>NC_082596.1:77829387-78138887 GCF_030936135.1 Gavia stellata
GCCGCTGCAAGCGCCGCCCATCCCCATGGCAACGGGGGCGGCCCGCGGCCGGTCGCGCACCGCCCCGCGCGGGCGGGGGCTCTAGCCGCCGGGGGCCGCGCGGCGGCTCCCAAGGCCCGCCCCGCTCCCCCCAGTCAGGCGGGCCGCCGCCATCTTCTGAGCCGGCTGCAGCGCGGCGGGGGGCTGCGGGGTGGCCGCTTCGCGGGCGGGCAGCTCAGTCCGTCTCCCTTCCCTCGCCGTCCGCGGCCCCGGCTGGGGTGCCTCTCCCCGCCCTGGGCTGGGCAAGCGACACGTTTCCCACCAGTCGGTCGCAGAGCCTGGGGGTAGCTGGGACCCTTTCGGCGTCCTGGACCTCCTTGCATCGGCTGTGCGGAGCAGGGGTAGGGTTTTGAGGTGCGAGGCCCTGGGCCCTGTGTGACCACGCTGCAGGCGGTCACGAAAATGGTCCTCCTTTTCTTTAATGAGTTGTTTTTCCTGTTTCTGTCAGTTTCCGTTTTTTGGTCTCGATTTACAGAAAAAATCAGCAGCTGGTATTCCGTAACATGCAGTAACGTAGCCATGCGGGCAATTTTCTGCAGTCCTTTGCCCGCCACTTGCCTCACGTCACCAGTGCTGAGGTAGACACAGCAGGGCATCAGCTCGGGGTTGTCCCTGCACCTTTGCCACTCTCAGCCTTGAGGGAAAAGAGATCACAGAGGTTTTGCTTGCTCCTGAGCAAGCAGGATGTCTGGTGCCTGCACCTCAGTGGTTATGGAGAGGCAGCCACGGAAAGGCCAAGATCTGAATGGGTTTGTTTGAAAAATCCTCTTCTTTCCCCAAGTGTATGTTCCACCTCATCAGCTGAGGTGGATGGTTGGTGGACAGGGGAAAAATGCAAGGGCAGCCTGAAAGCTGGGTCTGGAAGTGGTGGAAGGCAGCAGCAGTCTCTTCGGTCTCTTCACAAACACCAGGACTAGGCCTAGAAAGCCTTTTGTGTCTGTGAAATGAGGGACAAGTCCATTCTGGATTACAGGGAGAGAGTCCAAGCGGTTGCCCAGATACATCCTGCTATAGTAATTGCGAGAGCTTAGCGCAGTCCTGTATTGCACTCTGCAGGAAGCGTTATGGCCCTGAGCTGTCTTAGTTTTCCTTTCAGCCCAAACCAGAAGGACACCAATGTTTCCTCTGTTGGCAGTGAATTTGCCTTGTGTTCCTGACAGATGAGGTTTCCTTTGTAAACCTGGTCAGCTCCTCACCAGTGGTCTGCCTTAGGAGCACAAGATCCTCTGAGGGGATGAGTTTATGATATGTACCAGATGCAGATAGGGAGCGATTTGCTTCCACGTGGCAGAGACTCCGCTGTATACATTTACTCCCTCAATGCATGTTTTAAACAGTCCGACCATTGTTCATGCTGCATTGTCTAAAGAACTAGAAAAATTAAAGTTACCACAGGAGGTCACTGTTGTGCGGTATATATGTATATCTGGTAGCATGATGAGCACAATCATTCCACTTCGGAAAAGATGCTGTTAGCAGCTTACAAAGGACTGGCAGTGACTGAAGTGATTGTCCCCCTGTGCTCGGCACTGGTGAGGCCGCACCTCGAATCCTGTGTTCAGTTTTGGGCCCCTCACTACAAGAAGGACATTGAGGTGCTGGAGCGTGTCCAGAGAAGGGCAACGAAGCTGGTGAGGGGTCTGGAGCACAAGTCTTATGAGGAGCGGCTGAGGGAACTGGGGTTGTTTAGCCTGGAGAAGAGGAGGCTGAGGGGAGACCTTATCGGTCTCTACAATTACCTGAAAGGAGGTTGCAGAGAGGTGGGTGCTGGTCTCTTCTCCCAAGTGACAAGTGACAGGACAAGAGGAAATGGCCTCAAGTTGCACCAGAGGAGGTTTAGGCTGGATATTAGGAAAAGTTTCTTTATTGGGGTAGTGGTGAAACACTGGAACAGGTTGCCCAGGGAAGTGATGGAGTCACCCTCACTGGAGGTTTCAAGGAACGTGTGGACGTGGCATTGTGGGACATGGTTTAATGGGCATGGTGGTGTTGGGTTGATGGTTGGACTTGATGATCTTACAGGTCTTTTCCAACCTTAGTGATTCTGTGATTCTGTGAACCCTTGACCTGGGAAAGGAGCATAAAAAGGAGCACTGAATACATGGAGCCTCCTTGCTCTTCTATCCAGGATGCCCCTGAGTTCAATCCCTGTCAACCAGATGGTGTCCGGTTTACTGACAAGAGTGCTCGCAAAATACAGGGTAAATGGCAAGGAGTAGCTGCTGCATATTTGTAGCCAAAGAACCTATAGTAACAGAGCAAATAAAAGGTTTTTCTCAATTAGCAGAGCTCTATGCCATAGTATTAGCTCTTAGAAATGGTGCACAGGCCATATACACTGATTCCTATGCTATATGGGCTAGTCCTACACAATGGCTAGGAAACTGGGCAAATTCCCCTTATATCTCAATATATAGGGAAAAAAACATTGGGAGCAAATATAAGATATTGCCAACTGTCATCCTATTACTATAAGGCATGTAGCCACACACCAGAAAATGGTGGTATTTACCTAGCCATTTAGTACTCAAGGCTTTTCTTCTGCCTTGAGTGCTGAATGGCTACATGAATGATTTGGACGCACTGGAGCATATGACTTGCATCAGCATGCAGAAGGTGAGGTTGGCCAATTGCTAAGAAACAAGCAGATCATATAGTGACAACCAGTGGATTTGATAATGAAATTAAGGATTCTTTTGTCCAAAGTCAACAACAAGAAAACCTTAGGGAAGGAAAAGTCCTTTGGGGTACCGGGCAAGTAGACTATATCAGACTCATGACGTGTACCTCCAAGGGGTGGAAGTTTATCATGACTGCAGCTGAAGTAGTGAGTGGTTTGGATAATATTTACCTTGCACGAACTGCATCCAGATTGCAAACTGTAGCATGATTAAACCGATGGTTTGCTACACAGCCAATACCACAAGAGATACAGTCAGATAATGGGTCACATTTTAAAAATAAATTAGTACAGGAATGTTGTCTTGGGCATGGAGTTAAGTGCACTTTGCACTTAATTCTATTGACCTCAGAGTAGTGGTATAGGAGAAAGATGAAGCAGGTTGCTTAAAAAAATCAAACGGAGCAATGGTGGCACTAATTGGGGAAGAAATTTATGGGAGGCCATGCAATTAAAATCCTGACAGACAGTGACTGGTAGTCCACTGTATAGAGGTTTTGAACAATCTCCTGTGCTGAACCAACACCAGCAGGACACTTTGAACACCTCAGTGTGGCATCCAGGAGATCAGGTGAGAATTCAACACCCATCACTTGGAAAACTGGGTTGCTTTGCAGTGCTCATGAGGGAAAGGAACATAGGAAACTGCAGATAGTGTGGGAGTGAAATTTCTCATTACTGAGGCTTGGGTACAGTGTAAGACATAAGTCTTCTTTCTCACTCCCTAGGAACCACTGACCTGCTGGATGAATGAGTGAAAGATGCCATTTGATCTGTGTGCTATGGAAAGTGTCCATCCAGCAAGTATGCTAAATATTCCCTGGAACTTCATTAACACTCCCTGTGGTGAGGCGTTGCCAGAGAGAATGCTGACAACATCTAGAAAGTCAGGATCCTTCATATATCAAACAACTCTGAACCTTGTGTTGGGAACTCTAGGATACTATTAGATAAATGTTAATGCACTATGCGATAATCAAGCAAACCTACAGATGATGGTAACCTCTTCCATGACACGGGGTGTGAGGCCCAATATATTAAAAACCCACCAGTGGGATAACAAGAATCAGGATATCCACCTGACTGCCCATACCAATCTTAAATTTGCTTAAACATCTGTATCTGGGAAGCTGAACTTGGGTGGAGAAACTAATACATGGTAAAGGAGACATAACCCCCCAAAACTATCACAACACCGCTGAAGGGGTCCTGTTCAGTTTTTCCTCTTACACAAATGTACGCATGCAAAAATATCAGGTAACACAACAAGGCATGGTGATGCCTGGTGGGAATGGAACCATTAGAATTCATTGTAGGAGTCTGCAAGCCAATTAACCATCAAGGTCGTGGCTTGTGTGCCACAGTGAGCAGCATGCAATTTGAAATTTCCCTGATTCCCACTATCACTACTACACCAGTAATAGTTACCCAAGGATTTCCCAAAAGATTTGCAGTTTTTACCTCTGAAGTATTTGAATTTTACATTCGGATTTGATGGGACAGTAGCGTAGGTATATTCAAATTGCTCACAATGGATACCATATATGGTACCTATATATAAACAATGGTGCAAGTTGCATTGGAAAACCTGCACAGTTAGGGATCTTTCCAAGGGATTGGGAACAGCTGGATTGGGCACTGGAGCATTGGATTCTATGAACTTTGAAATCACTAATAATAAAGTGTCCAGGATAGGACCATTAAGCAAACAAGCTATAATTCGTCAGAGCATGGATATAATAAATGGAAAGGATGCAACTACTGAAACCTTGACTATTAGCCTAAAGCCTTGGAAAAATCTCCAGAAGATTTTCAAGGATATGTATGCTGGTGTTCACAAATTTGTTTCTAATACAAGCAGTGCCATTGCTTATGTTACCTTGCAAACCTTTATTATAAATGAATATGAACAAGCCAATTGGATCCATAGTGGGAATCTTGCTCTGTTAGGGACCCTATTATAGGATTGGTGCCAGTATTTTAAACTCCATTTTATCAAAGCTTAGGGGTAGCAAGCAAAAGTAGTCTGTTGAATGGATCTATTTATTACCGCACCATAAAGAGGGAAAGTAAAGAGCAACCCATTTACCAATATGCCCCACTCACCATTTTTGTAGCTAATAGAATATGGCTGCCAGTTCAAGGGTTCAAATGCATGGATAACAAAGGTAACCTAGTCCATACTCATGGATATAAAATGAGGAAACTATGAATGGTACTGCCTTGGACATTTAGTAATACAAGACCCTTGTACGAGTAATGTGACCTTAGGTACCTGCTATTTAGGCTAAGTGTATGATAACTGCATGGTTGTACTTAAGTGAAAATTGAGTTGTATATGTATTGGTTTTGCTTTGTGATGTTCTGTGTAATGACAGAATGACCTTACAGAAACCAAAAAGCTAATTCACATTGATGCTGGTGGAATATTGGCCTACAACTTGGACAGGAACTTTAGGACCAATATGGTACATGGGACGTTCTCAAACTGAAGAATTGGAAATTTTAATCACCAAATATAAAAAAGCAATTGCTTATCAAAAACAGATGACTATTGCTATCAGGCATGATACTGACCAGATTGTGAAGATTGCAACAGGAATTGAACAAACTGCTAGACTTCATTAGTGTGACATTTGTATGGGTTATGCACCATCTGCAGCTGGCATCTTGCATCTTATGTTGCATCTTATGATCATTGTATTGTTGTTCTATATTTTATTTGGTTTTTATTAGTATGTTTATATATCCAGATTTATTGTTAACATCACCATGTTGAAAGTATGTTACCTAATAACAAACTGTAATGCTAGACTTCCATGAAAGGGCTCAAAGCTTTCTCCTGCTCTCACCCTCAGTGAGGCAAGAAGCGTAACAGTACCTCCACTCACTGAGGCATGGGATTTACTAGACCTTTGGCCTATACCAAGTGGTGGAGTATGGGTGTTCACTTGACACAAGTTTTGGCCTAACACACAGCTTGTGCTAAAGCCTGATGTATGGTGGGAGCAGCGCCATTAGGCTAAAGTGAGAGCAACATGTACACTGGATGAGAGAGTAAATTTGTGAGTTAATGCTTTTGTGAGTTAATTAATTTATGAATTATTGAAGGTATGGATTTGGGAGTTATCAAGTTAGACTAGTTGTTGAAAGGGGATTGAGCCCTTGTTTGATTTTTACCTAATGAGGTAATTAAATAAAGATTTGTACACAGAGTACATTGTCCTTTAAATTTGAGAGATCCAAATGAACTGTGACATGTGTGTTATCCAGAATCTGCCACATGACATTTCTGGCACTCCATTGACTGTTCATTTAGCAAGGGATAGGTTTTCATTCAATTGGTTTCTGTCCCCTAAGTATTGCTTACCTATAATAGGACAGAAGTATTTATAGGGAGCTGACACCTGTAGTAGTACTATGAAAATTGTCATTGTTGACAAGAAAAGAAAACTTATTTCTAGTTTTGTCAAGCTCTGATGACAAGCTATGGCTTGCTTTCTCCTCTATATACTCCCATAACGTTAAACATAATGATTTATTAGTGCAGGGAGAAAAGATGAGAGGAATGGCAGAACTTTGTGTTTCTTAACTTCATTTCCTATTCTTGTGCTGGGTGGTTTACTGAGATATCAGCTTTCACTGAACAAAAAATTTCCTTCCTCTGAGAGACTGGAGTCATGCCATCATACTGCTTTTTGCTTGACAAGTGTATATTAACTTAAATGGTTTGTTTCATCTGCTCCTTCTGGTGCCTTTGTATTAACACCAAGCGATGATTAAGAAAGGTCTCTTTTCTATTTTATTCCAGCTTTAGAAGACACCATCACAGACATACTGTATGGTAATCAGGTATATAATTTCTACACTTTTTTTTCCCTACCAAAAGAATGAGAGAGTTAGTCATATGCTAACCGACATACTTCATCTCAATAGAAACACTACAGAAAAGCATAGTCAAACTCTTAATTTCCCATACATGTATCTCTTTTTTCTGTGGTAGCCTAAGCCATTCATAATTCATGTTTCTCTTTTTTATAAAATGTATTTTTTATACAGTCAAGTGAATGAAAGCATGTCAGTTTTTTGTGCAGCATAATTTTCCTGAGAGAAATTACATATCAAATTATTTGCAATAAGCAGTTTTTCTTAGAATTAAGTCTACAGTGTCATTGGGGTTTATGCCGGGAAGTGATCGCTCCTGAGCCAGTTACTGTGCACCAGTTTTTCTTCATATTGTTCATTGCCAGAGTAAACAGCACAGCCTTACTGAACACCACTGGGAGTGAACCATGGTTTGGTACTTCTGCAACAGCCCTTATGGCTGTTTTTATATGAAAACCAACCTTAATATTTATGTGATTCTGTAATTCTGTGCTACTGTTGGGGCTGCCACTTCTCCTTCTCCTCTTGCTGCTGGACTGGGGTAGAAAAAGCAGAGGAATTACAGCTTACTGAAGCTTTAATGACACAATTGGGAAGTTGGAAAGAGTTAAACAAACACTTCCCCAGCCTAAGAGGTGTGGGGAAGTACAAAGGGATGTTGTGATTGCTGTTTCTGCAAGAGAAGCATATCACACTTACTTACATAGTGTGATAACTAGTTCTGTTTCTAAGGATGAATGCAATGGCAGATTTTGTATGCTTGAAATAGGAAGCTTCATTCTGACAGTAGCACAGTCATTTGAAGAACATGGGAAAAGTAGTGGAGGCTGTGTGCTTTTTTTGGTATGTTTGGTTCTTGGGACTCACTCACACACCAGCACTGTACTTGCCCCCGCTCTTGAGTGGGGGAGGTTTTACCAATTTGCTATGCCGAAGCATTCTTCATGCAGTATTGAGCTACTAACTGGACTGGCTGCTGGTTAAAGAAGCCCTTGTGGTGTCCATTCTCTGTTGTCAGGATGACCTGCTATGGCACAGGTTGTATGTGCAGGCTAGCTGATGTCTTTCCTCCCATACTCATAGAAGCAGAAGGAAAGTATGATACCTATAGGCCTTCCTGGAGAACTTATTAGGATGTGTGCTCATATAAAGGCTTTGCTGAAAAAGTAATCAGCGTATCATCCACAGAAGCTGTGACTAGCAGATGAACTGTCTGTACGAGAATGCAGAAAAGTTCAGGAGTACCACTGCATAAAGGAGAAGTCAAAAGCTTTATATTCACTCAGGCAAGTCATGTGGTTAGGTACATCTGTCCAGCCATAGGCACCCCTGCCTTGTCATGATGAGCATCTTCTGTGTGGACTTTGTAGACCATTTTAACCAAGGCTTTGCCAGCAAAGTCTGAGGTTATACGCTTGAGATACTATCTGCAAGACCAGGTGCCAGAGATTACGCTGTTTACCATATACATTCCCCAACACAGCTAATGAGAACAGCATTCACAATAGCAAACTTCGTCCCAGAAAACCTATCTGAGGGTTTAGGGGTTGCAAAGGAGGAAGAGCCAGTAAGCGATGCTATGAGAATGACTCCTCTGAATAGTCCTTTTCAGGAGAAAATTTGGTCCATCCACTTCTGTTGGTTGAGGCTCCCAAAACTGATCTTTGCCTGTCCATGCACTTGGAAGTTGTGAGGTATAAGGAGTGAACCAACAACAGCACACCAACATGATCAGCACTGAAACAAAGACTCAAAGACTGATCAGAACAAACATGTCTCCTTTGACTTTTGGAAGGTAATTGTGAAGTTGCATTTGTGGCCCCAGAAGACTCTGATATTTTAAGAAAACAGGTCAACATAGTGGTGGTAAAGAATTATAGGGACCTATCAATGTACCTGAATTTTTACAGAGCCATGGCAGGAGTCTCTCTGGTTTTCAAGGTGTTCATGTTACATATGGGACTAGTGTAGGAGGTGTATATATATATATTTTTATATATCCTGTTTAGAAAGTTGTCACCTGACACTATGGGGACAGACAGGTTCTTTTACGGGTCCTTGGCAGAGTAATGACAGCACTAAGTTGCAGTTACAATTAAAGCTTTATTTTTTAACAGAATTTTATGATCAGCATAGCATAGAATTTTATGATCAGAGTAGCACAGGATTTTAATAAGCAGAATCAGTGTAGCACAATTTTATAAGTAGCATTGCACATAATTTTATAGCACAGCTTAGCTTATGGTTTTTAATCACCTGGACGCTCTGCAGATTGGGTCAAGTCTTAATACTTGGCTTGCTGTATCAGTACAACAATCATAATCTAGACTCAAAATAGGTGAAGAACAGGAGTCACCTCACTCAATCCTTGGAGGAAGCAGATGATGATGGAGGCATCCCTGACCACCAAGGGATCACGGGTTTTGCCGTCCAGCAGTAGTTCCAGTCCAAGTCTCACTTAGGACCTGTAACTGCTTGATTTTATAGACAGTGCTCTGTGTGCCGCTACACTTACCTGTTCTGTGACGGGGTCATCACAAGCTGGCTGGCCAGGTGCCTGGGACCTTCAAGGCCAGTAAGGAGGGGAGTAGTCAGCCTGGTGCCCAAGAACATTGAGGCCAATAGGGAGGGGAAGAAGAAAACTATCTGGTTCACAGGACCTTCAGGGCCTCATAAGGAGGGAAAAGGGGACTGATATGTGACCATCTTGGTCACAGAGAATGGCCGTTTGCTTTATAAAATGGAGTTAGTTATGCCAACCATACTAACTAGGGGTCAGGAACAGGGGGTACTGGTCACAAAAGCCTATGCCACTTTTGAAAAGAGGTTTGGAAATAATTAAGCCCCACATCATAAGCACCTCTCACATTGCAAAAAACACGGTCAGACACATTTTTCAGATCATCCTGGACAAGCTAGAATTGCTAAAAGGGCAGGAGGACCGTGGCTGGTCTTTATTCAGAGAAAAGGGTTTGTTTGCTTTGCTTGCGTGCGTGACTTTTGCTTTACCTATTAAATTGTCTTTATCCCAACCCATGAGTTTTCTCACTTTTACTCTTCCAATTCTCTCCCCTGACTCACTGCGGGGGGAGTGAGCGAGCCGCTGTGTGGTGCTTAGTTGCCAGCTGGGGTTAAACCATGACATAGAATTAAACACATCACCTTCCCAATGGCAAGGCAACCCCTTGAAAGAAAAATGAAGGTTGGCACAGGACAGCAGCCTGGTCAGGACAAGAAGAAGAAAAAGAACAACAAGCTGTGCCAAGCAGTGCAAAAGAAATGGGAAACCCAGAATAAGGTGACCTGTTCCATTCCTCACTGCAGGTAGTATTTTCCCCGCAATGCAAACCAAAAGCTACAATCAAGAAGTAGGAAAAGTGGGAAAGAAAGGGTGATTCTCACACTGGTGGCAACCATTTTCCATGAGAACCCACCATAACAAGAGTATTGGGGTTTGCAGGTACAAGTCCATGGCCACAGCAGCATGAGAGCGATAGCATGAGGAAAACAAGTGAAAGTACTGCTTGGGCAGCTGTGTGAAGGGTTACAAAGGTCTGAATGTCAAGAAGGCTACAGACTTGCAGATAGAAGGCCATAGCAATATGAATTGCTTGGGCACCTAGGGCACTGTGCATCAGGTCCAGCTCAGTGTGAGAGATGCTGTAGGCCTGTGGCGAAATAGCTATAGGCTCTAATTTCAGACAGCTGTACTGATTTATAAGTCCAGAACTGATTTATAAGCCAGAGAGGCAGCTCTTTCTCCTACCACTCAGTCATCA
Source organism: Gavia stellata (assembly GCF_030936135.1). Taxonomy (NCBI): domain Eukaryota; kingdom Metazoa; phylum Chordata; class Aves; order Gaviiformes; family Gaviidae; genus Gavia; species Gavia stellata. The sequence goes on from NC_082596.1 coordinate 77,839,771, forward strand.
GGTTGTTTCTCAGCTACAGCTATGTCATGCTGTCCACACATTTCTTCACAGTTTCTTTTTCTCCAAAGACATATCTGGGCAGCAAGGAAGCTCATGCTGAATGGTGTTGGTGATCAGGGCTTAGGCAATGCTCAGCTCTGATGGCCCAGAGTGGGAGGACTGAACTGTTGGGACCCCTCCACAGTGACCCTTTCTTTCAAGACAACCTTGTTGAATAGTGTGGATGTTGAAATTAAGCTGATGCACAGCAGAGACAGCTTTTGCTGGGTGAGCTCCCTGGCGGCAGGTGCTTGTAAGAAGGTTATCACCTACAGCTTGGTGTCTGTGAAGAAATTGCAGGTGGTGCCTGGGACACTATTATGCTTATCAGTATTCAGATTGTACTTCAATTACACTTTTTGTGATCCAAGATTAAACATTTTCTGCTTCAGGTTTTCCTTTTAAATGAAGGTGCTCAATCACTCCTTTGTTTCAGCTGCTGCAGATTTTAACTGGTACAATATGTTATCATCTGGAAGAGGTCTACTGTTCTTTTGGTTGAGTGAGATTCAGACAGAAAAGCTTCAGCAGTCATAGAAAATCAGGCATAAAGATATGCTTATTTTTGGTTTGCACAAGAGGAAGAACTCAACTTTCTGTTCAGCTTTAAAATTTGTTCCTTCTGCTCAATACACAAAGAAAAGTTTGTATTAACGTTGTCCTATTTTTTCTGTCTGTGCAAGTTACTCTAGTAAAAAATAATATACTACCTTCTCTTAGTTCTCAAGAACTTTTCAGATCTTTGACTAACACCCGAATTCCCCATGAATTGTGTTTGGGTTGCATCTACAAAACACATACAGTCTTTATTTGCCAGTTCTAAAAGCTTGGGGAAAATGGAAATAAATCCAAAATTTCTTGAGATTATCTCACAGGAAGGTAGACATTTGGAAGACTAATAAGCTTTGCTTGAAGCTGCTGTTGCCCACTTTTGTTTTGGGTGAAACTGAGTCTGCCCACACTGGAAGATCTGAACCACAGGATTTTCTTCAGGAAACACATTTTTAAAAGCTTTAATGATCACTGCTGTCAGAGTTCTGAAAAATTTGTAATGAATCATTCAGTGCTACATATTGGCCTCCTCTTCTCCCACTGAGTCATAATTTTCAGTAGGAGTAATCATGGGGAAAGTAAAAACTTATGAGCCCCTTTTGCCTTTCTCTGACGATTGGTCTACTGAACATCAGAATTAATTAAAAGGCTGTTAGCAGGAATTGAATTTGGTGATGAGAAAAGGGCAACTATCATCAACTTCAGTGGTAGTTGCAATAACGAGAACATAGAGGAAAGGCCCTCAGTGCCAGATGCAATATCTAGATAAATCTGTGTCAAGCTTCAAAATTACAAATGAGAAAACATCTGCTCAGTTGCTACCTGAACTTAAAAACATAATTCACTAGTCATTTCCCATATAAGCTTGCAGGTTCTGTATATGCTACAACTGAAGTTCTGCATCTGCTAAAATATCTCCTGGCTAAGTTAAGTTGGGATGCCGAAACTAGAAAGAACAGCAGCAAAGCCCCAAGCTATGTCCAGTTTTCCCTTAGACAGTGGTGTCAATGTCCATCCTTCTGTCATGAACCAGTGGCTTGCACACTCGTTAGGGATGCTGGGTGTTCACATTGCCCATAAAAGTAACTAAGCCTTACAGCTGCAGGGAGGAGGTACATTCCATAAGTACATATGTATTACCAGAAGATGATGCCAAATTCGTGGAACCAACAGGACAACAAGCAAGAATAGCCCTGAGTCTGTGCATCTCCAAGACAATTTTATGTTAGACAGCTTTAGGGTCGACAGAGAACAAAGAAGCTTTAGCAGAGATCAGAATCCAGAAGTCTGGATGTTGCCACTACTGGGCAGTCGGTCCCAGGCCTTCAGCCTTCCTTGTTTCAGAACCACTGAATCAATGCTCTAACTGTGGCTATGGAAGAGGTGTTCAGGAGCAGTATTGGCACTTTCAGCAATCCCTTTTGAAAAAAAAAAAGAAGGAAAAAAAAGGAGGAAAAAAAAATACATTGCTCTTCTGCAACCCCTCAGGTGCCTCATGCTATTCATGGAGAAAGACACTGTGTTCATTCTGTTACTAACTTTAAACAGTTCCCTGGTCAACATGCTGAATTTTGGGCTATTTTGTGAAGTGCCTAATTCTCCTCGTGCAATGCACAGGAATCACAATTACATAACTCTGATAGCTTATATTTCTAGGGGTTTTATTGCATCTAAATCCAAATTCCTACAGCCATAGTCTCATTTCATTGCTTTTTTGTAATCTTCAGACTATGGAATGCATCATTTACTAGCATTAAAGATCTGAGTATACAGCATCCCTGTATTATCTTCAAAATGTTTGTGTATTCTCCGGCAAACAAGAAGTTTTACCAAAAAAACTGCAGGGAAAAAAGCACACTGTAAAATGTCTAACTGCTTCTAAAATAGCATCCTGTAAGAGCTGGTATAAAAACTGGAGAACAAAATTATGCCAGTAAATTCTCTGTGGTGACTCACAATTGGGAAGGTTTTAGAAATTCTTCAGATCTTGTTTTTCTTTCATCACGTTCAAGTACAATCCTTTCAATACATGGTTGCACTACCTCAAAAAAATGAAAATGTGTTGTGCTGGTTTTGGCTGGGATAGAGTTAATTTTCTTCATAGTAGCTAGTATGAGGCTGTGTTTTGGATTTGTGCTGAAAACAGTGTTGATAGCACAGGGACGTTTTAGTTACTGCTGAGCAGTGCTTACACAGAGTCAAGGCCTTTTCTGCTTCTCACACCACCCGACCAGCGAGTAGGCTGGGGGTGCACGGGAAGTTGGGAGGGGACACAGCCGGGACAGCTGACCCCAACTGACCAAAGGGATATTCCATACCATATGATGTCATGCTCAGCATATACAGCTGGGGGAAGAAGAAGGAAGGGGGACATACGATTGGAGTGATGGCATTTGTCTTCCCAAGTAACCATTAACGCATGATGAAGCCCTGCTTTCCTGGAGATGGCTGAATGCCTGCCTGCCGATGGGAAGTAGTGAATGAATTCCTTATGTTGCTTTGCTTGCACGCACAGCTTTTGCTTTACCTGTTAAACTGTCTTTATCTCAACCCATGAGTTTTCTCACTTTTACTTCTGATTCTCTTCCCCCATCCTACCGGGGGGGGGGAGTGACCAAGTGGCTGTGTGAAGCTTAGCTGCCCGCTGGGGTTAAACCACAACATGTGTACTTCACCTTTTCCATGCAGTCCTGTAGCCTTGATTAAGAATAGTCTCTGATGTATCAGCATGGTTTAGATTCATGGATGGGAGCTAAGGAAATGGCTGTGCTGAGATGTTGAGTAAGCATGTAAATTTTGTTGCTCTTAGTGCTGTTCCTGCCTTGACTTGAAGGAATAAGAATGATATATATGACAAAGTCTGAAAGATTGGACCTTAGATTTATTAAATTTTCATTCATTTGTAGCACTGTACAAGTGTTCTACAACAAACTGGAATTCTACAAAAGGTTCACCTCCTGTGTAAAGTACTGATCGGACTACATAGGGTCCGCCTAATGGCTCCAGTCCGCCTGGGTCAGCCTCTTCTGTCAAACACAAACACACATTGGAACAGGTTGCCCAAAGGTGATGTGGAGTTTCCTTTTTTGGAAATATTCAAAACATAGCTGGACAAGGTCCTGAGCAACCTGATCTAAGCTGACACAGCTTGGAGAGGCTGGCAGTGGACGAATAGATGACCTCCAGAGGTCCCTTCCAACATATGTTATTCTATGAACTTCTCAATCAGTGTAACCACCTGGTGGAATAGGAGGGCAATAGGCAAGAGACTTTGTGTGAGCAAAGTGATGGTCCTGAGATCTTTCTAGATCCTTTTAAGCACTGGATTAACATAATACTTCTGGGTGGGAACTAGTTTCTATCAAGGCAGCTGGGTGGGCAGGAGCAAGATCTGAGGTATATCTGTTCCTGCTGGTGTTGATGCATTTTATCAGCATAGCTTTGAGCATCACATTAGAATGGCTTTTTCCACTGGTATAAACAGTGAAGCCAGACATTTGGAGGGCATCTCTGAAATTCATCTTGTCCCAAGCCCTGCTGTGAGCAGAAGAATTTCAAAGTTAAGTTTCATGTAACTTCAACATATTTTATATGAGGGAGATACTCAAGTTACAAGGCAGAAAATCAGGAGTGGTATTCATCTTGTATGTTTTAATCTCGCAAGGAAGTTTAGAATGACATTACATATTTTGCTACTTACCCTAGCACACTGAAATGAAAAAATAAAAGTAAATATTGAGTAACAGACTAGAAATCACTTGCTGTGACTAAAGAGATAGTAGATCATATCTAAGTTATTACTGGCATTTGATATGTCTCAGTTTGATTAATGGAATGTGCTTATATCAGGAATGATAAATTCTAATTGAAATATGGGACAATGAAGAAGCTGAAATAATTCCATGAGTGTAAATATTAGAGACATTAATGAATTAAGAATATTTAATATTAACTACCAGGAACTACAGAAAAAAGTCAAGCTAAATATGAAATGCTGAAAGAATGAAGAAACTGCTGGGATTAGGAGTTATAAATCTAAGATTAATATATTATTTGCGTAATTTTGTATCTGAATTAATTTCAAAAATATTGTTTCTGCTTCTTCTGCATTTGGGAACAAATCAGACTCCAATTCTGGGCAAATTAAAACCTCTGTGAGTCCTAATGTTTCTATTTAACAGCTGTTGAATAATTTACAGCATGATGCCTTCTTTGTTTACAACTAAAAATAATAGTAATTTAAGAGCAAGTATAACTTTTCATTCAAAATATCAATTATGCCCTTTCTGCAAAGGAACTTTCTTTGTCTCTGTACTTGAACAGTAGAAAAAAATCTCTAGAGGATCTCTTTGGATGTACAAGTCAGGGAAAGGGTCTTTCAGATGGACTTTGGGGAGCCAAGAGACTAACTAGTATTCCCAGTCCTGTGTTGGGTTTCCATTAGCAAGAGAAACTGATGATAGAATCACTTCTTTCATGTACTCTTCTTTGTCAGTAAAGACAGTTCAAAACATAAACTTTTCCTGAATATACTGGGAACTAACTGCTAAGAGTTTCCTTGTTTATTATACAAAATCTTCTTGATCAGTGCTGATGAAAGGACTCTTCCCCCACAGTTCTAGCAGTTTGTTGGCTGTTGACTCAGCTTTGTCTTTGGTGTACATCTGATAACAAGTGCTTATGGCTGTTTGGTACTGTGGGAGGCACTGGGACATTTCTGAGGAAGCTAGCTGAGAATATTCTCCCTGCTGACCATGCTGATGGAAAGGATGGTTAGATTGTTCTGAAAGTTGCTGGGTCAGTGCAGGACACAAGAAATTGAGTAGGTTTCCAAGTACCTGGCGAATGGAAATAATAACTTTAAGTACTACGATACTTCAAGGAAACTTATTTACTCCTGTCATTTATTTTTTGCATCTTTTGCTAGTATGACTCCTGTTTTTATTTTTATGTTCTTGATGAATACCCTTTTCCCCCATAACAGATCAAGCTGGGGAATTTGATGTGGAAAAATTCTATGAAATTTCCTGAAAGCAAATTTTTATTGGCCTAGAATAATATTGCTACAGTATGTGCTTCTTTTCTGTGATTCAGAAGCTCATGTGAGTTATACATTATTTCAAAGACAGTCCCAAGAACTCAGTCAAGGAAATATTTTGGCACCATTTAGCACTGCTCTGTCCTTTGAGTCCTAGATGAGACAAAAACAGTAAAAAGGAACCCAGCAAATGAGTGCCCTTGGAATGAATAAAATGGCACACATTTATGTCTTTTCTTTAATATCTTGAATTTTAATGATACTACTGAGAATGAGATTCCCGTTACATTTGTAATTATAAAGGAGAGCAGATGGTGAAGGCTTAGCTTAAAGTTCTAATTAAAATAGCTTACACAGCCAAGCCTCTGCTTGAATAAAGTACATCAAGAAGATGTAAGACATGAGTGACTGCCCTGTTCTAGTGAATTATTCTTAAATAAAGCTATCTTGGAGCAAATTCATCAGAGATACTTAATATGTCAGTGAAATCTCTTCCTCTTGAGTTCGTGAAACAAGCACTAGACTACATGTTATAAATGTACATTTCTGGAGGTGAAAACAAGTCTAGATTCACTAGGAGGATTTGTATACCTGACTGCCTTAGTAAGCATTCAAATAAAACAAATGGATCTTCAAAAAACAGGGCTTCCTTGCTCTCTCTATACGTTTGTTGGCAGGCACGTGCAGGATCATTTCTGTGTGGGCTGTGTGGAACTGAAAGAATGCCAATACACCTTTGGGATTCATCTTGTTAATTCATACAGGTGACTCAACACAAGAGAATTGGTTCAGAGATAGTGCTAAGCCTCCCACCTTCGTACAAAACAGTCTGAAGGTGATAACTGTCAGTCTACTATACTCAGCTGTTGGAATAACTCAGCTTGGTTACAGAAGACACAGTTTTAGATGCTTTTTTCCCTTGATTTGGGATAGAGCTCCTTAAGTCCTCAGCAGCACATCATAGCCACATAGATATTTTGTAAACAAACATGAAGTTGTTCACTGGAATAAGGACTAGAAGCCAGTTGCCCATATAGCCTTTGAACTGTTCACTGGACTAGTCATACATACAAACTTTTTTCTCATTTCTTTCTCTGAGCCAGTACATTTTTAATTGAGCTGTAAAAAAATGAAAGGCAATCAAAGAGAGGAATAACAGGTGTCTATTTTTAGTATTTGGTTTAATTTATTTAACCTGATAGTATCCGTTTTACTTTAAGACCTCAGCACTTTCTACCACATGAAACTAAACAATAGCAATAAGGTGGTTTCTGGCCTTTCTTTGCACCCAGGCACAGTCATTTGATGTTTGTTTTAAACATAAGTTTGGCCCAGGCGAGCCCCACCTCTCACGTTCTGTGCTTCCAGTTTTTTAACTTACAAAAATGCATTGATTTGAATTTAAGCAACAAGTATCTGATACTTCTGAAAACTGAGCCACATCTTATTCACCTTCTCATATGCCTAAGAAGACTGTATTAAATATTAAGTATAGCTGAAAATGAAAAATTCAGCGTAAGCATAGTATCAGTCAAACTATGTAAGAAATTGTCTTAAAATATGCTTGACACCTCTTTCTAATATGAAAGTTGAGAAAATTTTCGCTGACTAGAGGTGTACGTAAAAGATAGAAACCTTTTATTTTTCAATTCCTACAGAGACCTTCATCTTTTCATTGGAACTTTTTGGCAAAAGTACTTCCAAACAGCTTTACTAACTCCTGATAGAGCCAAGTGGTCAGGAAATCCTAATCTGTCTGTATTTCTGCTCTTGGAGAACATGACAGATGGGTGCAGATGCTGCTGATGCAACATCGTATGGCCATCTTTGGAAGACTTCAGGAACAAAACAACGGGTTGGGAATGATATGGGGAAATGTATCTCCTCTCCCTCAAACTCCTACTGTGTTCTACTCAGTCATCTTTATCCTAACATCTCTCTCTCCTTTTAAAATAATGTCCCCTCTACATCACGAGGTCTTCCTGTTTCCCTTCTTCTCCCTTCCTGCTTTGGCATTCTGAACTGCTATGCTGGTGACATCAGAAGCGATGAAGATTGTGACTGGGTTGTCCTCTTCATTTCATTTTTGTGCTGTAAACATATTTGAGCTGTGGGTTAAGAGTCTAAGAAAAATACATAGTAACATTGATGTGTGCCATCTTTACAGTGTCAGCTTAAGGGAAAAATTTTTCCGCAACCAGGTACTGTAAACATATGTATAGCACTCTGCTTTTTAAATAGCCTTTATTAAAACAAAAAAGGTGGGGAAGAGCAGTATCTCTGTCAATCCTTTATGTCGCTTATATTTGGTAGGTCTTGGCAGTAAGACAGAAAATGTTAAAGATCATCTGGTAAGAAAACAAGATGTCAAATGCTTTCACTGCCTTTCCTTAAGGGCTCAAGCTCTCAGACCCTTTTCTTTTCTGAAAGGTTACTGGATTATGTGTGTGTTAATAGCTCATGGTTTGTCCTTCCAGTTAGAAAAATTGTTCTTATACCTTGGCTTGCTTAAAAACACAATTGGGTACAGTCTGGAAACATAACCAGTTAACTACCTTCATAAATGTAGGTGTTTGCTGATCAATATGTTAAGCAAATACCCGTTTCTTTGAATGTTTCCTCCCTATTCATTTCTCATTGTTTGAACCTAAATTTCTGTTATTCTTACTGAATCTCCAATAGAGATTCATGTGTTAAAGAGATGACTCCTTTCTGGGCAGGGTTCTCCTATCGTCTGCCCTTTTTACTTGATGTCATTGAATGAATGCTCATTCATCTTGGAAGTGCTGAAAAATTCTGGATGATTGAAAGCTGAACTATGCTAAATGCTTCCAACTGATCCCTGAGCACAACGAGACCCAGGAGGTAACAAATTCCGGGCTGGAAGCTTCAGTGTTGAGGCTTTATGGTAGATCCCAAATGCGTCTCGGCCTAACAGAAACTGGAAGCTGATGTGGAGGAGGTGGCTGTGGTTCATGGTGGAGGGCAAGTGAGAGAAGCACAGGTGAGGACGCATTCTTTCTGACTAAGCACTTCAAAGCAATGTCACTGTTTGAAAACAACCTACCTGGATATTCTTGTGAAAGAATACTATTCAGAGTTTATGCAAGATGGAGAGCTACATTTTCCTTTCAAGCTGTTTTCTTTTCCCACATGTACTTTGATCAAGTGCTCCGATGTTACTGTTCTCACTGCGTTCACCCTCCTGTAACAAGCTACAATTACGAGTAACTTCTGCTGAGTTTTGTCTGAGCTGTAGGAATGCCTTTTAGATGCTACAGTTATTGTCAGAAAGTAGTCTAGTGTTCAAATCTTGATAGGTTTTTATAATGAATGAGTACAAATTGGGAGCCCCTTTTATTTTAAAAACTATCTCTGCCAGACTCAAAATTTAACAATATGCTTTTGCAATACAATCAAGTATCCACCAGGAACAGAATATTCTGCCTTCTACATTTTAGAAATTGGGAAGGAGACTATTTATCCTCTGTCATTTCCTACTACAACCTTTCATTCCCAGAAGACAGTCCCTACTGTCTTTCAGATTGCAAGCAGGAATTTGACTACTATGATTTTAGTAACTTCTAAGTTCCAAACCAATCTGTCCTACCTGGTGTTCTGCACATTCAAGCCTGCTCAGAGAAGATTAAGTATTGTGTTCTCCTTTAAGTACTGTGTTCTCCTTTTTTTACAGAATTAACAAAACTAAAAAAAAAAACAAACAAAAAGTCACTTCAGACCAGTATCACTTCAGACCAGTATTAGATGGAAAAATTGATGCATGTGCACCCAAAAACAAAAAGGCAAGCAAGCACAAATGTATTTCACCCACAAAACACCAGCTGTTAAGCAGATTCTTCCTAAATCTCTCCTGATACTTCTATTTCACTTTATAATGGGAAGAATACAATATTAAAAATTACTTTGTAAATTACAGGTTTATTGCAGAGTTCATTCAACCACCATTCCATGCCATTAGTTAGCATCCAGTGACAACATGGTTCATGCAGGCTTAACGTGTAAAGGATGTTCTTCCTCCTTCTTTGTTTAGTGATAACCAAAATCTGTACAATACTATGACTTCTGTCTGATCTCTACAACGTCATCTGCAAGTTTGAGATGACATAAAGAAGCAAAAGCGCCTTCCATAGCCCTTCTCTGCTCACTTTGTCAAAAGCAGACATCAGAATCAAGTCATCTTGTTATGATAATGCAACTATGAATAAATTAGTAAAAATGAAAATGTAATTGTTAAAGTTTGGCTTCAATCCACATTGTATACAAAGAAATTGTCTCCATTCAGAAAAGTTGATTCTTCTTTTAAGGAAGAAATCCTCAGAAATAGGAATGTAAAAACCTAACTTAAACCATATTTTAAGCACAGATTTTCAATATACATTCATGACATGAATATTACTTCACAGAAAGCTAAGAGGAAAGCCGAAGAAAACTTGCAGGAGGCATGGAAAGTAGTGCATATGAAGGAGACTAGAAGAAGGTTACTAGCAGACATCTCTGAAGAATATTTTATTTTCATAATGATCTTGTCACAGAACTGTGAGGTTACAGAATCATAGAAATGTTACAATGTGTTTAAAAAGCCCATCTCCAGACACAGGAAGGAGCAGAGAGGCGCAATGCTAGGTGGGGGAACCCCAATAACCCAGTCAGAGGAATGGACACGCTGCCTCGGTTCCTCCCAGGGCTGTCCCAGGAGACCCTCGGCCCCATGATCTCAGCACCACAAGTCAAGAGGAGAGGCTGTCGCCATCACCTTACAAGCTGAGTGGGGTCACTGTTAATAGGCGTATGGGACACATTACGAGATGCAGGGGTAGAGCATTTCAGGATTGCCCAAGACTTACTATATAATGTTTAGGGGAGGAACCAAAGATCGGGGAAGGGAGGGATCGTGGTGGTTTGTGGAGGAACAAGCACAGGAAAATAGAGGGCTAAAGAGATAAATGGGGCTGGTCGTGTTTAAACAGGCTGCTGGTCAGTATGCTTGTCTGGCCATGGCCCTGTGCCTGACCAGTGCAGTCTGTCCTGTCTTCTCATTTAACTCCATTTCTAAGTCTTTTCCTGGGTGCGGGGCTCCCTATTCTGTGTGCAAATGTGTGTGTATGGGGGTCTGCGTGCAGCAGCTGGGGTATGTCTGTGGGTCACAGGGGCACCTGTGTCTGTGCTGCCAGAAACTGGAGTGAGTGCAGGTGTGCAAGGGAGCGTGCGAGCACTAGCCAGGTCGCTAGTCTCACTGTCAAGCTGGACTAGCCATCGAGAAGGTTATGTGGCCTGGGAGCCAGGGCGGGGGTGTCTCTGGGGGTGAGACCAGAGGGGTCACCCCTCCTCCGGCTGTGGAGGGACCAGGGGAGTCCCAGCCAACTGCCAGCGAGATGGGGGGGGGGGGGGGGTGCATGTGTGTGTGTGTGTGCATGTGTGTGTGTGCGTCTAGGGGTGAGACACCTGGGAAGAGTAAGGAGGCACAGGACCAGCTACTGGATGGACCGTTTGTCCAAGGCCAACTACTGGGAGATGACATGCGTGGGGTGCACGTGCGTGCATGGCTGTGAGCAAGGGGGATCTGTACCAGCAACTGGGGCAGGGCTGCAGCCTCAGGGGCTCATATGTCCAGATGCCAGCAACTGGGGAGACTGGGATGCCAGGGCAGCTACTGGGCAGACTGAGTGCCTGAGCCCAGCTGCTGGAGGGATCCACCTTGTACGTGTGTCTTTATGTATATCCCACTAATGGACCTTCATCTTGGTTGGCCAGAGAGGAGAACAGGATGAGGCTGTTGGTGCTGTTTGCGTTTGCGTGTGTGCTGAGGCTGTCTGTGTGTGCTGATCTGTGTGGTCAGCCATGTATATATGTACATAAGTACACTCTGTGTGTGTACATGTGTGCGTGCTTACTGGGAATACATGCTTAGCCTCACTACAGGTTGGACCTGGGGCATGGTGCTGCAGAAGCCTCGCTTCTCTCGGGCTGCTGGATTCAGCCACTCCGAATTCTGAATTCCCAATGGAATTGGTAAAAGTTTACTTGTTCAAATTGTATGATAGAATACCAACAGGATATTACCACACATCATGTTCCACAAAATAGGTAATACATAGTAAGCGGATCAGAGGATCAGAGGATCAGGGGTTGGCTTATTTAGATAGGTAGCTGGGTACAGAGGCTTTTCCTAAACACACCAGAAGAATAGGCTATTACATCAGGAGGAAGAGAGAAGAAAAAAAAAGAAAAATATAATGCTGCTACCTAAGCCCCAATAAAATTCAGTTTCTGTGCAGCTTAAAGAGATGATCTGGTGGGTACATCCTTTATGGTCGTGTGTTGAGAAATACCTTTGTTAACTAGAAGGAGAAGGTGTAACATATACAGCATGAGAGAATCCTACTTTTAGTCATGGAGGAAATATGGAATATGAACCCATCAAATGGATGTGTTTCTAGAATAAGATTGCTAGTGCTAACATTATAAAGTAGGAGGTACCTTGTATGATGATGAGTGGGTGGGTTTTTTCCATTAGAAGACCTGCTATAGGCAAGTATAATGTTCTTTTCTCATTTGTATTTAAATCACGCCACCTCTTAATAATCTCTGTGTTATTATTAGCATGGTTTGTCATCACTTCACGGTCTTTGATTGGCCAGTATGTGAACTGATGCCTATATCAATGCTGTGCAATAAAATTAGGCTGTGCTGTGCAGAATTTCATTTCCTTTTCTGATTAACTTTCATTACAGTAATTTTGCAACACCAAAAAAAGGTGTTGCACAGTTTGATAGGTCTCCTTTCCTTTCAATGATAATTGCACCAAAGAATGTTTTGAGGACTTACACGATCACACTTCTCAAGGGATTTTAATGATTGATTGTTTTGCTTCCTCTGTTCTCAGAAAATCCTTTCCAAAAGTAGCAATTGTGCATATAACTAACACTTCTTTTTTCTCATCTACATCACTAATTTAATACCATTCCAGAAAATTTATACTTTTGAAACTTGTATCTTCAACTTACAGAGTCATTAGAAAACTTGCATATTCCAGATGTTAATTACTTTCAGTAAGCCAGAAAATGCTTGCTCACTGAGATAATTTAACACCTGCCAATAGCTCAAACATGAACACAAGTAGTTTTTATCGTTTACCATTTTGGGTTCTGAATTTCCCCACTGTGCTCTTGTCAATATGTTTCAGTGCAACATTTCAACAGAATACATTGACTGTGGTATGTTCATTCAAACACATTGAGTTCTGATTCTTCTGCAGTGAAGACTTCCCTGTCCCTCTAGCTGCTTTTAATATGTCTGATATCTGTATTCTCCAGGGCATGGTTAGAACCTCTTAATCTGTAATATTTGAAAGGGAAATTTCTTCACCAAAGCAGTAGTCTATAGAGCTTACAGTCAGCAAGTTGAGCTCAGAGTCAGATATCCGCGGACCTTCTGGTGGAATCATTAACCTGTAGTTTATATTCAAAATACTATGATATAATACTGAGACTTCTTTCCCTAATTTACATACATGTTTTGCCTGAGACCAGCATCCCTATGGAGAGGAGGTGAAACTGGCCATCCTTACTGGGAGTGTTCTCTCAAGCAGATCAGGAATCTGTCTGGAACTTCTCCGGTTCAAAGCATTTTTTTTTAAATCTGTGATTATTTCCATTAGATAACTGTTTGCAGAATCTTAGTCAGCTAGGTATAAACTTTGGATTTTCAGTCTGTGCCCACATGATTTTGGTATCTCTGTTATGTTTTCCATTGTCCCTCATCAGTATTTATACCCTGGACTGAGTCTATAGCATAATGGTTGGGGACAGAGCTAAAAAAGGGGAAATGTGAGTTTCTATTTGATTAGTAAACCTAACGTCAAAAAGGGCTCTGCCCAGAATGTGTGTGACATGAATGTGATGGATTCAGGACATACTGCGTTTTAAGAAGGGAGAATATACTCAAAGGCATTTTGCTTTGTTAATCCACAGTGTGTGTCTGATGACTAGACTTCTGAGGTCTTTGTCTATTAGGATGTCCCAGCTTCGTCAGGAGTCCTTGCTAGTCCTTTGTGGGGGGACGGGGGAGCAGGTGGAAGGAAATATAGGAAAGTTTGCAGAAGTGTGATGTGATTGATACTTTGCATTGCAAACAAATGAATTGGGATTATCTGTCTGCCGATGACTGCTTTTTAAATCGGTTCAGTAATCTGTACCATTCCTCCTGAAGTATGCATGCAAATGCTAGGGCCCTGGCCTGAGCTGAACGTAACTGAACTGAACATGATAAACTGCTGAACATGACACGAGAAATTTCTGGATGTAGCAAGTATCAGAGTGAGAAGTGGGCAAAAGTTACAGATAGCACTGTGAGGGGCATCTGGCTTTCATAGACAGGTAAGCAGAAGTTATGTGAAAGGTTTTGGGGTTGGGGGGGTGTCTGTGTGTATATTGAGAACATGCGCCCGATCTCGCTGCGGGCTCCACCTATAAACAGGGAACTACCCCAACCCAGCACTACTGCCCGCGGCTGGAGGAATACCTGCAGTCTCTGCCCTCACAGGCCAGGAGGCAGGGTTGCCCTGTGTTCCCTACATCCAAAATACACATTTTCCCTTTCTGGTTCCTGTAGCAAACACACACAGATGCAATGGGCATGCAGTTAAAGAACATGGGCTGTGGGCGCACAGAGTGATATTTTTAGGTGTGAACGATGCCGGCAATAACCTGCTCTGCAGTTGACTTCGTGTCCGCTGGGGACTGCACAGATGCAAAATTATTAGCAGGAGCAAAACCTGAGGTATAAGCTGGTCTGATCAAAAGTAGATACTGCTAAATGATGTGTTGGTTTTTGAAAAACATTAGCTGGTTATTACTCAGGGGGTTCCAGGCAATGAGAAAAGGTCTGGGATGTTTTCAAAATGCACGACACTCCAATGTATTCAGATGTGTTTTGCTTTGCTACAGGTTGACAGTTACCATGGTGTTCTGGATGTGAATAACTTGCCAGAGAGAAATTTCTGGCTAGACATCAGGTGGTCATAGCTCTCTTGCTGGTTTCTGTTTTGCTTATTTGAGTGCAATATGTGCAGACAACTTTGGGTGAGTGATCTTTGAATTGGCCTAATTGTAGAATATTTGTTCAAAAAAGCACTTAAACGCACACGCAGCTGTGGATCAGTAAGAACTATGCAGAGTGCCAATTTAAAACTCGGTGTGCTAGTGCTACTCTTACATGGGCAGGAATGACAATGGTAAAAGAAAGCAATGTAATAAGTGTTATTTTCTGCTCTTTGGCATGAGTAATCTTTTGTGTGTCAGTCTCCAAATTACAGACCTGGAAGACTCAAGAAAATAACTTTTGTAATTATTCTGAATGTATATTTGAGACAGAAAGACATGTAACCAAATATAATTCTGGGATGAACCTGGAGCTGGAGAAACCTTGAGAACTTAAGAGTAAAGAAAAGCCTCTGTTAAGAGACCTATTGACACAAAAAGTGGGGGTGCAGGAAACATTTCCATAGAAACATTTTCAAAGGTTGCAAGGGCTATTTTATAACAAGTAGCTGCTGAGGGAAAAGGTAAATCTGATCACTCGGGATCTGATGTGTGTAAAAGTGAAGCTTCTGGATTAACATTTTCTTTGCATTTTTGTTTAGTATAAGATTTAACAAACTCCACTAGGCTATGGGTTTTAAATGCTCTAGAGAGTATTTCCTTTTTTTTCCCCCCTTTTTTATAATGTGCTTAAAAATACGCATTTTATTGACCTTTACATAAGACTTTGGTGGAATGAAGTCCAGGGACAAGCTGGAGTTTTATTCAAAAATCATCAGAACACGACTAAGTTTTTTACCTTACAGAAGAAATGTTTACCCTCATTGCTGGTGAGATGCTAAAATTTTATGGACAACCTGAACTATCTATGGGAAAGAGACGGCAGAGCATCCCATTGTCACAAAGACAGAATAGAACTGAAAAAGCAAAATGGTGTACAGGTCTTTCCCAGTTTGTAACCATGTCAGCTGCATGGCTGTATACAGGTTTGTGTTATTAAGGCACACGATGTAGTGTTTCTACCTCTAGACAGCTATTATAGTCAAAGAGATATCCAGTCCTACTGATACAGTGGTGGACAGATATCTTGCAAAAGAAACCCTGAGGTTTGTCTTAGATCATGGGAGGGGAATTAAAAGAGGGCTCTTACTCTTTTGAAGTTACACAGTTATTGACAGGACACCTTTGAATATAACAACTGTTTTTTCAAGATTTTTGCTCCAGTTGTTGTGAAACATAGTGGAATGCCTAATAAGAGAAAAGATACTATTATTTTCTTTATTACCAGATATAGAACAGATATCGATTGAGTATCTTAATGAGATAGAAGTTCACTGCAGGACCAGTCAGGGATATGACAGGAAGGCTGGAGCTGGGTAGAGAGCTTTGCTAAATGTATAATCTCAGCTCTCACGGCTATGTCCCTCTGTGCTGCTCACATAGGGAAAGCTGGGAGGAGGAGATGTACAGCCACACTGACTGGAGAGGCTTAGTGCATTGGGAAACATCATGCTGCGTATAAGGGAGGAGAAGTGCATTTACATGGCACAGGATAAATACAGAATAGTAGCGTGTAGTGCAGGAACAATCCTGTACTTACCCTTATTACAGCACATAGTACTGGTTGAACTTTGCCTGATGGGCAAATTGCAAAAATGTTGTTAAATCTGTGTGGTAAATTTAGTCAAAGAACAAATCTTTAGCATTTCAGTGCTGCGAGAGATCCTGGCTTTTTTTTTTTTTACTGTCTCTTCTCCCCACAGAACAACTGGTTTCATCCTCTGATTTAATCAGTGGTGAAATGGCATGCATCTTGGAAGTGTGCCAAAGACTGTTACACGTTTGTCAGAAATATGTGTGTTTTAGGAGGCTATTTTCCACTGCTTATACTTCTTTAGAATTACACAAACTTGTATCAGCTTCTGTGATATTTCTGAATCCGAAGCTTAGTGGAACCTTCCTCAGATCCATATTTTAAGAGACACCCCTGTGCTAGGACCTGGCATCACCAACACATCAAGTTTGTGTTCACATGACCAAAAATTTACAACTTGTTGGAGGGGCAGGAGGTCTGGAAGAGAGTCAAAGGGATTATTCTGAATACTACAAACTGAAGGGGTAAAGAATCTGGTTTGACTGTATAAAAAGAGCTGGTTCTCTCCAGTTGTACTGCAGCTAGGAAAAAAGATCTTAGAAAAAGAGAAGCAACAAGTGTATCAACCATGCAGAAGAAAAAACGGGAAAATGAGGAAAACAGCCTTTAAATACCTAACCAGAAATGTTGATTACCACGGAAAAGAATTTCTCCCAGCTGTTTTAGAAAACAGATACACATTAGAAACATCTGTTCTCTGTTTTGCTGTTGGAACTTAAAAAGCATGGTAACTGAACTTAAAAAAAAAAAAAAAAGAAGAAGAATATCAGGATGACGAAAGGCACAACCCATGTGCTGTAACTGTGTTGCCAGCCTTGGGCTGTCAGAGTGCATGTCTTCTGCTGTGGTCAGCGCTGTGATGTAGTCTTAGTGCATTATTCCTCTGAAAACTGGGTCTTTGTGCTAGATTTGTCAGCTGCCCTAACATAAATATTTATTTTTGTAAATATATTTCCTGAGACCCTTGATGAAGTTTTGTTATTTCAACATCATATAGTCATCCTGAACTCTAACAATCTTCTTGTCTCAGTTTCTGCCTGGGTGGATGAAGGAGGCCAGAACAACTTCCTAGGGTAGATTATACACAATTTAGTTTAGCCTCATCATTCACAACCTCTGTATGTGGTCTTTAAGGCCAACTGTCTGTGGAGGTAGAACAGGGCTGGAGAGTGTACAGAGCCTGGTGGGTTTCCGTGGGTGAGGATTCTGGGACAGAAAATGCAGCCCCAACTCTTCTTCTTCTTCAGGGGCCAATCTTAGATCATGACTCAGCTCTGCAGTCCAGACCAGTATGGTTTAGGCTCTGTTTAACCTAAAGGACATGACACTCAACTTTCTGTCCTGTGGCCCCACAAGACTTTTTAAAGCAACATTGGATCACATTTTTGCTCTTCACTTTTTCCATAAAATTTCTTTAGGAGGAGAGTCTTTCTCACATAAAAGATGTCGTGAGGGAGTTGTTTCCCAATATTCTCCTGTGTACCCCATTTCAGTCCCCCAGTCCATCAGTTACTAAGTTTGTAGAGAGCTGTTATGCTCAGGCATCACTGAGCTAAGCTGTATTTAACTTCAAATTTTTCTGTCACCCCTTTAGATTTTTAATGCTTTCTCTTGCTTATCTCCTGAATTATCTCTAATTTTTCTCCTTTGTCATAATGATGAGCTGTTTTGTATTGGATGCTTGAATCTATTTCACTCTGCTATTAGTGCGTTACTGTCCAAATGAAAGGAGATAGAAGATGTTTTTGTCTTTTTAAAAGAGATTTGTTCTCCTTTCAGTCCTGCATTTATGTGCTTCCGTTTTAAATACATAGCTTTTTTTAATGCTTTGCAGGTACCAATGTATGCAACCTGCATTTATCAGTGTAGTATTCAGCCAGTTATTACCCACTCTACCCTTTACCTAGTTCTTTAGTTTCCAGATCCTGAAATATCAGTGATTTCTGCAGTTCCTCATGAGACTTTTTTTTTGCTTCTTCTCTCTTGTTGTGTAGGGCTTCTGACAGACAATGGAATGAGGAGAGCTCCCTGATGTTTCTGTGTCTTCAAATTGGGCTACCACTACGTTAACAACACATGCTTCCTTAAGGATGTTTGTACAATTTTTGTTCCCATACTGATTTAAAGTAGGTATAAGAATTAAGAAGTGACCTGGAAGGGCAAAGAATGACACAAGCCAGTGCGAGCCCCTGTCCTACCCAGTTGCTCCACGTGAATAACCTGTTGGGAAGTCTAGAGTTAAACAGTAAGGAGGAGAAGAGACGAGAAATGGAGTGTGGATAGAGGAATTGGTAAATTAAAACTGCGGCAACAGATTAAAAGAAGATGATAGACAGGCATAAAACACAGATGTAAAAAATGACATTATTAACTTTAATATTAATCAGTATTATTTGTCCTACTTCTTCACCTGTGTTTCTCTTGAGGACATGAGGAAGATGATAGTATGAATTACTTAAAGATTTGAGCTCTTCATCTGAAAAATCTCACACTACAGCATAAAGAGGTAAATGTTTTATGATAATAGGATCAATAAAGACTATTTGCATTTATAAGGGAGGAAATGCTATGGCTTAAATGACTTCTAAGATCACGAACAAATCATGGTTTGTATCAGTTCTTAAGTCATATCACTATATTCCATGTGAATACCCATATAAAATTTTAATAGCTGAAGATTAAAAAGAGCAAAAGCTTTTCTTTGCATTGTCTGATATAATTAATTTAAATTGTAATTTAATTGTGGATTCAAAATTCTACAATCAGTCTCAGTCAGCAAGGACTCAGTGCTTATATGCAGCAGTGATTCATCAGATTACATAGCATCATAGCAGCTGTAGGTGTTGTCCAAATTCTGTCATTCCAAATCAAATGGTGAACACCCAGCCCAATGTTCTACAAACTCCTACAGCCATGCCTTTAATGAAAGTGCTATTTCTGCTGCTGTCTTTTCCTTCAGTGGTTTGGCACTTTTTTTCTCTTTTTTCAGCTTCTTCAGGAGATATAACTTACGATATACCGGTATCAATTTGATGCAACATTAATCCGTCAAAATTGGGGATACCCTGATGATCCCATGAACCATGAACCATGGAATCATTTTAGCTCATGACTATGTGGTATCTGCGCTCAAATTACACTGGAGCAAGCACTACCTGAATTTTATTTGTTTCTATTTTCTGCACTAAACACTTTCTCTTCTCTCTACAAGGCCTTTTTTCCCATTCTTACATTCTGTATAAGTAGTGCCAAAAAGTAAACTACAATACTGCACCTCTTCTACCAGACATGGATAACTTTTCCACCATACAATCCACAAGGGAAAATCTGCATAAGGCTGAAAGGTATAAGACACCAATAACAGACCTCAAAGATATACAGGGGAGAAATCTGTGGGACTAGAGAGTTAAAAACGGTTGAGATGATATTAAAGACCCCTGTGGTTATGTCAACCATCAGACTTTATTATAAATGGATAGGATTGGCTCATACTTGTGACTCTCGTTAGGTTCAGTTTCTGATCTAACATTAAAATTATTGCAGAAAGTCAAAGGCTTACTTAAGTAGATCTCAAGAAACAGAGTTAACATCTTTTGAATATGTCTGCCTTAAAGAATAGTACAGATATGTAGAGTGAAACACCCAGTGCTGAGAAACCAATGTCCAGACTAGGTATGTTTCAGGGAGCTTTATTTTGATGAAGCCTTGGCCCGGTCTCATGGATTGAATGGTCATGTGGAGGTGAAGCACGTCAGGTGTGCTGCTGAAACACACCTTTTAGTTTAGCTTCATCCCAGAGGAATCCGGTCCTCATACTGTGACACCACTCCACAACATGTACCGCAGCAGGGAAATGGGGATGATCCGGACACTTGTTTGAGAAGTACCCTCCCGACCTAAACTAAACCACTCTACAACATAACCTTTACTGCAAATATCAAAGCAGTAGCCTGTCTCCTTCATCTTGACTTACCTCAGTGGAAGCAGAGGAGTTTGTTTTCTGGAAACACTATATTAGGGAAAGACAGAAAGAGCTGCACCCTTAGTTTTACTTGAGCCATTAGTTAATACATTCAGTAAAATTAGTTAACCAAATAATGTTCATTAAGCCCACATTAGCACATACTATTTTATTACCATGGTTACATTATTATTTTACCTTAACCTGCACATCATTGCCAGCCAAAAAGAACAACCCCGTATATTCAAAATTAATAAAAATATAAAATCTCTTATTTTTCTTTAATAAACAAGATACTGTGACCTTTCCATCTAAGCAAGCAGTCTGTTTATTAACCTACCTGTAATGCAACTCAGTTCCTAGGCCTAAGTATTCTCCACTCACATTTTTGCAAAGCTGATACACTTCAGCTGCAAAACCAGCTCCCACTACTCCACTGTAGGCTGCTGCATATCCAGTGTGCCAGTGATTCTGGACCCAGGAGCTTTCACAGCTCATTACTTCCTACACTCAAGATGAACCCATATTGTGGGAGTTGCACCTGAGTAGCTAGGGGTCTGTTTACAGCTTAGGCTCAAGGGTCACTCATCTCTACTCTATTTTCTAGTTACTGTTTACTCCTAGGTTTTCAGTACACCAATAAGAACAGACAGACTTGATGATGCGTGTCATAGGACACCTAAGAATTTAATTAAAAAGAAAGAGGAACTTGCCTGAAATTATGTTAGTACAGTTCAGAATTCTACCAACACCTTCTGTTTATGACGGAAACAATCTATTCTCATCCCTTTCTCAACAAAAATGTGAATATGATGAGATAGCAAATTGCCTTGAAGAGCAGAGTATGCCAGTCAAACTTGCACCCTAATTTATTTTACAAATTTCTCTCTGGAGGCCCCTACTGGAGTATCTGAACAACTTGTAAGGAATAGTGACTTAGGCCACAGCATGTGAATTTAGAATTTAGACCTTCTGATGTAGACCTCCTTTCTACAAATTAGGAGACTGAATTAGGAATGAAGCGAAGAAATTATTTGCACAAAATCAGAACAGGAAAAAATATACCAGTAAGTTTTACAATAAAGAATTTGTGGTGTTAGACAAAAGCAGAACGTTTACGAGGAATTCAAAGCAGTATTTTACTGCTGTAAAACCAGCATGTATGAATCATTGACCTGAATATCTGGGAATAAAACATGACTTGCTATCTCTCTTTCCAATAATCTGGGATTAAAAGGAATGTTCACAAGATTTTTTTGTGATTCATAATCAAAAGCAGCAGAATATTTTAAAAAGGCTTGTCGGCTATATTTGAGCAATTTCACCAACCTTTTTTGCCTTTTTAGGGTTAAGACTGAAGTAGAAACATGTTCCTGTGGCATTGTCATTCTGTGCTAACTATACAGAATTGAACCAGAACAAGCTAAATGAGAAAGCAGTCTTATGTCAGATATAGAATCATAGAATCATTTAGGTTGGAAAAGACCTTTAAGATCACCAAGTCCGACCGTTAACCTAACACTGCCAAGTCCACCACTAAACCACGTCCCTAAGCGCCTCATCCACATGTCTTTTAAATACCTCCAGGGATGGTGACTACATCATCTCTCTAGGCAGCCTCTTGCAATGCTTGACAACCCTTGTCTGAAACCTGTGTTCAGACGAACTGAACACAGTATTCAAGGTGCGGCCTCACCCGTGCCAAGAGCAAGGGGACAATCACCTCCCTGCTCTTGCTGGCCACACTGTTTCTGATACAGGCCAGGATGCCGTTGGTCTTCTTGGCCACCTGGGCACACTGCTGGCTCATATTCAGCCAGCTGTCAATCAACACCCCCAGGTCCTTTTCCGCTGGGCATCTTTCCAGCCACTCGACCCCAAGCCTGTAGCGTTGCATGGGGTTGTTGTGACTCAGGTGCAGGACCTGGCACTTGGCCTTGTTGAACCTCATCCAATTGGCCTCGGCCCATCGATCCAGCCTGTCCAGATCCCTCTGCAGAGCCTTCCTACCCTCGAGCAGATCAACGCTCCCACCCAACTTGGTGTCATCTGCAAACTTACTAAGGGTGCACTTGATCCCCTCATCCAGATCATTGATAAAGATATTAAACAGAACTGGCCCCAAAACTGAGCCCTGGGGAACACCGCTTGTGACTGGCCACCAACTGGATTTAACTCCATTCACCACAACCCTTTGGGCCCGGCCATCCAGCCAGTTTTTAACTCAGCAAAGAGTCTGCCTGTCTAAGCCATGAGCAGTCAGTTTCTCCAGGAGACTGCCGTGGGGAACAGTGTCAAAGGCTTTGCTAAGGTCTAGGTAGGCAACATGCACAGCCTTTCCCTCCTCCACTAGGCGGGTCACCTGGTCATAGAAGGAGATCAGGTTGGTCAAGCAGGACCTGCCTTTCACGAACCTGTGCTGACTGGTACTGATCGCCTGGTTGTCCTGCACATGACGTGTGATGACACTCAAGATGATCTGCTCCATGATCTTCCCCGGCACCGAGGTCAGGCTGACAGACCTGTAGTTCCCCATATCCTCCTTCTGGCCCTTCTTGTAGATGGGCATCATATGCCAAGCACAGGGCAGGGAAAGATGGAGTATACCCAAAATCCTCTCAATGCCTCAGCTAGGGTGCAGGGATGTTCCTAAAACTCCTACTTGGAACCTTCACCTCTCATTTTTTCTGTCAGAGCTTGAAGTTCTTTAACTTTCCTTCTTCTGAGCATCCACAAACTCTTCAAACAGAATTCATGCTCCTCAAGCCTTCTTATCTGAAAGCACCTCCAGTCCACAAGCCCCCACCCAGTAATTACATCCTGTTCATCAAGTCAGCTGATACTCCCTACACTACTCCCAACCCAATTCCTCTCCCTGCTCCCACCTACCCTTCCCATACAATCCTCTTACCTTCAAACTCTATCTCACCTAGGCCTTTCTGGCTCCATGTCCAGTTTTTTTTCATTTACATGCAAATATTTTAAAATTACATTCCTGGCTGTATTTGAAATGATGGCCCCCCTCCTGGATCCTTTCCTATGGATTACCAGTAGTTGTTGCTGCATTTCTTTTGGCACTAAGGTCAATTTTCTTAGCTGTCTCAACCTGTTATTTCTGGGGCATTTTAAAATTCTAGTTGCAGGCTATAAATAATAAAATACTAAAATTTAATGTAAATATTAAAAATCCCTCTGAATTTTCTGACAGGGAAAAAAGAGGACATGTCCAAGGCCCTAAACAAACTGATTAACTTAGGAGTTAGTCTTCATTTCAACTGGGGCATTGAACTAGACGACTTCAGGTTGTCCCTTCAAACCCAAGACCTACTATAAGCCTATGACCAGGAAAAAAAACAGTCTGTAGACTTGTCCTAGAAAACCTACTGAATTTTCATAGCAATTAAGCATTTTTTGCAATGAGTGTTTCATAGAATCCTGTATACTGTTGTCTGCCTAAAAGACAAACTAAACCCAAAATGATCAGCATGGCAATATGATCAAGCAATGTGTTTTTAGTGAAGGAATTCAAACTTCCCAAAGAATGACTGTAATACCAAAGACTAAATCACTTTTCAAGTATGCACATTCTGTGTTCAAAAGAGACATTTGCAATGGCATGATGAAGTTAGTGACAACTTCCCTGTAAAGTCCTCCTTATCAACTTTGAAAGAGCACTTCATAATGCTAGACTCACCTAGATGTCAAAAAATCCCCAAGTAGGCTGCTCTTGTATCCTAGGAAGGAGTAAATTTGTAAAAGTTGTGCTCCTCTTAATAATGTGAGTAACAGAAGACACATGGTTGAAACTTCTGTGTTTACATTAGCTTTAATCAGAAGCCCATATATACAGTAATTTGAGTAGACCTGTGTGAACTAGATTAATGGAGGTTTACAGTATGTCTCCGTTTTTTTCAAGATAGACCTTTTCAAGGATCAAGAGATCTTGTTGTAACTCTTTTGTTAACTGATCACTTTTGTGTGTAGCAGACTTCATAAACAAAAAGCAGGGAGGAACACTTATTAATGTTATAGCAAAACTAATTTCCTGATCAGTTATCTATATATTTAGAAATATATCTTTCTCTCTATATATGTACTCTACCCTTGTATCTATAGGTTACTCTACCCCTATATCTATATATTTAAAGGGTAGAATACAATACAATATGAAGTTTAAAAAACTAACTGGAATTTTGTAGAAAGCTCTGACAGAAAATCCATATGTCTTTATTAGTTTTAAAAATTCTGCTTGGAAAGGGACAGACTACCTAATATCACTCATTGTGTATTGAACCCAGCTGTTTTGGTTACCATCAGTAACTGGTAGAAGGGTTACATACAATGTGGATCAAAGCAAAACTAAATGAAAGAGGTGGGTTGAACTGTTCCTGGAATGCTTTTCACACATGTAAACTTTTATGAACCATGAGTTTTCATGGTCATTCTTCATAATGTTTCTTTATCACTTTCAACAAGCACAAAGGGCTTTAGAAACTGGGAACGCGAATACATTTTGTTTTGGAAAGGTCAGGAAAGACAAACATCTTAGAAAATCCAAGTAAGAGTGGAAGATAGTAAAAAAATTTCAGAATCAGTGGGTTGTGGCCAGATTGTAAAACAGATTACCAAACAGCTAAGTGTAGTGTGTAATCTATTGCTTAAATCTACTTTGCTACCAGAGAAATAGAAAGTGGTAAATGTCATGCAAAATTTTGAAAAATGGTCCTAGGCACTACAAGCCAGGAAGTCTGTCTTTCATGCAAAGAAAACTGAGTGAAAGTATGAATAGATCTATGATTAAAGATTAAACAAGCAAAGGTCAACACAGTTTTTGTGGAGAGAAGTTGTCCCTCACAAATTGATGATCTTTTTTTTAGGCAGTGAACAAAGAAGTAGATGAGTATACTTGGATTTTAAAAAAATAATCCAGCCAAGGTGTCTCATCAAAAAACCCAAATTGCTCATTAAAAGAGAGAAAAGAAAGGATGAGGATAAACGGCTAGTTCTCACAACAGATCTCCTGCATTAACAGGGATATACCCTGCGATGCATGCTCAATATACTCATAAATTATCTAGAGAAGTTGTTGGATAATGAGAAGTCAAAATTATTCAAAGCAGACAAAACTAAAGCTGATCACAAAGATTTGAAAAAGATCTTAGAATTTGAAATGACTGTGTAATAAAAAGCCAAAGGAAGTTCAATGATTCCAATCACAAAGCTGCAGAAAAGGCAGCAGGAAACAACCCTGACTGCCCATGTATAATGGTGAGCTATTGCTACTCCTGAAAGGAATCTTGGAGCTATTGACAATCATTCTTGGTGGACACTAGTGCTCAAGGAAGACAAAAAAAATTAAATTAGGAATTAGAGAACAAAACCAAAAACATTATTCTACTGTGCAAATCCATAGCCCATCCCAGAATACTGTATATGGTTTTGACTGCACAGCCTTAAAAAGATGAGTCATAACTTAAAGGTACAGAGGAACAAACAAGAGTGATCAGAGTATATTGGCTTCTACTGAGCAGAAATTATGTGAAATTTTTCAGCCTGAAAAAAGCAGATAACAGAAGGGGATGACGTAGATATGGAAAATCCTAAGTGGCCTCTGAAAAGTGAAAAATTATTCTGTGTTTTCTGTGATCTCTTCTCAGGTTTGGAGGTCTCTCCTTGGCAAGAAAGCAATCACAGCCTGGCTGGGTAGCACTCCACAGCCCAAAGACTCAGCTTGGATGGTAGCAAAACTCAGTTTGAGGATGTCCCAGAATGAACTCTGCTGTCAGCCCATGATAGCTCAGGATTTGTTAGCACGCATGCTGCGGAGGCTTTTGCAAGAGCTCAGGCAGAGTGAGAGAGAGCTTTAACTGCTCCCACAACTCATTATGTGTCCCACTTCTGAAATGCAGAATGGTAAGTCACTGGCAGACAGGCACTCTCCTGGACAGGACATCCAAGCGTCTTTTTGTCATACGCATTTACTGGCTAGCATCCTACCTACCAACTACTTTCTTGATGCTTGACACCTTTAGGACAGGAAAAATATCTCTCCCCCTGCTAGATAGCCAAAGCTCCAAAAATGCCCAGAGTACTGTCCTGCCTTCTATATCCTGCGTGGGAAATTTCCTGAGCTGGATGTGGTTTGGTACTTAAAGCCAAGGCAGCTTACAAGCATAGACACAGGCCATCCCATGCCAGTTGGCCTCAGTTCCTGGGAATGTTACTAGGCTCATTTAATTAGTTGGTAGAAACACTTGTCAGGGTTCAATGTAATATACCTTTCCCATACTATCTTTTGACCAATTTCCACAGGGGAATCTTGTTGCTCTTTCTTCTGTAAATCTTTGTCCTCTTTTTGAAGACCTTTTGACTGTGGGTGACTCTCTGCAGACTGTGTGGTTTCTGCCTCCTCTCTGCTTGTGTGCTTGCGGTCTAGGCACCGTCTGCTCTGTCTTGGTTCTGGGGGTAGTAATAAGCTTCAACAGCCCTGACCCAGTGCTACCTGGGACCTCCACCCAATCACCCTGCCCCAAGGCCCAGGAGCTCTGTTTAAGCTCAGCCCTGGATGTTCAGTCCCTGAGCTAAGTCACTGGAGCGTTGGTCTCTAGTTCAGCCCTAGCCCCCGTTGATCCACACCCTGTCCTGCAGACTAACCTCCTGGCTTGACCTGGGACTCGCCTCATCACCATGAACTTGCCTGAGGATCTGAACCCTTGGTTGAACCTGGCCACTGTCCCTGGGCCTGCTCTGCTTGCCTTGCATAGGTACTGTGGGACTGGGCTCTAGCTGCTGAGACCCTTGCCCTGTAAAGCCGTGCTATTGCTCTTGATTCTTGGCTCTCTGTCCTTTAGGGAGCAGCCAGCTGTTGCTGCTCTTTGACGTGCCCTTATCTGCCTTCTTTTCCAAAAGATAATTGTTTCTTGCAACTAGGATTACTGTGACCAAGAACAGGACACTGCTGCTATGTGTTTTTGCTTCAACGGTGCAAACATTTTTGTACCACTTATGAAGTCACTCTATTTGTATTATGTAGGGTAATTGCACAGCATTTTCATTCTGTCTCTGCATGAAAATTTGTTTGCTTAGTAGAACCACTCTGCTGTCTCTTTTGTAATCTTCTGGCCAGAGTGTTAACATACTCCGTGGACTCTAGGGTTATGTGTATTGACATAACATGAATTAAACAGTGCCAAGCACATAATCTAATAGTGATATAGGATTCTCCAGGCTGGTTAACATTTAATAAGCCCCTGTAACAGGTGTTTAGCCTCTCTAGCTGGCACACTTGTCAGCTATGCCTGGGTATGGTCTGGATGTGGGAACAATCCTAGTAGGCAGTATGGACAATGCCATGCCACACTGTCATCTTCACTCTGGCAGTCTTTCAGCTCTATCCCAGCTGACCTTGACACTGCATCCTCTCTTCCATGTTTATACTTAACCTCGGGCCACATCAAAAGAGCCCTAACACTGTAGTAGAGAAACATCTCTTTTTCTTCCTTCCTGGAATGTCAACTCAAGGGAGGAGAGCTCCTTAGTTCTCATTGCAGTCAAAGGACAACACAGAATCACAGAATCACTACGGTTGGAAAAGACCTGTAAGATCATCGAGTCCAACCATCAACTAACACCACCATGCCCACTATACCATGTCCCGCAATGCCACATCCACACGTCCCTTGAACACTGCCAGGGATGGTGACTCCACCACTTCCCTGGGCAGCCTGTTGCAGTGTTTCACCACTTCCCCAATAAAGAAACTTTTCCTAATATCCAGCCTAAACCTCCCCTGGCACAACTTGAGGCCATTTCCTCTAGTCCTGTCGCTAGTCACTTGGGAGAAGAGACCAACACCCACCTCTCTGCAACCTCCTTTCAGGTAGTTGTAGAGAGCGATAAGGTCTCCCCTCAGCCTCCTCTTCTCCAGACTGAACAACCCCAGTTCCCTCAGCCGCTCCTCATAAGACTTGTGCTCCAGACCCCTCACCAGCTTTGTCATCCTTCTCTGGACACGCTCCAGCACCTCAATGTCCTTCTTGTAGTGAGGGGCCCAAAACTGAACACAGTATTTGAGATGCGGCCTCACCAGCGCCGAGTACAGGGGCACGATCACCTCCCTACTCCTGCTGGCCACGCTGTTTCTGATACAGGCCAGGATGCCCTTCTTGGCCACCTGGGCACACTGCTGGCTCATATTCAGCCGGCTGTCAATCAACACCCCCAGGTCCATTTCCGCTGGGCAGCTTTCCAGCCACTCGTCCCCAAGCCTGTAGCGTTGCATGGGGTTGTTGTGACCCAAGTGCAGGACCCGGCACTTGGCCTTGTTGAACCTCATACAATTGGCCTCGGCCCATCGATCCAGCCTGTCCAGATCCCTCTGCAGAGCCTTCCTACCCTCGAGCAGATCAACACTCCCACCCAACTTGGTGTCATCTGCAAACTTGCTGAGGGTGCACTCTATCCCCTCATCCAGATCATCGATAAAGATATTAAACAAGACCAGCCCCAAAACTGAGCCCTGGGGGACTCCGCTTGTGACTGACCACCAACTGGATTTCGCTCCATTCACCACGACTCTCAGGGCTCAGCCGTCCAGCCAGTTTTTAACCCAGCGAAGAGTGCACCTGTCTAAGCCACGAGTCGCCAGCTTCTCCATGAGAATACTGTGGGGGACAGTGTCAAAGGCTTTACTAAAGTCCAGGTAGACAACAACAACAGCCTTCCCCTCATCCACTAGGCAGGTCACCTGGTTGTAGAAGGAGATCAGGCTGGTCAAGCAGAACCTGCTTTTCATGAACCCGTGCTGGCTGGTACTGATCCCTTGGTTGTCCTGCACGTGCCCCGTGAGCGCCCTCAAGATGAACCTCTCCATAATCTTCCCTGGCACCGAGGTCAGGCTGAAAGACCTGTAGTTCCCCATATCCTCCTTCTGGCCCTTCTTGTAGATGGGCGTCACGTTGGCAAGCCTCCAGTTATCCGGGACCTCCCCCGTTAACCAGGACTGTTGATAAATGACGGAGAGCGGCTTGGCAAGCTCCTCTGCCAGGTCCCTCAGCACCCTTGGGTGGATAACATCAGGCCCTATAGACTTGTGAGTGTCCAGGTGGCATAGTAGGCAATTAACTGCTTCCTCTTGGATCACAGGGAGTTTATTTTGCTCTCCATCCTTGTCTTCCAGCTCAGGGAGCTGAATACCCTGAGGATACCTGGCCTGGCTATTAAAGACTGAGGCAAAGAAGACATTAAGTACCTCAGCCTTTTCCTTATCCTTGGTGACAATGTTCCCCGCTGCATCCAGTAAAGGATGGAGATTCTCCTTGGCTCTCTTCTTGTTGTTAATGTATTTGTAAAAACATTTTTTGTTATCCCTTACGACTGTGGCCAGATTGAGCTCTAGCTGGGCTTTTGCCTTTCTAATTCTGTCTCTGCACAAACTAATGAGATCTTTGTACTCTTCTTCAGTTGCCTGCTCCTTCTTCCAAAGGTGATAAACTCTCCTTTTTTTCCTGAGTCCCAGCAAGAGTTCCCCATTCAGCCAGGCCAGTCGACAGGACTATGTGCATCAAGTAGATGGCAACCATTGTCTCTCTTTGTGAAGATCTCCCAGAGGAATGAGGGTTTGGAGAAAGATTTGGGTACCAGCTGTTTTATCTCTTGCCGTCTAAAGAGACTTAGCTCAGCAGCTGGAAGAGTTAAGCTGCACATGAACGGGCAACCATGAAAAATTATAAATGTTACACAGGATCAAGATTGCAGCCCATGTTCTGGTGTAGCTCAGGCATAGATTCTCAGTTCTTTGATAAACTACAACAGATACTCAAATTGGATGATAATACAATGCCTTTGGTCATTGGCAAGCCAGGCTGGAATCCAGTGGCTCCTTTTTAGGGTCCCATTTTTCAGCTAGGCCTCTTCTTGGCCCAGTGTGCTGGAAGGGGAAAAAGAGACTGAGGTTGCCATAAAGGGTGTGACCACTCAATGACCTCTCACACAGAGTGCTTGTAAGGGAGGGAGTTGCACTATTCACTTGAATGACAGTAATGCATGCAAGGCCACAAAACTAGTTTCTTTTTGACCGGGCAGATGGAGGGCCTTCATTTCAGCCAGGAAAACTACTTGTGTGTGCCTGTCTGCAACCCTGAGAATGTTTCAGCTCAACAAATCTTTCTGTGGGTTGGAAAGTACCAGCCTTGCAACTCCCTGGCCAACTAAAGGACCAACAAGGAGATGTGTATGTGACTCAGCCCAACATCTGGGTATTTAAAAAACAAACATTGCCTTGAAAACTTAAAGGAGTGCAATGTATCTGAGTGGTCTTAGTGCACATATTACTCCCCAGTGGCTGGGGATGCCTGGTGAGTATGTAGAAGCAAGTAACATATCAAAGAATATTCTTAAATGGTATCTTAAATTAAAACTCTAGTATAATCAAGTTGCAGCTGTGATTAAATAAAGCCTTAACTCTTTCCTATAGAGCATTCCTGGCAAAGAATGGGGTTAGCTCAGTGGGGCTGACAAGGGCCTCATCTCTGGGCCACCCTTCTATTCTTTGTCCATGGCAGAATCAAGTCAGCTTGGTTTCCATGGTTTCCAGCGGGGGAAAAGGAAGAAAGCAGGGATAGATTTTTGCTAGGATCACATGCTTGGTATGCAGTATACACAAAGCCGGGCAATATGCCATGGTGAGTGAGGGGAGAAATCTTTCATCACTTCATCTGATAGTCTCCTATAGCAACTGCAGCAGTAAAAGCAATAGCTGCAGAGTCATACAGCTGCATAGCAACCAGTTATGTTACACAAAAGGGTCCCACACCCCCTCCTAGTGCATGCACAGTACGATTAAGGAACAATTTGATTAGGTACGCGCAACTCCCAAACAAGATCAAGCTTGGTAGACACAGCACCCAAATGATTCTACTTCCCTGCCCTGGAAGACGATGGGTTATCACTCATTCTGACCTCAGAGAGATACTATGGAAAGCAACAAATGCTGCTGGATTTGCATGGTTCCACTTGGGTGAAGCAGTGTTCATGACACTAGCTCCTCGCCCGTGCCCAATGCTAGCCACGACCCCCCTGCAAGTTCCTCAGTCTTTTCTGCCTCCCTCAGCTCTAGGAATGGGTCGCCTTATGCTTCACTATATGGTGTCCACCTCAGTTCTTGAGCAGCTCTGTCTTCCAGCTGCGTGGCAGTGATGGTCTGTGGTCGCTGAGCACACTCCACAGGCTGTGCTGCCCCCACCATTTTGGGGCATACCCGGTGGGTGTCATCTGGGCTCTGCTGTCAGGCAGATTTCTTGGAAGCAGGAAAGGAATGCTTATAACTCAGGTGCAGGAACAGAGGATGTCTTTGAAACGGTGGAAGATTGTAGCCCTTTGCTGTGACCATGCTTGTACAATGCTGCTGTCTGGCCAGACCGAGGAACGGGCCAGCAAAGGTTGCTGTGATCACCACAGGCTGCCCTCCCTAAGGCACCAACACCAGAGTTCCTCCTGCAGGAGAAGTACATCTCATCCTGGCGGAGAGTCTGGACACTATGCCATGCTCCAAAAGAAGCCCAAAATCGTGGAGAATGATTTTTTGATCCTAGTCATTGCTGAAAGAGGTCTCGCCTCCCTGCCCTCTAAGGCCACGTTTGCTTTTCCCTTTCCTAGGTAGACAGGAGGTGCCACCACACCTAAGGGTCAGGCGTGAACCCTGTACATACACCTCCTTTGCATGTCAGGGGCCCGTTGGACTCTGCTCGGGTTGGTCTGGGCCAACTGGTATGGGTGGCTGGAGATGGAGGGCCTGCCATATTGGGAGCAGGAGGAGAAGCTGGGAGTTGTGAACGCCAGATTAATGTTTCACCAGAGCTGATCTTTGTCCAGAGACATGTGAGCCCTGCTGTGTTAGCTGCAGTCATGTTCCTTGTACTTGAAAGAGAGCAGTCTGTCTGACACAGATGCTGGCTGTGCAAACCTACTCTCCAGCTACTGATGCTTTTGTTTGTTTTCACGGCAGGCTGTCAGCTGAAGAGGTGACAGATGGTCCACACTTCAAACCTCTGTGTTTGCTGCCAGTATCATGAAGCATCTGATCCGAGAACCAAGTCCAAGTTTTCTCTTCTTCCTTCCCTTATCAGCAAGAGGGAAAAGGCTACTTCTTATACCTGCCTCTGTTCTCAAGGCAGATGCCACTAGTGCTCGAGGTGGAGCAGGAGAGCTGTGACTCCTCTTGCGTCAAAAGCAGATCACCCAGGAATGGCCCCCAAAGAGGCAGCCTTTGATGCTGCAGGCCAGGATTCTGGCCAGGGACAATGGTGACTGGGGAGGATAGGAGGTGTTGTAGGCCCTTATTACCCAAAGACAGGAAACAATGTCACAACCAAATATTTAGTGAGATTAGCAGAGTAGGGTCAGCCATGACACGTTATGCCAGATCTGCAACTCAGGTCTCTAGCCTACCTGAAGCCCATTATGGACTTCTTAAATTTACCCTGGCACTGCTTCACAGTCTGTATGCCTCATACTGTCACACTGTGTCCCTCCAGGCAGTGAGGGAGACACAGCAAAGGCAAACTCTTTCCTTCTCCTGTGCTTTTTCTTCACGGGTAACTGCCAGAAGTGGAGGGACCATGTGAATCACCACCGTCTCAGAACACTGCTTTTCAGTTCCCCAGAATGGGGATTTATGCTACCCTGGGGACCAGATCCCTCAAGCATGAAAATGAAAATTGTTAATGCTCTTTCCCCAGCTAGATTGTTAAATAACCTTCTGTTTTGGTCATTCATGGGCTCCAATGATCAGCGTTTCTCTTCTGTCTGGAGCAGCAACATTTGCAAGGCTTCTTGGAGGAAAAGCAAGGTACAAGGGAAAAATCAAACATCTGCTGCAGAGTTCTGCAACAAGAGAGTACTGAGAATGATGAAAGAACAAACTGAAGAGGCAAGTCATACATATAAGTGATACAGAAAATCTTGGACATCTGGAGGTAGTGACGTCTGAACACGAGGAAAAAGTGAGCTGAAAGGGATCAGCAAAACAACCTAGGACTTAACTGTAGGAGGGCCAAAGTCTGGCACTAAAGCAGAACAGCAGGTGCAGTGTATATTCTGCCATGACAAGGTTAATTCATCAAAAAAATCTTTGCTAATTGGATTTGGCACGATGATTTTATAATAGAACTGGGCTTTGTATCTTGTGGGGCATGACATTCTTAATGCAATAGTAAGAAAGTCTTAAAGCTAAACTCTGAACTCTGGTCAAATAAACACAAATAAGTGATAATGAAAAATGTAGCTTTTATTAACAACATCAACACAACAAAAGTCAAAATATAAGCATATCTTATAGCAAGTGTATAATTGAAAAATAGCTGTCATTTTTAATAATGCAGCCAGAACACTTGTCTGCAAGGAAGATATAACTTATCTTAATCCACTTGACGATTATATCTACTTAGTATGTCCCAAGAGCGATAGCATCTCAAGACTAATAAAGAAGTAATAACATGATTTTACAATAATTGCAAAACACCTTAGGCCTTTTCTTGTGTATTGGCCATTTGTACCAGCTTTTAAGTCTCTCTCTTCCACAGGAGGAGTAGCCTGAGCCTGTCAGGTCTTTGAAAGCTCCACAATCTTCTTGTGGATTTGAAGGTCAGGGACAGCCTTAGCTGCCATGACCATGAGATGGTGGAGTTCAGGATCCTGAGAGGAGGAAACAAGACAAATTGCAGGATCACAACCCTGGGCTTCAAGCTCAAGAATAGTTCATCCTGACATGCAGGAATTCAAGCAAAAGTAGCCAGCAGCTTGCATGGAGCTTCTGACTAAAACAAGGACATAGTACAAGGAGCTCCTGACTAAAATCACATCTAAAAAGGTAGCATGCAAGAGATGGAAGCAGGGACAGGTCAACCAGGAGGAATACAGAGACACTCTCTGAGCCCGCAAGGATGGGGTTAGGAAAGCCAAAGCCCATCTATAGTTGAATCTGGCAAGGAACAGGAAGGGCAACAAGAAGGGCTTCTACTGATGTATCATCAACAGATGACTAGGGAAAATAGAGCCCAGTGCTTCATAGGGCAAGTCAGGGGACACAGAAAAGAACAAAGTACTCAGTGCGTCTTGCCTCGGATTTTACTGGTAAGACCAGCCTTCAAGAACAGCAGGCCCCCAAGAGCAGTGGCAAAGTCCAGGGCAAGAAAGACTTAACCATCATTTGAGTTACCAAGTCAGGGAATATTTAAACAAACTGGACAGACCCAAGTCCATGTGACCTGATGGGATGCACCCACGCATGCTGAGGTTGCTGGCTGATGTCATTGTAAGGTAAGCATATGGTTATTTTCCCTTATAGTTAAGACCACCAGAGAATGCTATGATTTATTTACATGAAAAACTGAAGAAAAAAAGAAAACCAAGTGCTACAGTTCTCAGTTCAAGAGCATCTGGAACATCAGGTAGAAACTCAGTCTTTTGCAGAAAATCAATGCATTGATTTGCTTGGGTTTTGTGTTAAACAAAGACAAGGAGAGCAGGAAAAGAGATAAAGGTAAAACGAAGGCCCAGGCAAGAAATTAGCTGTTTGTTTTGGAGCCACATTGGTGAAAGTCTATTTTTCAAATCTAGAAATAAAAAAATTATTAATTTTTTTAAGCCATCCCTAATTCTCTGCCTTTTGGCTAAACCCTCTTTTTTAGGTCTGCTAAGATGCAAAGTGCATTGGCAGTGACAAACTCAAATGACTGCATCCTATCAGCTGGGCAATGCTCTGAGTTAATGTTTAGCTTTGGAGAATTTTGAGTGAACATCCTATTCAAAAGCTGAGTTACGTGGGTAATCCTGATATGGGCCCAATTATGCTGAGCTGCCACAAGCTCCAACGAAATGTGTTGCAAATACCATTGGTAAGAGTAAGTAAAAAAAAAGACGTCAAAATTATGGGGGCTGTGCAGCCTTTGCTAAAGAATCTAATGAAATTAATAACTCTGGCTGTCTTGAAAGCCAAATTCATGGATTTCTATTAAATTTTTTTTGTCAACATCAGCAAAGAAGGTCAGAGGCAGAGGGAAGAAGAAATGAAGAAATCACTGCAATTGCTGGCACTTGCCATACCATATGCAAAGTCAAGACAGGTGAGATTTACTAGAAATTAAAAAAACAGGAAATACGCACATGAGACGAAAGAATTGAATGTGGAAAAAAGGTGGAAATTAATAATCGGGCCTACATGTAATGATACATATTTGGTCATACATAAGGCAGCACAGAATAAAAGTAAGACATTTAAAACCATCAAGAGAGTGAAAGGATTAATGTCCCTTGTGAGTGGCATATTGAGAAAATTTGTCCCTTATACCAGGGATTCTCAGGAGATTATAATACCAGTATCAATGCCTCTGTACGGCTAGAATTGTTTTGTCCTCTATAAAAATCCAACTTTCAGGAATCAATAAGTTCTGGAACCTGTAAATTATATTAAAATGTTCTCCTTTTAAAGAAATAGGAAATAAAGATCTATAAAAACACACTGAAAATTGTATATTAGTTATTTTTAAAACACAGCTTGCTTTGTGCATTTGGGAAGAAATGTGGTGGTGATAGGCTTTAACTTCCACTGTCATAAACCTAAGTCAATAGGAGTTCCATTTGAGCCAGGCCTCATTTATGTAATAACACCTCTGCAGACTTATTTAAGCCATCCATAATGTGTGCAGCCCTATGGATTTCAGCCAGTCTGTACTGACGGGGTTGTTTTGAAAGAAAAAAAAACAGTGCCGATGCTCAGAATGTAGAATGGACTTTGCAGTTCTGATTTGATTACTGGTATACTTAATTCACACAGGAGTTTTGCAGAATCAGAGGCTTAATCTTAACATTACGAGCCCTGTAAGGGCAAGAGGAGTAAAAACCAGTCAACACTTACTTTTGTCAATTAAAAAAATGTTTAGTTTTTCTATTGAGACTGTTGACATATAATAGAAACACATTTCTTTACTGAATTTCACTTCCACTGTCTCTTTGATTTGCCTATGCTTCATGTTCTAATAGTTCAAAAGATAGATACAATGCATCTTTAGATCTCTTTAGCATAACCAGAATGTAGTCAGAATCATACATACACCATTACAAGAAAAGCCTAGAAAATAATTATTTAATTCTAACACAAGACAGACTCTAAGTGACTGAAGCAAAATTGAGACTGATGAAAAGAACTGAATATACAAATCTATCTGGAATGGGTGAGCAGTTAGATGCTTTAATCTTTTCTTTCAAGGTAGTTTTTTGCAAAAGGCTAGGACTTTCACAAAAAATGATGATGCCTACGTCGATAGAATAATAGAAATGCATGAGACTTATCAAAGTAACTGCAAAAAGATTTTTACTACGAAATCAATGTATTTTTATATGTACACACTAATTCTTTTTCATAGTAAGATAATTATTAATACTGATACTTAAGATTACTGATTAGTAATACTTCATATATCAATTAATATATAAATGCATACAATAATTCTGCTATACCATTGCTTGGAGTTGATATATAGGAAACAGCTAAACTAAACAACAATGTCAAATATCAAGAACTACACTCTTAGGAGAACTGTTATTAAGCCACATCTTGCTCCCCTAAGTCTCTGGGGTTCGTTTGCTATGCAGGCTATAGCTGAGCTTCTTCATTTTGGTGAGTATCAATAAAAAATAAACTCAGAATCTTCTTTGACATGTAAGTGCTTCAGATTTAACCCTCAAATGCCTGTGAATCAAGTGCCCTGTAGTATTACTGGCAGTTATAGCCATAGGCCGAAGAGCAGAATGTGTAGGACTAAATTGCCTCTCATCTGCTCTTTCTGAGGCACTGGTCCTCCGCTTTGCTAAAGGTTGTGCCTTGTCTCTGCTGGGATGAGCTGTAATGTCTTAGGTCTTGGGTGTTTCAGAGCAATAGACTTTTCTGTTCTGAATCTTCAGGGCCTTGCTAATTGTCCTAATTGAAATCAACATGAGTCTATCTATTGACTTAAATGACTGTTAGATGTTGGCATTCCTTAACTCTAACAATGACTGAGTCCCATCTTACATCAAGGTGGTTGGTTTTTTACGTATCCTGGTTGGTTTTTTAAATATCCTGCAAGTACATTTTGTAAACCTGATCTTGAAAGATGTGTCACCTCCAGATAGCGTTTTGATCCCATTGAATGCAAAATTTTGTTTGCTTTTATATTCAGGACTTTCACTTTAATGAATAAAAACAAAAGATATAATAAACTTTCATTCCAAATAAGGAAATACAAGAACTGCAATGCAGAATTACTATTACAGAACCTCTAACTTAAAATGAGATAATTATCAAAGAAACCAAATTTCTGAATTGCAAGGCTTTTAATATTAGCATCTTAGTGAGACAAAAGGTCCAGTAAATTGTCTGTTAAACAGACTGAGGACCATATTATTCACCTGATGTGATATGTTACTACGCAGGCAATCTTAATAAAACCCAGCCTACCGCAAGGTCTATCTCGCAAGAGCGGCAGAGGTGAGGGCAGAAGTCTTCGGGATCTGTGCAGCTTCTGCCCCCCGCCTCTGCCCCCCACCAGGGTGCTGCCACACCAGACTTTGGCTGATAAGACGCTTCCTCTGCTTTAGGATTCCCGCCCCAATGAGATTTGACTGTGTCTGTAAGGACATACGGTGAAGATGAACTTGCACAGGAGCAATGAAAGCAGCATGGTTTGGTATACAAAGGAAGAAAAGACTTTTGGATTTGCACACGCTGGTCAACTGGCCAAACCTTGAGAGGTTTTCAATTGTTATAATAGATTTTATCTTATTATAAACAAGATGTTCAGTATCTTTCTTTAGCCAAATGCAATGCAGTCACTAAGAGTAGTATACGTTTGAGCAAAGGTTGGT
Source organism: Gavia stellata (assembly GCF_030936135.1). Lineage (NCBI taxonomy): Eukaryota > Metazoa > Chordata > Aves > Gaviiformes > Gaviidae > Gavia > Gavia stellata. Next base: position 77,877,975 of record NC_082596.1, read on the forward strand.
CACACCCCACTTTAGGCACAGATGCCCAGGTGCTGGCCGGGGGGGCTGCAGGGGAGGAGGTGCCGGGGCTGCCCCATGCCAAGCACAGCTGGTTCCCGCCGGCTCCAATGGACCCACCGCAGGGCACAGCTGAGCCCCTCAGCAATGCTGGTGGTACCTCTGGGAAAACCTACTTAAGCAAGAGTAAAAACGTGGTGCATCAGCTCTGTGAGAGAGGAGTGAGGCAAAAAATGTGTGAGAAACAGCCCTGCAGGCACCAAGGATGGAGCAGGACGAGGGAGAGGAGGTGCTCCGGGCACCCCAGCAGAGACTCCCCTGCAGCCCCTGGAGAGACCCCGACGGAGCAGATATCCACACTGCAGCCCGTGGAGGACCCCATGCCACAAGAAGTGGACAGACCCTGAAGGAACTGTGGGCCATGAAGGACCCACACAGGAGCAGGATTATCCTGAAGGACTGCAGCCCGTGGGAAGGACCCACGCTGGAGCAGGGGGAAAGTGTGAGGAGGAAGGACCAGCAGAGAGGAACTGTTAGGGACTGATCACAAGCCCCCATTCCACATCTCCTCGCACCACTCGGAGGGACAGGAGTCAGGACTGAAGGAGTGAAGTTGAGCCTGGGAAAGGGGGAGGAAAGGAGTTGTTTTAATCACACAGAATCACAGAATCATTAAGGTTGGAAAAGATCATCAAGTCCAACCATCAACCCAACACCACCATGCCCACTAAACCATGTCCCGAAGTGCCATATCTGTTTCTCTTTGTTTCCCACTACCAAACTGGTAATTAAATATGTATTTTAACTGGCCAGAAATTAAGCTAATTTTCCCCAAATCAAGTCTGATCTGCTCTTGAAGGTAATTGGTAAGTGATCTCCCTGTCTTCATCTCCACCCACGAGCTTTCTCATTCTTGTTCTTCCCAGTTTCTCCCCCTGTCCCATTGTGGAGGGAGTGAGTGGCCGGGTGGGAGTTCGGCTGTTAGCCAAGGCTAACTCACCACACACTCCTTTACACAAACCATCAAGAAACAAAGGCATTCCTTCAAGAAAAAAAATAATGTCAAAGAAGTAATTGAAATTATAAGGAATATTACCAAGTAATAGAACAGCCAAAAATTATCACTAATTTTTAAACTTGTAAAATAGTAATAAAACTGAAAGGGATTTCCCATCCCTTTAAATTAATCTGACAGGATCTTCTCTGTCTCGTAGGAATTTATGCTAATGCTGGTTTGTGGTTTGATTAAACAGGAACTAGCTATAAGAGAAAAGTCAATTCCATGAAATTCAATCACTGATTTTTTTTCACAGCTCTGAGCTAAAAAATCCCGATTTAATATAAATGAAGAAACCTTTTGTGATACTCTTAAAAAAAAAAAAAGGGAAACAAAAAACCCCCAGAAAATATTAAGAAAATAATTAAGAGAGTAACTCTTCATGCAGCTCTTAATGATTTCTTTTTCACCAAACTTAGAAATGCTTCTTTTGTGCCATCTCCAAAATTTTAGATTTTTCCTTTAAAATAAAAAGCCAACTTCTGGGGGGTTTGCCTGCATGTAAAATCTCATGGAAGTCAAGGAGTGTTTTGCACAGCCACAAAGTGACCAACAATTCAAAGACCACATCCTTGTTTCAGCCTTACAGATAACTCAATGCACTGAAGAAGATACTATTTCTTTTTTTATTCAGATACATGATAACCTGGGGCTAGGGTATGTGTTTAAAAGTGTTTCTTGTTCAAACTTGTGAAAAATTAGGCTTTCTTCATCCATGTGAGAAGAACAAATTCTACCTTTTTTTTTTTCTGATGTTGTCTCAAGAACAAGGCAGCATATGTAACTGTGTAGAAGATTTTGCTTTCTCCAGCAATAATTCCAGCGCTATAAATGCAGTCCAGCTCCCCTGACTAGAAGCACAGAAATCCAGCAGACTTTGCTGTGAGATGAACTCTGTCCTAAATGCCTAACATTCATATTTAATAAGATGGTCTCTGCTGTGTGTTATAAATATAAAGTAGCTTATTGACTATTATTGTGAACCAATGCTCTTGGGTGTGGGGGCCACAGGAAAAGGCTGTATGATTGTGTTGAAGGTAAGAGAAAATCAAAAGGTATTTCTTTGCAGTTTTATTACAGCTTTTTAGGTTCATGTTAGTCCCAGGGAACTCATGTTAAGCAAGAAAGAAATTCCTGAGTATCCTTCATATTGAAACCATTATGTTCCTTTCAGCTGTAATACTGAAAATGGTCTTTCTGCATCACAAAGGGAGATGAAAAAATATTTTAATAAAAGGATGACCCTCTCAGTAAAAAAGTCTATTTTCCCCACGTGCAGCACGTAACACCTGCTGTATCCTTATAAAACAAACGATTGATTCTGAATCACTTCATATGGGACAGTTACCTTGGGAACAAAATCATGTACCAGCTGTGTCACAGCCATCACTCAACAATTAGCTGAACTGGTCCTCAAGCAGAAACAACATCACTTTATCTCACAGGTCAGAGATTTTAGGTCAAAAGAACATAGCTCTGTATTTAATTTTGTGATTCTAAGTCAGTCCACAAAAAGCTGCAAAGGGACTTATGGGAAAAATGAAGAGGAAATCTTATTCTGTGGCATACATATTTAATAAACTGAAACTGACAAATATTAAATATGGTACTTGTTCACTGAAAAACGTATTTTACCTTCAATACTGATGAAACAGACCTTCCCATAAAATGTTACCCAGCTACTAGATGAATCATGTAATAAAGTACAGTCTTATTCTTAAAACATAATAGGATTAAGGCAAGAGGCTTGCTTAGCTCTTGAATATTCTGTATTTTGAAAAATAAATTTTATTTCATTAAAATGCTAATTAAATTAATTTTGGATCTTTTATTAGTGAAACTAGTATTGCTAAGACAGCTCAAGTGGTGACTTTGAACATGACATTTCCTGTATTGACCTCAAACTTTCGAAAGCACTGTGGTTTTGCTAATTTACTCATAAAAGAAGCCAGAACGGTGAGACCCCAGTTCACTAGTAAGGACTTTGGTTTTTCTGAAGGCCTACAGGTCTACACTAATTCTTTGAGATTACACCTTCCCTTATGAACCTTGATGACATGGCATGACTACAGAATAGGGGTGCAGGGGGTGCAGTTGCAATGATTTTTTCCAACTCTACCCATTACTTCTGACTCTTTCATACAACAGGACAGCAGTGATATGAGCAACCACTCGAATTTTTCAAGATTAAAAAAAAAATGCAGCATCATGACAGCCCCAATGGTAATATCACCCACCCTATGTTGAGTAATGAATTGCAGCAAGTTCAGTCTGGAGTCCTAACCTGAGCTTATTCTTTGAAATATTTTTCTACAGTTTCATAAAATCCTAGGAAAAGTTATACTAGAAGGGACCTCTGGAAGTCTTGTACAGTCACCTGATCCAAGCAGACCTCAGTTGCTAGCTCTCATTCTTAACCACTTTTGTAACATATTCCCCTCACTGCTATGGTTTTTTTGCAAACAACAAAATAGATCAATAAAGATGATGCAGCACAAAGTGGAGATGGTTACAAAACACAGGAGTGTGAATGAGAAAATAGGTGGCAGGCAAGTTTTAATAATTCGACAACCCTGATGATAGAAGAATGGAGCGTATGAAAACGTCCTAATCAGTTGGCCTTCTATCAATCTTCTAATAGATGCATGACAGATACCCATGGGGAGCAGGACTTCTTTCCTCTCTAGTTCCAGCTTTCCATGATTGTGTATGAAAATAGAGATTATCTCAAATGAGGAAACTAGTCACCTGAGGCATTTTATGCTATTCTAGATTTCTAGAGGGGTAGGAAACATCAAAAGAAACTGTTCCAGGTGGAAAAGAAACAATCATTTCTTGTTCCTTTAAAATGAGGGTATTATGAAAAAGGTGATAATTTTTTTGATAGTGAGCTGCAGAGCAGAATTGCAGTGATCTTTACCAGTTCTTATTGTTAATACTATCCTCTGTCTTTCTAAATATCTCTGGATTTGTATGTTTGGGTGCTTAAGAAACATTCATGCGTAAAATGGTATCCACAGTCCGTTGATTGATAGAAAAGATTGCTAAATATTGCATATTATTTATAGTGAAGGAAACAAATAATCTATTATTAAAGAGATAATTTGCTACTAAAAAGCTACAAGAAAGCTAAGGACTAGTCAAGGCTATAAGAGATGGGTTAGGAAAGGACTGTGATTCACAGTAGCAAATGTTACAGACTGAAGTATTCCTCTTAATGAAGACTCCAATTAAGATAAAGGCATGATTTGTGTGTTATTGTAACCTGAAAGAGTTAACATTGCTTTAAAAATCCTGGACATTTTGAAATATCTGACAGAGATGAAAGAAATAACATGTAGCAGTAAATTTTTATCTTTGATGACCTGTCATGAAGTGTATTGAGTACCAGCTGCTGTGAATTTAATTTCAAAGTTGTTTTTGACAGTGTGTTCCAATTATATCCTTATTGAAAGGCTAGATTTTTGGTAGATTGACAAGTTTCCTTTTTATTTTTACCTTCTAATGAGCAAAACAATCTGTTACAGTATATTGATCCAGCTTATTTATTTCTGGATATTTAAAATATGGTCTGCTGTCCTTCTCTTCAGATACTTTTACCACCTGCAACACAGCAATAAATACACTTGCATTTGCAAAAACAGGGGAGAAAGGTTGCTTTTAAGGAATTTATGGCTTTTCCGTGAAAGGAAACTATTTTATAGAAGAGCAATGGACTTACTTTAGTTAGAGGGACTATTATTCTGTTTGAATGTGTATTGACAAAACACTTTACCTAGGCACACTAAGGGTCATCAGCACCTCCTGGAAAGACAATAGACAATATAGTCTACTTAAATGTCATGGATTATGACTAATATTTAGATACCATCAACATCTGTTGGCCTGGTTCTGAGCAGCGCACGAGGACCTGATTCAGAATATTACTGTTGAAGAGTTCTCCTACAACAGTAATTGTAACATATGCAGAGTGTGGGAGCAACAAAGAAATCCACTGCATCCATTCAGTTTCAAGAGGGATGCCATCAACAAAAGAGAACTTCTCAGAGTGCAGCAAAAGGGTGGGAGACAACAGCCACAAGCAGTAGCAGGGGAAATTTTGATCGGACATGGGGAAAGAAATCTTTACTAAGAGCAGGTTTAAGCACTGCCCAGAGAGGTGATAGAATCACCGTCCTTAGACGTTTTTAAAACCGTCCAGGACAAGAACTTGGCCAACCTGATCTAGCTTTGCAGTTAGCTCTGCTTGGAGCAGGTGACTCTACAAGATGAGCTTCCAACCTAAATCCTTTTCTGAGTCTATGATTTTTTAAAAAGAGGCTATCAACGAAATAAACCGCCCTCCCAGGCAGCATGGAGAGCATTCTGAACATCACATTGTAAATCCAGAATGCATCCCACTTACTGGAAAGAACTTCAGAAAGGCTAGAAAGGAGCTAGCATGGCTGAACAGTGGTGTAAAAGAGACAAGTAAAAGCAAGGAGCACTATGATCCCTCAGAAATGAGGAAAATATGAAGGATGATACTGGTAGATTAAATGTAAAAGCATCCTAAGACTGTCCACACGGTGTATAAGTATTAATTTTTAAAAGGCACCAAAACTAACAATAAATCCTTTCTGCATGCTTCAGGAGATGGAAGGCAGAGAGACAATCAGCAGAAACAATAAGTGATGAGGATACAGAAGAGACAGACTAAAAATAACACAACTGTAGAACAACTACTTACCACCAATTTATTATTTCTGTACTATTTCCATCTTAGCACAGGGAGTATCAAGAAATTATGCCATGAATCCAATTCAGGGACATAAAATTGTTCTAGAATTTAAGATAAGAATGCTGCAACTGAAACAGCAGAAAAATTCCCAGAATAAAAATTCGTGAGATTAAAAGAAGAACGTAGTCCTGAGATAACAAAATGAAAATGTGCCAGACTGTGATTAATGGTTATAATTGGTGGAGTACAGCTGATCTGGATAATTCAGCAATGGGGGTTGGGTCTCAACTGTGTTGATTTTAATTACATTATATTTTCATTTAGCTTGCTTTTTGTGTTAATTTAATAGTGGCACAGGATATTAATGCTATTACAGCTAAAGCAATATCCTAATCAGCTGAATTAGATTATGGCCATAATATGAATTTCCAGCTGCATGAGCATTTGAATTTCCATTCTGTGCAACTCTCAAAAGCAGACCTGTGGCTTTTCATATCACATATGAATAGTGCACATGCACACAGAACATCGTTAATACTCCAAGACTGCATTACTTAACATTCTTGTCAGGAAATATTTCTACAGTGATTGTGTCCTTGCTTGTTTATATTGTAGTCTGTGTGTTAAAATGGGAATCACTCAACTTTTTTTACTTGTAAACTTGTTTGTTAATAGAGTATTTACTTCACATTTTCAAAGATCAAAAGACAAACAGAATAATGCAATCACTCTGTTAAGGTAGCAAAGACTCTTGTGGAGCCAGGAAGACCAACACATCTGAAATAAATAAGAAGTAAATTCTGTATGCATGCTAAAAACACATTTTTGTTTATTCCAATGGGATAACAGGAAGTCAAGATATGACCATTCAACTTTAAAAGTATATAGCATAGATTAGATTTATTGATAATTCTTAAAAGCATGCAGTATTTTCCATCTGCTCATGTAATGAGACAGACATTCAGAAAAGCATAAGAACTTTACCATATGCTTTGATGCTGGGAAATGCTGAAGACATCCAGCTCCCATTTAAGTTTAGGATGGTTGGTCAGAGGTTAAAAATTTTGTACTGTGGACAAAAGATAACAACATTCAAGTTGATGCAAGAAAAAATAGTATAGCTTCATCTAATACAACAACACCCCAACTGTTAAAAATATATGAACTGTTACCCATATGTTAAAAAATTATTTGGAATGTATAAGTCGGATAATATTGCCAAATAAAATAAAAACCAGGTTTTTTTAAAAAAAAACTTGATATGCCTAAATATTTCTGACCGAAGCTTATGGTTGTTCAGTCTTAAATAGTATACAATAACTTCCTTGAATATGATACATGATTCTGTCATCAGTTACCCATCCTCTATTTTCTGTTTTCAGCATTCAAAGATGAACACAGAAAACATAGATTATATTTCCCTTTTTATTATTCATTATTATATTATAAATGTCTTTATTTTGCTTTTTGAGAAAAAAATCATTAGTGTCACTAAGTTCAGGCATTTTTTCTTCCTAAAAATTAATTCTGTTATTTTTGAAGGAACAGAAGAGTGCTCACAGACCCCTGTTAAAAGAGATGGGATACTGAGTATTATGCAGTTCATTGCTTGAATCGATTGCGCTAAAAATTAACTTGGCTAATTGAATCTAATGCTATAAAGTAGTTAATTGACTCTAGGCCCCTTCCAACAAAAAAAGCAGCTCTAGTTATATACTTATTCAAATGCTGTCAGAGTTAAAACAAAATGTGTCAGCCAATACTACATCTCATTGTTTAAAAGGTTTTCTGCACTGCAATCTAAATTTCTCTTCTTTTATTTTAATTACATCCTCTTTATCCTTATTAATGCTTCTCTTTTTTTGGTGTTAATGTGTTTCAACTACTTGCAGAGTAAAGTCATGAGTTTTAAATAAGATGTATGGGCTGTTCCTGTTTTATTTTGTCATGTATCTTTTCAGAAGTGAGATCATTTTAACTTCTCCACTTTCAAATCTCTCCAGGATGTCAATAATTGGTAACAAGAACAGCCAAACGCCATAGCACATGGAGTATTGTGTTGTTTAAGAATCACTTCAAGAGGGCCTATTCTTTTCCTGGTGTGCGATGTAGTTCCTCTTCATGTGCCAAACAAAACTTGGCACATCACACTGCACGCTTTCCAATTTGTTATCATTCCCTAGTCTCTTTCAGACTTTGTAGTGCTGAAAGAGGAGGATACCTGTGTGAAGTCAATTTAACCATCTCTTCTTGTTGTTGTATTAAATAGTGTTGCATAGGATTGCACAAAAGTTTGGATGGGAAGGGACCTCCAAGCAGGGCTAACCTCAAAGCTAAATTGGGTTTTTCAGCTTGTGCTGGTGAATTTGGAATATATCCAAGGATGAAGATAGCAGTACCTCTCCAGACAATCTCATCCCAGACTAAGTTGGACTCCCTCTGAAGATTTTCTTCCTTATGTTCAACCAAAATCCTCCCTGTTGCAATTTGTGATTGATGGTCTTTCTATGGGCACTCTGAGAACAGCCGAGCTCCATACTCCATGCCACCCCCTTAGGTAGGGGAAGAATGCACAAAGGCTCCCTCCTTCAGGTCTTCAGTTTAGAGCACCTTCACAATCATGTAAATGACAAAACAGGTTTTACCTTTCAGACTGTTAAAAGAGCACTCTGGTAACTGACAACACAGAGGCACGCACTGAGAAACAAAATGTAGGAATGTAAGATATAATTCAAATTTATTTTTCTTCTTTTTTTTTATTTGGGAAGGTATATAAATAGTTGTCATTTGTATTTCTTTATAACATATTCACCATTAGAATCAGCATGTATATATAGGAATCAAGAGACTACCACTTCAGCAGCTTTATTTATTGTAGTATTACTACATGTTGCAAACCACCATTGCTGTACAGCTGTGAAAGCTTCCTATTCCTTTTCTTTAGGTCTCACCACTTTTCCACTCTCCCAAATATTCTCATGAATATTTGGATATATGCCTTAAAATAAGATAGCTGAGTTGGTCTTTATCCCATGAATAAAGTAATGGCCAGTGAAATGCTTTTTTAGAAAAAGCTGCTTCTAGAAAAAACTTGTTCTAAAGCCAAGTACTATCCTGAAATCAGGTTGTAGTAGCTCTGATTGATTACCTTCCTTTCCATGAGAAAAAGGGTCAGCGTTCTCCACTCATAGGAGGAGGAAAGCTCTCCTAAGAGGTAACTACAAATCAGGGCTGAGCTTTGTGAAAGACTGAATTTTTCCACACAAAACTGGTATCAGCTCCAGCCAAAAATCATGTGACCCCGAGAGGACTACAGGACCTGGAAATATTTCTGCTTTTCCTTTTGTACTTTGCATCACTCTGTTTACTGAGCCCCTCCAAACAGACTTTGTTTATAGCTTGCCAGCATGACCAAGCAAAGATCCTACTAAAGATCTTAGACACTACAGGATATTGGTTGCAGTCTTGATGGTCTATACCAAATGTTTATGTTGCTATACACCAGTTTAGAAATGAAAGCTTAGGTGACCAGACTCTATTGCTCTGAGCACTTTTTGCCAATCAAAGTGCATCCTTAAGTATATATAGCACACTAGACCAAAAATTGCACGTAGTGACAAAATTGGTAAGAGCAATTTATAGGTTCATGAGAGTGTTTTGCAACTGACACTGTAGCAGAGGAGAGGCAGGACACCTAAAACAATTCCGTTTTCTTTAATATGCTTCACTCTTTTGTGTATTTCATCAGACAGGTGCTTACCTCCTCAGTACCACTTCTGGTGGAGCTCAGGGAAAATTAACCATCTGCAGGGGCAACTTGGAAAGAACTCCTGGGGTGCCAAAATGTGAATAGCAGTTGTTTGTGAACAGAGTTCCTCATTATGATTTTTATTCACCACTCAGTTAGTCAGGTAGCATTCTTTAAAAGTTTTTTTTAAATAGGCAACTCTCATTTGGGGGCAGATTATGAGTATTTTCTAAGCATTTGCTATCTGCTACTGTCCTTATTGGCTCTTTCTGTTATTTATAACACCAAGTACCATCCTCCCCCAGTCTCCCAAAAGGGAAAATATGCAAAGGAAAAAGTGCCTGAGGAGAAAAAACCCAACAAATAAAACTAGTATCAGGGATAGAAAATGAAAGCAAAGGAAGGAAGAGAGAGTCAAAAAAGTAAAGCTGGAGAAAGAGCAGGGGAGCAGAGCACCCTCGTCCTAAAAATTTTACATTCTCTTGAGTTGGCTTTAATATTATTTATTGAGCTTGCCATCCGTTCACAGATACCGATGAGTACTTCTGCCAACTGTAGGGCAACACTGCTAAAGATGTTTCTTCCTTGTTCCCACTAAACTGTAACATTAATGGATCAAAGAGAAATTGCTGACTTTGCAGATTCAAAGCACTGTACAAACTCTAGTTAATACATTTTCAAAACACCTGTACGAATCACATACTTGTTAACTGTAGCTGCTTCTGAAATAAGAAGTGCTAATATTTTTCTAGGTCGCAGGTAAAGCGAGAAGAGGCAAAGAGTCCGTCATTGCTGGCAGGCGTTTTACCTGTCCAGAGCTCTAGCAGTGGCAGTCTGTATGCACGCTCATTGTGCTTTCTTAGGATCAGCGCCCATTCGTTATCTTGCTTTCAGTAGTTCTGGTGTCTTGCCCACGTAGCCATTCTTCTAGCTCTCTCAATCCCTTTCTGAATTGCCCCATTCTTTTTAATATTGATTTGTTGTGACAGTTTTAGGGATGGATAGTAGGTACAGCAATGGAGAGTAGGGAGATTGACCGCTCTGATTCACTGAGCTGCCACAGCAGGCGATAAGCTTTACCTAGTTCTGCTGTACTACAGATAGGAACATGTTTTGGACAAGTTATTTCAGTAATTAAATTGAACTTCTTATCTCTCTGAAAACAATAGCCAAAGGGTTTCCCTATGAAAAACCTAATAATGGTTTTACTACTTTCCTTCTGGCAACAGCTCACTGTGTGTCAGTAATTCCCTTCTCTCGCAATGTATTGCAAGACAGAAGAATTCACCAAATGCACTGGGACGATGCACAATGGTGTCCTATGGACATGAAGACTGCATTGGTTCTTGGCAGTGCTATGGACAATTAAGGAGTGCATTCAGCTGAGCACTGATGCAGTGTTACTCTACATCTGCATCCAGAGATCTCATTTTACCTAATATAGAATACCTCTGCGGACCTGCCAAGAGGAAGAATTTAATTATGCTGAGATGAACTGCAATTATGAAGTTGTCTAGTGGGGAGCAGGCATCAAATCCGGTCTGATTTAGGTAAATCTATGCATCACTGTAGAAGGCAAAGTCTGAATTTACTTGTTTCCCAATCTCTTCTGTCAACACCTTCTAAAATAGACTAAGGTATTCCCCTCCTTGACACTAGCAATATTGAATTTGTCTAGGTATGTGTTCAAATCTTATTAAGATTTTTAAATGAATGTTTGTCTGGTCCTTTTCACTAAAGCTTCTATGACAGACAATGGATTTTTTGTCAAGACAAAAGTCATTCGTGGAAAATACCCAGTGCATGATGATAACCCTTGTTGTTTTGCTTGTTTTATCTTGTAATGTGCTGTTGGTTTTGTAATAGTAAAGTCCAAGAAATGTTGAGGTGATAGCTTCATTCTCCAATGTAAAACACTTTATGAATAAAGTTAGGGCTTTTCTCTCTGATGGGAGATACAAGATTTTTCTGCTTCCCATCTGTATTTGTTTTAGCTGTTGGCTACTTCTCCTGGACTTCTAAATTGTTTCATAGTTCAAGGGAAGGAGATGTGCAATAAAGGCCCATTTCAATGGTAATAAAAATAGCATCTAATATGGAACAACATATTACAAGTCAAGACATCTGTTCACATTATTATGAGAGTCTCGGTCCAATTACATTCACTATAAATTACGGAAGAACAATTGCAATAAAAATGTGCACATTATTGTTTCTGAGCTTCAGGCTAAACTGAAGATTAGGTTTTTGTGCATTCTGAATTCTGAAAGAATTTTCTGAGATATCACAATCTAAACTTACTGCAATAACACACATAAGAAATTATATTGAAAACCAGGTTAAACACAACTTTGCCAAAATATTTAAACCTTGGTTGGACAAAAAAAACCCAGTAAATATATCTAGGGGTTAAACATTATCTTTAAACGAGGAACTGTGCCACATCACACTGTCATAGACAGATATTTTCCCAGCATAATATTTATCCACTTGCTGGTACTTGATCTACATAGAATTCAGGAACATTCAATGCAATTCCATTCTTTCATGCAGCCATATCACCAGAGAATTTAACCTACTGCTTTAAAACAAATTGATCTCTAAATAGTCTGTCCTCATTGAGGTGAAGAAGGATTTTATTTTTTCTGTAGGCATCAGTTAGCAGGATCTTAGAATTATAGAATTTTATAGGTTGGAAGGGACCCATGAGGATCATCTGGTCCAAACTCCACCTCAGAGCAGAGCCAACTTAGATCACATTATTCAGGGCCTTGACCAGTTGAGTTGTAAATATTTCTGAAGCTTGCAATTCAATGAAGTCTCTCAGCAGTCTCATTAATTGCAGGTTTTTTTCCCTAACAATTCATTAGAATTTCATGTGTTGCGACTTCTGTCCATTGCCTCTCATCCTATCATTTTCACCCCTAAGAAGTATGTCTCTCCATTTTTTCTAAATATTCCCTTTAAGTAGTTGAAGAAAGCAACAAGATTCTTCTCTTATCCCTCCCTTCTAAAGACAGCAGAAATAGTTTGCTCAGCTGTTCTTTGTGTGTGATGTGCTCAGCTCCCTAACCGTCTTGGTGACCCTCTGCTGGAATTGCTCCAGCGTGCCAATGTCTTTCTCGTAGTGGAGTCACAAAACTGGACACAGTACTCTTGATACAATTTCAGCAGTGCTGAATAGAGGAAGGAGGATCCGGGGAACTACAGGCCTGTCAGCCTGACCTCGGTGCCGGGGAAGGTTATGGAGAGGCTCATCTTGAGGGCGCTCACGGGACACGTGCAGGATACCCAAGGGATCAGGCCAAGCCAGCACGGGTTCATGAAAGGCAGGTCCTGCTTGACCAACCTGATCTCCTTCTATGACCAGGTGACCCGCCTAGGGGATGAGGGGAAGGCTGTGGATGTTGTCTACCTGGACTTCAGCAAAGCCTTTGACACTGTTCCCCACAGTATTCTCCTAGAGAAGCTGGCGGCCCGTGGTTTAGACAGGTGCACTCTTCGCTGGGTAAAAAACTGGCTGGATGGCCGAGCCCAGAGGGTTGTGGTGAATGGGGTGAAATCCAGCTGGCGGCCGGTCACAAGTGGAGTCCCCCAGGGCTCAGTTTTGGGACCGGTCTTGTTTAATATCTTTATCGATGATCTGGGGATAGGGTGCTCCCTCAGCAAGTTTGCAGACGACACCAAGTTGGGAGGGAGTGTTGATCTGCTTGAGGGTAGGAAGGCTCTGCAGAGGGATCTGGACAGGCTGGATCGATGGGCTGAGGCCAACCGGATGAAGTTCAATAAGGCCAAGTGCCGGGTTCTACACTTCGGCCACAACAACCCCATGCAACGCTACAGGCTTGGGGATGAGTGGCTGGAAAGCTGCCCTGCAGAAAAGGACCTGGAGGTGTTGATTGACAGCTGGCTGAATATGATCCAGCAGTGTGCCCAGGTGGCCAAGAAGGCCAATGGCATCCTGGCTTGTATCAGAAATGGTGTGGCCAGCAGGAGTAGGGAGGTGATCGTGCCCCTGTATTCAGCTCTGGTGAGGCCGCACCTCGAATACTGTGTTCAGTTTTGGGCCCCTCACTACAAGAAGGACATTGAGGTGCTGGAGCGTGTCCAGAGAAGGGCGACGAAGCTGGTGAGGGGTCTGGAGCACAAGTCTTATGAGGAGCGGCTGAGGGAACTGGGGTTGTTCAGTGTGGAGAAGAGGAGGCTGAGGGGAGACCTTATCGCTCTCTACAACTACCTGAAAGGGGGTTGCAGAGAGGTGGGTGTTGGTCTCTTCTCCCAAGTGACTAGTGACAGGACTAGAGGAAATGGCCTCAAGTTGCGGCAGGGGAGGTTCAGGCTGGATATTAGGAAAAAGTTCTTTACTGAGAGAGTAGTGAAACATTGGAACAGGCTGCCCAGGGAGGTGGTGGAGTCACCCTCCCTGGAGGTATTCAAGGAGCGTGTGGATGTGGCATTGTGGGATGTAGCTTGATGGACATGGTGCTGTGTGGTGTTGGGTGGGTTGTGGCTTGTTATTGTTGTTGTGTGGCGTGGGTTTTGTGGGGGTTTTTTTGTGGGTTTTTTGGTGTTGTGGTTTTTTTTTTTTTTGCTGTTTTTTTTTTTTGTTTTGTTTTGGTTTTTTTGTTTTTTTTCAGGTTGGACTCGATGATCTTACAGGTCTTTTCCAACCGTACTGATTCTGTGATTCTGTGATTCTGAGGGGGGAAAAACACTTCTCTGTACCTGCTGGCTTCACTCTTGCTTATGCAGTTTCAGTACTCTTTGGTCGTCTTCACCACAGGGGTGCACTGCTGACTCAACATGTTGTCCATGAAGATCCCCAGGTCCTTTCTGACAGCAAATTACATCAACAAATGGGAACATTAAAGCAATTCAGTTCAAGCTTATCAAAACAGAGTGCTGTTATTTACTTCATCTTATTGCCACAATAACTTGTATGTGTCACAAACGATTAATATATCAGAGCTTCATCTTACCTCCGTAATAAAACTTTTCTAGAAATTAACCATCATTTTCTTCTCAATTTGATACTAATAAACTGTAACTGTTCAAGTGTCAGAACCTGAAATTTAGTCCGTATCTACCCTGCAAATGAAAGCTACATTTGTTGACTGCCTTCAGTGACTCTCTTCAGTTGACCACTGGAAGCTATCAACCTGCTCTAACACTTTAGTGTGTGAGCAGCTTCCCCTCACCTTCCCTGACGTGCTTATAGATTACTTGCCTGTGTGCTGCAATTAAGCACATGAAGTCCATGGACAGAAATCCTGCTATCTGTTTTTCCTAACTTCTGGTAGGATTCTGTATCTCACATGCTCTTTCTTGATTGTTGATAGGAAGCCACAAGCTGGAAAGGAAAGCCAAGTGTTTTGCATCCTGATTTACAGCTGGGGTAAAATGACTGACATGAACCTGGAAGGCATTTGAAGTCTCTAAAAATCAAGCAACAAAATGGGAACAGCAGTAGTTAGACTGCAAGGTAGGACACAGATGAGAAACAGCAGTTCACACTTTGATTAACCCTGAGCCTCCATATAGACAGCACCAGGATTTCAGTAGCCTGTAAGGATGTTCCTTCTCGTTTCAGCAAACTGAATCTGAACCTTTTGGTTTCCAGGAGCACTACAAAGATCTCAGACTTTCTGCAAATAGTGAAAGTTAGTCAGGGACTACGGACTTGGGTGTATCAGGGCAGGTTAGCTGGTATAGTGAATTTTTTTTAATCTCCAATATTGTATCAGCGTGGAATGATTATTTCCTTAATTCAGTGTTGCAGGTACAGTGAATGTTTTGGTTTTCATGCAGTAAATGAAAACGAAATTGATAAAACATATCCACCTAGCTGGTGTGAGACTAAATGCTATAGTGGTTTGTCATTCTGAGATGAAAATAACTGTTAAAAAAAAAAAAGACCACTACAATCATATCATTCTTCACATTTAGTACCAGAATCATCTACTTGGGCATGGCCTTCCAAACTAATCTTATTTTCTTCTCCCTTATATAACTTTGCTGGTGAAGAGCTAATGCTCAGACAGCAAAATAGGAAGCTGGGACCACTACAGGTATCCAGAAATATTTTATAAACATATCCATGGAATACAGTTGTTTACTGTAATGGTTACCTTCAACTATGGTGTCTACCTGAACTTTTTTTCTTACATTTTTAGCTTGCTAAGTTTTTCCACCTCTTCCTTTTTAACACGGAAAACCAAACAACTTTACTCCACCTCTCTATTGCTTAGATCTATTGCAGTAATCACTGCTTGTCTTTCACAATGTTTTAACATATTTTTTTCTTTTTTTGGCCTTCCTTATTTTGGCTGGCCCTCTCTGTGTGTTATTCTCTCCAAAGTGCTGATATCCTGTCTCTCTGAACTCATTAGCCACCTTCTTGGCTGCAGATCTAGTCTGGGTTTCTTTACATGCCCTGGCCTCTGAGCTCCTTTTACAATATATTTGCCTTGGTGATAGGGTATCGCATTGGCCAGAACCTTGGGGTAGATCTGCTTGCACCTTTCCTAAAATAAACCTACCAAAAATATCCAAAGGTCTTTTTATCTCTAAAGTTAAGTCTTGTGAGAACACGAACTGGAATACAATAATTTTGCTGACAGTGAAAATTCAGCTGGTTTGGGTGAGATAATCCAGAACTGTAAACAACTTAATGCAAACAACTTTCCCCGTGCTGATTGTCCAGGTAACGTTATGCCAGAAACTATTACTATAGCAAACACCGCACTGTGCCTCCGGATCCCTAAGAAAACCTGACCTGCCAGACTGCTCCTGTGACACCCTGGCTCTGCCCACCCTGACTTGAGCCCCAGAACGTTTCTCCATCTCAAGATTCAGCGGAGGTGCTGGCAGCCCTTTCCCAACAGGGCTCCACCTGCAGCAGAGTGACAGCTGCCAGGACAAAGCAGGTAGATACCCTGTCAGCCTGCCTGCCCGCTATCCTGCTTCAGCCTTGTCAACACAAGAGAAGTACCCACAGAGCAAACAGGGAGCCAGAAGGAAGTGATATTGACTGCCATGGTCTGCTTTCCCTGACATTAAACTCTCCCATGGGCAAGGATCGCATTTTTCTGTATGCCTGATGAAAGGCCTCATGCATGTTATCCATAGGAGACGATTTTACACCTAAACAGACGCCTTAGGGGAGAGGGCTGGCCAGCTGCTTCCAGGCTCCAGCCTCAGAGGGACAATGAAATCTGGCTGCTGCCCCTGAGCCATGCCAGAGGCTGTGCTGACAGTTTAGAGGTACAGACAACTACGGGCCAGTGCTTGAGTGTGTGCATGGGCTCTGGTATATTTGCAGCTATAGAGGTAGTAACAGGCTCTTGCTGGCAATAACAATATAAAAATATATAATGGTGTCCTTAATTTGTGGGTCTGCCTACGCCAGGAAATTAAACAGCAGCAGGGCACACGCCTGAGCGAAAGCAAATGGCAGCAAAGCTCACAATGGATATATGCCTTGTGGAGAGTCACAAGCCTCTGTGGGACAAAGGAAGGAAGGATATTAGAGTTGTCTATCTCTATCACAGATAGACCTCAAAGAATTTCCCTCAGAAGCCATCTTTAATGATGTAGACCACAGACAGGTTATCGGTAAGCAAATCACTGGGAAACCTGGGCTGCCTGCTCTGGGCCAGGAGTGCTCATAAAGCATGGAAGAAGGGCTGCAATCACACTTACCTGCTGATGCAGCCTGTAATGCAGTCAGGGGCTTATCAGCCCCTCACCCTGACTGGCACCTGGCTGGAGTGCTCATGGGATGTAAACCTGGGCTGCTTTTTTTGTGGTGTCTTCCAGGGTTTCACCATGAAGCCAGGACACAATGTAGACGGAGAGGAATTTGAAACTGCTGCCATCTCTGGATCACGGAAGCAGCCAGTAGAGAGGCTGAACGGGTGTGCTGGAAATGTGTGCAAAGGCTAGTGCAATACTCACTGCTCCTTGTTTCAGGAAAACAAAAAAAAACAACAAACCAAACCACAAAGGTCCAGCCATCTATAAAACTAGTTTTCTGACTCGAAGCAAAAATGTTAGAAGTCTTGAGAAAGAGAGCAATCTCAGACAAGTTTTTCAACTCATTAAATGAGTTATGTGCATGTCTGGATGATCCCTTTTGGGAACGTGTGACAGAAATATCTAGGTTTTTATTTTGACCTTGGTTTTTGGCTATGATCTTATAACAATAAGTGAAAGGACCTCCTAGTGGGAACAGGAGATTGTTCCTTCCCTGGGGATGAACTGAGTTTGCTCAAGGTGTGGCACACAGTAGAAATAAGTAAGTCACAGCATGGAGGCAGAAGTCTACAGCTGAAGAGAAGCCTGAAAGGCTTAAGAGTCAGTTTGTGATTTTCTTAATAGATTTGAGGAACCCTGTGCTTGACTTCTATACAAAGCATAGTCTGAAGCTTTCTTTCACATTTGGTATAAAAAGGGCCTGACTTCTTATGTGCATTTAAGCATTTACTCTGCTGTTTCTCTCTATACATCAGCCATTGCAAGACCATTTGTTGGAAATGACAATTTCATTGTGAGGTAAATGTGCTATCCCTTCTTCAAAAACACTATGCTAAATAGAGAAAGGAACAGAGTGTAACTTGGCTCCATCAGCAAAATTAACAACCACATTTGTGATGTTTCAGGGATTTTTTTTGTTCCTGGACCCAAACCTCTAATCCAGTGTGTGTTGGGTCATGACTCTCCAGATAATCCAAAATTTTTTCTGGGAACATCTGTCCAGCGAAATAACTTAAGGGTTTGCTCCATTCCAATTCCCTGATTGTTCAAAACACACGTATACATGTAGACCCATTTATTTCCAAGCTCCATCTTAGAGTAAGCCCAACCAGTTTTCTCTGAGAAAAATGCAAATGCACTTCCCACAACAACTTGAAATAGGAAATATGGGTAAGAACATGGCAGAGGTGGCTCTTTCTGCCAAACTCAAACACCTTGACACAAGGACCTATGGTACAGAGCACACTCCCATACATTATAGTAACATTATAGAAACAACCATTCTGATGAGCTGTGACAGAGCTATTCAACTTGTCCCAAAGACTTTGAATGAAAAACCCACAATACCTAATAACTGTATCTTACGGCCAAGGAGCTGATGTGTCTCAAGTCTCCCTTGGTCTATAAAGGCTGTGCAGAGTGCATACAACCAGTCCACTTGCTCTCAGCTGCATGGGACCGGCCTTTCTCAGTTCCACATATACAAGCTATCATCAGGCGAATAGGTGAAATGAATGTGGAAGGACAATATTGTGGATGAAGGCTAAGTCATTTAAGCAGTTCCAGCTGTATGAGAACAAACAAGTATGTCATATAAAGACTACAGATTGACTGATATCAAATGAAAACTGTATGCAGAGGTTTTACAGAATCTGGCTGAATGTGATGCACAGAAAGCCTTAGACACAGCTGCCAATCTCCATAACTCTCAGTGACATTGGTGAGAGTGTGATTTTCTTGTCAAAATGAGAGCAGAACCTTTAGTTCTTATAATCAAGAGGTTTTTACACATTCAAATTACTGATGGAAAAGTGTTTCCTCCTTCTTCAAACATTTTCATTTTTGCTTCCTCTTTTGTTTGTTTCAAACATGGTTTGGAAAATGTAAGATGTGTTTGTACTCTCAGGCTGCACCTACACTGGTTTCAAAGGCAAGCTCTGAATGCGCATGCCAGTTCCTGGGCAAAAAGCATGTCAGACTCCTGTCCAGAGAGCAGAGCACCCAGCTCTCCTTGGGGCTCAGGACCACATCCCTCCTCCACTTCAGAGGGAATGCATCGTCTCATACTGGCGTACTGTGCCTCAACACCCATGCCCTTCTGAAACGCCCAGCAGTCCCAGGGCACCTGTCTCATGCAAGCCCATGACCACACAGATTGCTGCAAGGCATCATTACTGCCTGCTGCTACTGACAGGGGCCCGTTATCAGGAGGTGTGCCTCAGGAGGAGCCACACTGTGTGGGCTGTGCCTAGATGTGCTAGAAAGTGGGTGCTGAATATGCTTTTTTTTATTGACTCGTAGAATCATACAACTGTTGAGGCTGGAAGGGACCACTGGAGGTCATCTAATCCAACTCCCCCCACTCAAGGCAGGGTAAACTGGAGCAGGTTGCTCAGAGCCTTGTCCAGCCAGGTTTTGAACATCTCCAAGGATAGAGACTCTACAGCGTCTCTGGGCAACCTGTTTGAGTGCATTTGACCATCTTCACAGAAAAAAAAAATTTCGTCACATTTAAGTGGAATTTCCTATATTTTAATTTGTGCCCATTGTCTCTTGTCCTGTTCCTGGATGCCACTGAGAAAAGCAGTCTTCTTTACTCCCTCCCATATCGTATTTGTACACATTGATAAGATCCCCCTGAACCTTCTCTTCTCTAGGTTGGACAGCCCCAGCTCTTTCAGCCTTTCCTCATGCTGAAGATGCTCCAGTCCCTTCAACATCATTGTGGCCTTGTGCTGGACTTGCTCCAGTAAGTTCATATCTTTTTTGTACTGGGGGGCCCGAAGCTGGACACAGCAGTCCAGATGTGTCTCACCAGTGCTGAGTAGAGAGGAAGGACCATCTCCCTCGACCTGCTGGTGACACTACTCCTAATGCAGCCCAGGTTGAGGCCAACAGCCTTAGCAGGCCCCAGCTCCTCTACTCTGGGACAAATTTGAGCTTTCTTAAACTGTATGTATTCATCAACCTTTCACGTTGTTTAATGTTTTGAAGGCAGAGATTTATCCATTCACAGCAATGCTCTGTCTGCAACCTGCTTTAGTCATTGAAAATTCCTTACAAGTTCCAGTTACTATGAGGAAAAGTATTTTTCATATAAGGGCTGTAAACAGCATGTGATGTGAACATTTTCACAGCAACATGCCCCACCTCCCAAGAAAACATTTTAGCTGACAGCTGAATTTATTTTACATTTTCAGCTCTTAATCATGGCAGTTGTAAATCTGTACATCATTAATTGTTGTGGTATACAAAGCAGTCAATGTATCAAATTGGCAAAAGCAGTTTCATAAAACATGCAGAATTTGCATATAGTTTGCTGATCATTGCTAAGGAAGTCCCCTGCTCATGAACAGGTTTTTTCTTATTTTCATTATTATTGTGGCGGTAAGATTAACTTGTGCAGTACCCTATTTTACTGTTGCATTTCTCTTGAGCATTCCTAATGATACAATCAGATGTGTGCAGTTCAGCCACGGAATTTTTTTATGTGACATTTCATATAACAAGAAGTAGAATCATGACAAATTTTTGGAGATAAATTGCTATCCTCATTGAAAAAATAGTGGAATGAATGCAAGAAAAGACTGGTTTACACAGGGGCACCTTGACCTGCAAAACTTTCTGTGCACATTCCATTCTTGAGTTACAGAAACAAATTTAAGAGTGTATTAGCGCACAAGAGACAAAAACGAAGTAAAGTGAAAACTGTGGAGAATCAAAAGATACCAGGAAGCAAAAAACACTTGTTGATTATTTCCGTTTTTTCTTGTTCTGCCTAGGTGTTGCAGTCCATTTAAGCTAGTTAGAGCTTCCTGCACTAATCTGAACAACATATGCTTAAAAGTGGACTCAGATGGCTTTGTCCTTTTGGCTACGTCTGCACTATTGCCAAGAAATACAGACATATCCACACTAGCTGTAAACAAGACAACTCAGCTACAAAGTGAACTCAGATAGCTGGATAAATTGGTACAAGAGAACTCTTGAAACTGCTGTAGGGACCTGCAGCTGACACCTGATTCAGCTGGTTTATATTTGCATTTGGCCTGAGTGCAGACAAGTGCTGGGAGAAGGGGAGGGACGTTTATATTAGGTTATAAAAGTAACAAGCATTTGGACAGATTAGACATGGTTCTGACTCCATGCATCCTCATATAGAAAAAGTCATGTATTTTACTCTTGTCCTGGGATCAAAAACCTGCGTTGCACTCTTTTCAGAGAGCTGGCCTCAGGACAGCAAGTCCATATGTGTCACACCTCTTCACGGGGCTCAGCTCTTCTGTTTGGTTTTTTTTTCTGTACTCTTACCTACTGTTACTTTAAAGCCTTCATGTTCATTATTTTATTTCTTCAGGTTGTCATAAGTGGTCTCCTAAGTTCTTTTTCCTGGCTAAGGGATAGTGCAGATTTGCTTTGGCACTTCCTAGTGTTGGTACAGTCTTCAGGTTTCATTCTTACTTTGTCACCAAATGGTAGTCTGTTCTGACCAACAAGTTTATGAGAATGGCTGTAGTAGAGTGCAGTCCTTTCTGGTCTCAAGTTTAGTGAGACTCTTTCATACAGAAAACATCTTTGCAGTTGCTGAGATTAAAAAAATTGCCCTTTTTTTTTTTTTTTTTTTCCTTTAAATGTGCTGTGCTCCTGTGTAACTGTGCCAGGGTCCCTCCTGTGAAAATAAACCAAGAAAAAAATCCTGGAAGGCTATACAGAGATTTTATACAGTTTTGGCCTTAGGTGTATTATTATAGGTATGCTATAAATCCCTGAAATCACACAGATTATAATGAAGATGCTGGCTCATCCCCAGCAATATGAACAGAGTGCAATACTGTGTCCTTCTCTGATTTTGATCTAGTACACTTATGTACTTTATTTCATGCAGATTGATCAAAATCAATGTCTAGCACACAGAGATTCTTCATTTCACTTTGTTGTTCCAGAATACCTGTCCTCAACTGCATCATTATGCAAGATAATGTAAGAAAAAGAAATAAATGGATTGTGATCTAAATATTGCTTCAAGTGGCAAGATCTATGTTATTCTCTTTGTCTGTAGAAACTTACTGTGTATTGGGTGGTTACCTTTTTCCTTCTGCTTTAGTTGGCTGCTGAATTAAGGTGCTGTTTTACAATACTGAATAATGCATGTTGATTAATAGCTTTCACAAAAACTGCAAGAGTAAGATTGGCATCTGGTAGACTTGACAGATGCACGAGCCATTCACAATGATTTTCTGTCAGGCAATTCAGTTCCCAGAAAAGGAGACTGCATGAATAATGAGTTTTGCACCTCCTATTCATGTGCTCATCTGCTTTCCCATTGATGTAATTTATTAGGCACTTATGTGAGTCATCGTTAGCACACTGGAGTGGGAGTGGTTGGTGGCAGCCATTATAATAACTGTAAAGCAAATAAAACAGAAATCAGGAAAGTGGGAAATGGTGTCTAAGAAGCAGAGAACACCTTTTTTCCATTTATGCCTGCGCTATATTATACTTACAATTACTTAAATACTTACAATTAATTAAATAGTTACAATCAGAGTTTGATAACGTATTTACACTCACAACTATTTTTACAAACCAGCATTCTTGCATCATTGCTGGACTTTTGAAGAGCAAGGTTCATGCATCTCTACTAAATGAAAACTTTCATTATGGTTCACTGTGATGAACTGAGTAGTTTATGTAACATCTTCACTTTAGTAAAACTTTTGACACTCACATCTGACCATGTGATAAACAGAACAGAGAAAATACGTCTAGGTTGTCATAGGGAGCCACCTCTATAGCCCCTATGGACACATCTAACCAAGTAGCAGATGGCGCTTAAAATAAACTTAATGTGTTTGAAATGTAGTTGATCCATGAAGAGTCACTTTGAACCAAAGACAGAAAGTCTTTGGGAACAGTCAAAAAACTGCTGCTGTCTACAAGGCTCAACAGGAAGCTGTTTAGTTTGTTCTTTGGAAGTGCATCAGTACAGGCGCAGTACATCACAGATTTTTCTGCTTAGTCCATTGGTGTTTGAGATGAACAGGAACACTGTGTTTCATGTGAATAAAATAGGCTAGGGAAGAGACACTTCACTGTGGAACACAGATTTGAGCTAGCTCAAGCCAAATAGTAGTGATGTAATTGTACATAGGGTTTATTCTGACAGAATATGGAAGTGGGGTTGTCTAGGGATTTATAGGTGCGAGTCAATAGGACAAGTCATGAATTTCTATTAGCATCCCAAAAGCTTTATTGTTAGAAGCCCAGAAAGCTGAATAATGCTTGTATGCATGTCATAAAAGAGGGCATAATAAAGTGAATGTGTTCAGCAAATTGTAAGATATTCTTATAAAAGGAGATTTTTGCTGACTGTGACAAATGTCTAGCACTTCAACACTGAACTAATTATTAGAGAGAACAGAAACATGAAGTTCAATAAGGAGAAGTGCAAAATACTGAATTAGCATTGAAACTGACTGCGTGAACAGCAGTCCTCCTGAAGAGGACCTGGAGGCAACATGGGATGGCATGTTGAATATAAGCCGACAGTGGTCTCATTGTAAATAAGGTAGATTATGTACTGTGCCACATTAAGATCATGGCAAGCAGACTGAGGGAAGTTATTAGCTTCCTCTACTTGGTATTATTGATGAATCCCCTCTGGGTGCAGATATGGGTCCCTAACTTTAAAAGGGCCATGGAGAAACTGGAGAGGGTCCAGCAGAGAACAGCTAAGATGGTCTGGGACCTAGAGCACATGTGAGGAGCTGGACTTTATTGGTCTTGTGAAGAGGTGATCCAACATCAGCCTACAGCTACATAAATGGCAGTTAAAAGCTGATAGGCCACACTCTTCTTTGCAGAAGCTGGTGATAAAACAAGCAGTGATAGACTTGAGTTGTAGCTTGGAAGGCTCAAGATGGACATTAGAAAAAGATATGTTTGCCAGGAGGGTAGTACAGCGCTGAAACAGGCTATTCATAGAGCAGCTGGAATCTCTGATTTTGGAGATTTTCAAGACTTCATTACACAAAACCATGGCTGACCTAATCTGGCACAGCTACAGTCCTGTTTCAAGCAGAAGGTTGGAGTAGAGACCCCAAG
Organism: Gavia stellata; assembly: GCF_030936135.1. Classification (NCBI taxonomy): domain Eukaryota; kingdom Metazoa; phylum Chordata; class Aves; order Gaviiformes; family Gaviidae; genus Gavia; species Gavia stellata. The sequence goes on from NC_082596.1 coordinate 77,902,356, forward strand.
AGGTCCATTCCAAACAACACTTTGACAGTTTTAGCCTATCCAGGTTGCCCCATGTGATCTAGTTGTAAGCATTCTGAAAGGAAGACTGAAGCCATATCAGCAGCACAAAACTTAAAAGGCTGACTTAGAACCGAAGTCAAGGGTTTGTAGAGATTGCTTGCGAAGGTATCAAAAGAGCACAGAAGATAATTTAGAACTCTGAGACAAGGCAATCTGACACCAACAGGCCAGAAGCTGAAAAGAAATGTTGAGAAGTAAGAGCACTCTAAGCCCCTTTTTGGAAGTTAAGAAGGTGAGCTGGTGTATAGCAGTGCTAAAATAAAAAGTTACATTTTATCACCATTTGCACAGAGTATGAAAATAAACAATGGCACTCAAAGAAGAAACAAAGATCCTGCAGAAGAAAAGTAGCTTTCTCTCTCTTCCTCAAAGACCTATAAAGTCCCATGCCTTTCCCTGCTTGTGAAAGTCTAGTGAAGAAAGATGAGATGAAAGACTCGAGTTATTGGAGAGACTCACTTCAACAACCAGAAGCTCAGCAAGGCAGACCACATTTCACCAAGCTGTGGTGAAGTACTTTCTACTTGTTGAAGGTAATAAATTAGTAGAGAAATGGCATAGAATTTACCAATTTTCTAAAGGTAAATTTGGTGTTTAAAAAGTCAATGTAGCCATTGATTCAAAAGCAGTTTTGTTTGAAAGCTGTTTCAGTAGGTTATGCCTACATTATATGTGCAGAAACTGTGTACAGACCATCATGCCAACATTATGTGTGCAGAAACTAGTAATTTCTTAAAAGTTAGTGCTTAAATACTATACCTAGCATGATTTCTGAAGTGGAGGAAAGTGAGACAACACTTTTGACAGTAGCACAGCTATTTGCTGGTATAAATCAACCAAGACACTGTGTGTAGGTACTGAAAGAAATCTATCTGCAATCATCCAACACAAGACTGGCACAATGCAATCTCTGTGGTTCACCAGTTGAGTCAATTGTTTGTTGCATTTGTATGGTATTTGATTAACTGAAACTGCTGATTTATGGATTATATTTAAATTTTTACCTGAATTTGGTTTTGTGCTTATTAATGCATTGCTGTTTTAGTAAAATCATAGTAATTTAGATTAGCGTATGCTCGGTTAAGTAAATACTGATCTGTTCAATATAGGTGAGTTGCATGGAATGAATGTTGAGACTTTAAGTAACCTTAGACAAGAAATTTGCAAGTCAGTTGTCTTTCTGCAGGTCCACTTCCTCTCAGCAGCAATTCAAAAAGAATTAATCCACTGCAGAATTAGCTCTTTCCAGAAATGCAAAGTTTCTTCAGCAGAAGAGAATTATTGAACAGAATAAGTGGTTTCATCGGTCAGGCAATTGGGGGTAACTTCTTGGAAAAACTTAGAGATTTTTTAAAGTGTGAAAGTTATAGCAACTTGCAACCACAGTACAGAAAGAGATGCAAGAAAACAGGAACCTGAACTGTATGGGAAGAAACCGATTTTATACTTTATGATTTTTATCATGATTTTAGGTATAACCTTCTCAGCTGCTGCCTTTGTTCCACTTCTGTTATTATAAATTTGAAGTTGTTAATATTCTTTGCATTTACATTTTCTCCATACTTGTGAATCATGACATTCTCTTGAAATACAAAGTTAAAGTTACAGGGTCTCATAGCCCAATATCCTGCTTTGTTGCAGACAATCTTACGGCATAATCTTTAGAAAACTCAATTTAACGGCCTTAAAAAACCAAAAAAGTTGTTTTCTTGCCTTGCAATGTAGAAACACAATGTAGAAAGACAAGGACTTTTCTAAAGAAGCAGCAAATCAGCTTCTTCAGCAGCTACATATATACCACAAAACAATACTAAACTGATTTCAACACAGACGTATATAGATTTGTTTCATTCACCTCCTTCAAGATTAGAGAGCAAATGCAGTCGGAAACTGAATTATTTTGGGGGGTGAGGCAGGCGGAGAAAGGAATAGGGAAAGAGTAGAAGGAAAAGAAATCACTACAGTAGCATGATATGACCTTTTTCTAGTTGTTAGACGGGAATTACTTGCATTTTACAGGCCAAAGAGTGATTCCCGGATTCTCTAGTCTGCTATTCCGAACATAACTGTAACATTTGAGTTCCTCACAGCCTTGAATATTTTCATGCATTCAATCTTCCCAGAGAGCGCACAAGTAATGTCACTCTGCTTTCAGAAAATAAAGGCAAAAGTATATTCCCCGAAGTAGTTGTGCAAGTCTAGTAAGAGTATCTCATATCCAATGTGGAGCCCAGGAGCATGTTTTGAGCTGTCTGGGCTCCCTACAGAGAACATGAGGAGAGTTAAGGTGCATCCAAACGTGACTCTGAACAGCCAGCTCAGACAGGTAACCTGTTGTGAATATTTGCTTCAAACTAATATGAATCAATATCATCGCTGGTTAGAAATGAAGCCTGAAGTGGTTAGCTCAGATGTAAATAAGTAAATTGTAAACATCTTCTTGTAGTCAATTTAATCCTACCTGGAATAGCTAAAGTCTGCCTAGAGTAGCTGGCAGAGAATATTCAGTACACATATGACTCTTAACTCTGAGTCTTCTCACATACTTCTCTGGAGGTTTCCAGGGGATATCGCCAACTACATAAGATCCTCAAGCTGGATTCTCTGTTGAAGACAATCCTAAATCCTTCCTTTCAAAAATGCAGAGTTCACTCTTAAAAAAAAAAAAATAAAATAATAAAAGCCACTGAAAAGTATTCCATCATTCTTCTGGAACAGGGGGTAGAAAATTTCCCTCGTAATTCAGCACTCAGGCTCATTCCTTCTTCTGCCTGAAAGCACAAGAATCAGGACTGCAGCTTCTTGTCTCCTCAGAAAATTTCCTAATCATTAGGCCACAGGGCGTTTGGGACATAGCAGCTAGGAGAGAGGGACAAGGAGGAAAGGTTTGGATTAGAAGTGCCACCTCCCATCTTTGCCTTTTGGAAACACACGCTGTTTAAAGTGGAATTGCAGACTGCTTGGAAGGCAGCTGGAAGAGAGCACACCGACACATGCCCTCACTTAATCTGGTTGCTGCTCCAGAGACACGGGGGCCCCTGTGAGCAATGGCCATACCCCAGCTGCTGCATGCAGACCCCCATGCACAACCACACACATAGAATAGGGAGCCCCACACCCAGGAAAAGACTTAGAAATGGAGTTTAATGGGAAGACAGGACAGACTGTGCTGGTCAGGCACCAGGCATGGCTTTATCACAGACCCTAACGTAAACATTGTTTGTTATTGAGGTCTCTTGTAAAAATGTAATTATAAGGCTAGCCACTGCATCTGTAGGTCACCAGTGTACAGCCAGCAACGGAACTGGATGTGGCTGCTGTGCATAGGGCATGAATGCACCAGCCCCCTTTCCTCAATAAAAAATTGCGCCTGCTCTAGTGGGGAGAGAACTGTTTGGTTTTTGCACACTTTTTTTTTTTTTTTTTTTTTGCTATCTGGCATTAATTATGTCTAAGGTCCATAAATCTGGTCTTCTGGTTTTAATAAAGCACTCCGTATAAGCTCTGCAGCATTTTTTTATTGTTCGTGTGGTACTACAAAATGGGAAGATAAGACTTGTGTAACAAGCCAGGAAATTTCAAGAACAAATCTACTTGCTATAAGTTTCTCCCATGTTTATCCAGATTCAAAGATTTTCTTGCAAGACTTATTATGGCCAGGCCCACATGCTGGGATCCAAATTAAAATTTTCCTATCTTACTCATTTAAGCAAAGAACATAAATGTGTGAAAAGCCCCAAAAAGTGGGTATAACACATAAAATAAATACAATAGTCCGCAAATATTTAATTGTGGATAATTTATTTTGCAGTTAGTTTGTAGCAACTAAATTAGAAGCAAGTAAACAATAAAAACAACCCCCAAACTTCACAAACTTATTGTAATGGAAAAGTACAGTTGCAAGAGCAACCAGATTTGAAGCATGCTATGCAGTGTCCTTAGTATTTTTCGGTTTACTAGCCTTTAAGACGATTCCTTGCACTCTGACAGTATTCAGAGCCTTCTTACTGCAGGAGAGAACAAACCATCAGGTTTAGACCCTGTGTTGTCTAGAATAATCTTCCTCCTCCTCCTCCATAATTCTGATGCTGGAGACAGCAAAAAATTCAGCTATTCAAGAATTTACATGTATTTTTGGAAACTGTAGACTGACTTTCCTGTCATTATTTAACTGAAGAATCAAGACTGGCCACGAGTAGCAGTGTAGCATAAATGCATGAGTTTATTCTTTGTAATATGAAACATCAAGGGGAAAGACAATTAAGAATCTTTACTGAATTAAATATAGTTGACTTACCTATCCTGACTTCTAGCACATGGAAGATGGCTCCTTCTCCACTTGCAGATCTACAATTGCAGAACAGATTCAGTGCCCTGGTAGCAGATGAGAAGCAGAATGTCATACCTGGGGAAGCATCAGAGTTGTCCAAGCATAAACCTCATATTATTGACAGGAGGAAATGGCAAGGGATAGTAGTGATAGGTTTCCATTTGTGGAGGAGAGAAGCACCAATCTGCCTACTTGGCTTGCTATCTAGAACGATTTGTGGCTTGCCAGGGGCTCAATTCCAAGATGTTGCAGAAAAACCACCAAGGCTCTCAGGCTATTACTCCTGCTGCTTATGCACATGGGCTCCAATGATAATGCCAGGGGAGACCAGGGGAGTCAAGAGTGACTACAAGGATCTGAGAGTGAGGATCAGGAACTACAGACTGGCCAGCCTCACTGTTTCCCCTGCAAAAATCATGGACCAAGGCCCCTTGGAGCACATTTCTGCGCACATGCAGAAGAAGGTGGTTAGGAAGAATCAGCATGGGTTTATGAAGGGTCAGTCATGCCTGGACAATCTGATTGCTCTCTATGATAAAATGACTGGATTTGTGGACAAAGAGAGAGTGGTGGATGACTTTGTCCTTGCCTTTAGAACTTGTCAACCCCTTTCAAAACACTCATCCTTCTCTTGACTTAAAGAATAAAATTTACATCTGATAAATTTCTGTAGTATTTCTACCAGTTAGCACCGGGGTTCTCAGCAGCTTCTGACCACAGTGACTTGAAGTGAAAGAAGAATTTACATAAATAGTTATGTGTGTCAACTTTACAGCTTTGCCTTGCTGCAGATATAGGGAAGATATTCTCGTATTGACTTCCATGAAAAAACAATACAGATTTTCATTGCATTGGCAGATTATTGTCCTGCAGAGAAGCAATGGTATGCACCCAGATCTCTTGGTGGACGTCTGTAATCCAGCAAGGGAAAGTCTTCTGCAGTACAAAAGCAGATGCTAAGTGGATGTGGGCTGGCCCAGCACCTGGGGTAACACCACAAATAAGGAGAGGCAAAACACAAAGTGTCAAGAACAGGATGAGAAACTGAAGATATCAGAGCAGTAGCTGCAGAAGAAACTTTCTGAGCCTCTGTTTGCCCTGACAATAGCCAAACACATCTTTAAAATCACTGACAACATCACACCTGCAGGTTTAAAGCATTTCACTGGAGATTGCAGTCTGTCCTTGCTCTTTGGCTGAGTGGAGGTTCCCCTTCCTTTTGCCTTTCCTGGACTTTCCCCATCTGGGTGCCTCAAGGTGTTGCATGGAGATGTGCTGGCATCTTGAGAACCTGCTCTGTCAGGTGCCATCAACACTTACTGTTCTTCTTCTTGACCTTCTTCATCATTGCTTTTAGGGTCTTCACTTTCCAGGCAAACTCATCTGAAGCTTTCTACTACAGATCTCTATAAGTGAAGCAGCACATTCATCCCTGAGGGGCACCCCACTCTGCCCACATACACACTCACATGGGTCTGAACAGACCTTTCCTGTTTCAGTGGAGTAGTTTCCTCCAGAAACAGCCACCAACTTCAGAGTGTTTTTTGATGGCAGTGAGACACTGAATGTGGCCATAAAGCAGAGGTGCTTTGCTTTCTGCATGGCAAGACCTATGCTCTCATCAGCGTATGGAAATCATTCCCTCATGTGGGGCAAAAGCTCCCCAGCTGTCTGAGTCCTGAAGACAACAGCAAGAAACACAACCACAGAACAGCCCTCTCCCCGTGCTAGCAGCCCACCTACACCTTCCCTTTTCACTCTACCACATTTGTGTGCCAGTGCTGACCTGTTTCCCCATCAACTCTCTGCCATGATGCTCTCCATCACTACTTCCACACATTTTGAAGAAGGGCAAGGTGTCCTTTGGAGGTTCACAGTAATTCATTGTCCCTACACCTCTGCCTCTTTAGTATTCCTTCCATTAGTAACACCTTCCTCAAACCTAAGAAAAAGGAGAAATTCTTCTCAGAGTCTAAGCACAGTTATTGCCCACAAACAAGAGGATCATGAAACCAGGAGTGTGAATGACTTCAAAGGAGTAGAAGCAAAAGACCTGAAAAGGAGAGTATACTGGTAAGAAGGAAAACCACCACCAAAGCAAACACAGAACAAAGTTGGCCCTTGGGGAGGAAAAAAGCTACTATTCATCCTCAACTTTTGAATTCTCAACTTGGGGAGTCACAGCTAGATTCAAACTGGTCAGCTGTCCCAGCTGTTTTCCCACCCCTACTCTCGCTACTCAGCACTTATGAGACAACTTTCACCTAGCAGACCTCTGCAAAGCTACAGAGCTTCTCTCTTCTCCTTTAGGTACCCTGTCATCAACAAAAAATTCCTACAAACACTTGGACTAACCATCCATATGTTTCTTCCTTCTCTTCATACTCTCACAAACCCATCCCATACACCTGTAAGCTTTTTAGAGGAAGCTCACCTTGGTTGGGATAGGCTCTTTTCCTCTCACTTGGAGTACTTTCAACACTTTCTGTCTCAGTGAGGAGTCCCACCTCCAGCTTCCAGAGCAATGCAAGATCTACAACTACTCCTCAGTCTGGATCCATTTGAAATAGGCTTTAACCATGACAGGTTGTCAGAGGGCAGAAGAAAACGTACTACTTACTCCTCCTGCTGTGTCTCTTGTCAGGGGCACTGAGGACACCAACGGTCCTGAATTGACCTTATCAGCCTCACCTGGGATCCCCATCAATGCACCTTCCACTCATTTGTCTGGAGCTCCATTTAAGCTCAGACCTAGGTCACTAGCTCTTTCTTGAGCTATGTTGTAGGTGTATCTGCCTCTAGTCTGGTCTCTAGACTTACTCCCTGGCTGAATCTTAGACCTATTTTCTATGTAGTTGGTGTCCAGCTTTGCCTCTGACCCTCTCTCTTGTGTGGACATCAGATCTAACTTGTAGCTTTCCCTCTGAGCCTCATCACCAGCAGGTGATGAGGCTCAGAGTGCTCAGCTGAGCTGAGCAGGTGCTCAGCTTTCTTGGTGCACCCTGGACCTGATTTGTCACCTCCCTTTTCCTGGGAATGCCAAAAGAGCCTGTTACCAACACCATACCCTACTTACTGTGTCTGGATGCTGCAGATCTGTGTCCCAATCAAAGAGGGCACTGTCCATGCCTGTGCTGTGGTCATCCTCAGCTCCTGGGTCATCTTTTGTGGAGAAGCCTTCCTCTTGCTGCTCCCTGGCACCTCTTGCCCTGTGTGGCACAAAGCAATCCTCCTGCCATCAAGAGGCCACATGCATGAAGCTGTCATAAGTTCGCTGGGAGTTCGGGTAATGCCTTTGCATTGCTTTTGCTTAATCACTTTTTTCCTTGGGCATGATGCCAGCGTAACTGTAGCCCTGTAATGTAATATTGTCACTACTAGTAACATGACATAAGCTTTGTATTGAGTTTGCAAGGGCTCAGAACTGAGGCTTGCCAGTTCTGCTCTGTTTTAGTTTCTTTTGACCTGCCTGCAGCTTTATTTTACTTGGTTTGGATGTGGCAGAAGTTTTTCTAACTGCCCAGATATAGATATCTGATTTGTTTTGCTTATCTTTGCATGATACAACCACAGTTTGCTATAGGTAGCAGTAACAAGCAGTTGTTCTAGGTAGATTGAGACTTTCACAACTCTAATACAATGATATTGAGTAGAAATATACAGGTCTGCAATGATAGCAGAAGCTTACATGTGGAGACACAAGATGTGGCATAAAGGGTTACAGGCATGGGATGAGAAGAGATGGGGCACATGGCTGGCACTGGAGACCCTATGCTATAAACAATTCAGTAACGGTCAGTTAAACTGCAGACCTGGAGCTGGACAAAACTGGGTTTAGGGCTAGGAAGAAAAGCAAAGAAATAGCAGGTAACACACAGAAATCCAAATTTAGTATATATGGTGCTATGTAACCTGGAGCTGCAGACCAAAGAAGAAAGAGAAAGGTGTACAGGCATGTTAGCAAACATACAACATATGTTTATACAGTAGTATTATGTATATTATAGATACAGACATATATGTATGTATAAAAAAAAAACTAAGAGAAAGGACAGGAGAAAGAAAAGAAAAAAACCTGTCAACATGAACATCATATTTCTCCTGGTAAAGACTCCGCATGTTGTCCATTTGCTGTAATATTCCCTCCCCTGCCAACACCAGCATGAAACCACTGACCTTCAGACCCAGAAGAGCAGTGGAAGGGTGAGGATAACACCAGGAAAAAGGCAGAAACTAAAATGTGCATGCATTACAACTAAAATTGTATTACTGCTATTACTATGGCTTTTTACCTGTATCTAAGTATTCTACCTGCATTATTCTTCTTTTTTCTGTAATAATTAGATCTAGACTAATGATGATTCCTGAATTAGACTGTTAAGACTTCAGCTTTACTAGCAATATCTTCTTGGTCTTTAAATACAAGGTGTGCTTCCCCTTTGCACATGGACAAGGTCTTGAATGTAACGCCACGCAAGGGGGTCCAGATCCTCCTGCCTGCACTCCAGTACCTCTCCTTGAAAGGCTTGGCACAGGATGCTTATTTATCCCTTCTTGTTGGTTTAGAGAAGGAAAATTCTGAGCAATTCTGCTCCTGGCATTCAAGGTAACTACACAGCTTGAAGAAGAAATTGTGCTCCTTGCTACCAACAGTATTAGGCAGGCATCAGAAAACAAGAGGATTTCCACAAGGGAACAAGTTTTCTCTTAAATTAGGAGACAGTCCTTTAGGACTGAGTAAGAGAGCAGACTCCAGCACATCTGTGACTACACAGGGCATAGGATTAGATCCTGTCTGAGAGGGCTATCACAGCATGATGCCTTCTAGGAGTTTGTGTGATGCCTTCTGGAGGTATTTTCAGGGAAAAAGTTCCTATCCTGGGGACTGCCAGAGCTTGCATTTCGTGAGGGAGATGGACAAGCCCAAGGGATGAAGTCATCTCAAGGTCTTTCTAGAGCTAACGGTGAGGAAGCTCTACCCCTCCCTCTTAGCCTTTCCTCTCTGAAGACTGACATCAGGCACACAGCAGACAAAACTGAGGCCTACCAACCCTAGGAACCCTTTTCCCCTGTGCTCACTAAGAGGCGGACACCTTAAAACTATCTCCCTGTTGGTCTTCACTTGGAGACCTCCGTGGTGTCCCTCTCTCTTCCTGGGGCCCAGTGTGTAGGTGGTATTCTAAGCCATAAATCCCCCATTTGAATCTGTTTTCCTCTGGTCAAGTTGTGGTAGGAAGGTGCAGGCTAAGGATAGCCATAACCAGCTAGCCATATTCCAGATGTTACAGTCTTAAGAGTTTACCCAGGCCAGATAATAAAACTCTTAATCCATCCCATTAAACAGAGAGGGGCAGTCTCTCTGTAAGCAGAGATGAGAATCTCCATTAGGCAGCTTTTGATCTGGGATCTCTACCCAGTTTCCAGTAGAATCATTGATATTCGTCTGTGTGTTGCTTATTACATGTTTACTTTTTTGCTTATGTATTTGCTTGTCCGTAGGAAATATTACTTGCTTGGATTGTTTTACTGTCTCTGTACACATGGAATTAAATGCTTATGACTGTAATCCACACTTGGCTTCTATCACAAAGAAAAGACATGCTACCAGCAATTTATTCTTTACAACAAAACTAGTGACTGTTGCAAAGGTGAGTTAGGTATTCATAAAATTATAAATATTTAGTAGTGGAATAAGTTACTGTGTTCCATTCATTGATTTCTATAGCTACAGCCTCCAGTCTTCCCTTTGCATGTTTACTTATACAATGAAAGTATAACGAAATAGCTAACCATTGGAGCTAGAGTTGCTATTTAAACTTTTTTTTTGTGTTCAAGTAGAAGTAAAAATTAGTTATTTCATTAGAAGGAGGAAATTAAACAATTCCCACCTGTATTCTGAATTCCAAGGTTAGTAGTACTGCATTTGTGTTAAGCATGAATATATATATCACCTTGGCCTCTCTTGTTTCGTAAGTGGTACATGGTCTGGGAATAACCAGATGACCTTCTGAGAAGGTGGAAGTGCAGGAAGGAAGAAGTGGTATTGATAATTTTAGTGGGGCAAGATTTACATGAGTTATGCATTTAAGTGTTGTCCAATTATCCCTCCTGTTGCCCAGACTGAGATTTTAGATTCTCAAAAGTCCTGTTTGCTTGATGCTGAAGCGCTAAAAATTTTGGCTAAAAGTGCCAACATCTATATGCTAACACTTCACATTCTGTGAAAACCTGTCTAGTCTCATCTAGTACATAGACAGGAGCTGAGGAGGAAGGAGAACCCAGTGAGTACAGAAAGCACTGCTGTCATCTCTTTTATAGAAAAACCCTGAGGTTGACATCAGATACAACACTGCAGTGACGGTGTTTCTCTGCCTGTGGAAATCTGGATCTAAAGCTCTTCTTGAACATTCTAACCATGAAACTATATGGCAGCTTCTCAAGTGGCAGCTCATGGACTAATTTGGACTGCAAGCAACCAGCAAGTATCCTGCTGATAGCAGAAGACTTTCTCTGCACCAAGCACTTCACAGGACATTATAAATGTGTGTGAGTGAGGGAAGAGCCAGAGATAATTTTAGATTTTCACAGCAAGAGTAGAGGAAATAGACCTGGAGTACCAATGTTCGTTCCTTGCTCCCTCAATCCAACCCCTTGCACGTGCATATTCACCTTCCTTTAGTTTGCCAGATCTTACTCCCCCTAAAAAAAATTGGTGGAACAGTCTTGGTACAAGGTATTATGGAGTGAAAAGCCCTCAGCATCTCAACCTGTCCTACTTTGTATGGAATAATTATTGGGTATTGAGTCAGATTTACAGCAACTATAGCTTAATTTTTAGAGCACTTGCCTAGAAGCTGCTGAATACCTAATATGAGTGGAACCTTTTCACGTTAAGGTAATGAAAATCAATACAAGACCTTATGAGAAGGGGAGGTGATATTTATTTTAAACAAAACTTACTCTCCACCCATCCATCATTCTTTCGTCAGTTTTACACACATCTTGATGTTTATATGAGTATTAGTAGTTTGGGATGGGTCACTTGTGCATAACACCAAGGATAAGAGTGCCAGCTATTGAATTCTCACTATGTCCTCTGAGTCTCTTTGCTGGTGACAATTAACTGTTTGGGGGCAATTATTTCATTCCCTTTAGGAGTCACCAGTTGTTGAAGCATAATCTTTTGCCTCAGGAGCTTGCTTATGATAGCCTCCAAAAAATGTTATGCAAGGTGGGTGCCCATTTTCTTTTATTTCCTCATTTTGAGTGTCTTATGGCTGCAGTCTGTCTTCCTGTTGGAATACCAGGATGAGGAAAGGCTCAACCCATGTGCTATAACTTGCTGCCATCCTCCTGCTGTCAGAATGCAGGTCTTCTGCTGATGAGTCAGTTGTACTGTTGTCTTGGTGCAAGCAGCTGTCCCATATGTTATTGGTTATTGATGTTTGCCATTCTTCCAACCTGTGCTTTAGTGTTTCTTGTGGTGCTTTCACATAAATCCATTTCTGTTCATGCCATCATCTCAATCTGTATATTTCTGTTACAAATCCTTGCATGTCCTTTATCACAGCAGGGTGCTTTAACTGCAACACTGGCAACTCAGCATCTTTCTCAGCTGATGAATGTTCATTTCGCCAGTTCATCAGCTTCCACTTCAGTGTGAAGTGGAGCACTGCTATCAGAAGGGGCTGTAAACTTTCCCCTGCTCTCAGAGTAGCTGATATCCTGATAGTATTGGTTTGGCAGGGTGTTCAGATTTTTCTCAAGAAGACAAGGGAAGCTAGAGTAAGTCCTATGCACCCCAGAGGTCGATTTGTATTTCCTAAACAAAACTGCCCAGAGGTGATTCAAAGTTATGGATCTTGACTGCAGGCTAGATGTTTTTCCCCAACCTGGGGGAAGTCATGACAGACTTTGAGAGCAGGGCTTAAAGCACATGCCTCTCCTCAACATTTATTATGAGGTGGAGAGGCTCTCAAGGCACTGGGCTTTCTGCCCTCTTATCTGTAGGGAACAGAGTGCATGTAGGGAACAAGGGGGTCTGTGGTTTTACGAAGCCGTGCTAGGTCCAGTCTCCAAAAGAAGTATATTCCTATTAAGCCTTCCAGAAGCACTAATTCAAACCAGAACAGCAGTCTATACATCCAGATATACTCCTCCCAGCTGTGGAACCAGACCAGAGACATCAAGTGTAGACATCCTCCATCTGGAAGAGTTCCCTATGGAAAGAAGAATCAAATATCAAATAAAGTGTTATTAATTTGCCACTACCTCCCCCTTTTTCCTCAGCTGCTTAAGCCTTACTGAAAAAGAAGAAAATAAAACACAGAACAAAACTCATAGAATAAAATAAATTATAGCAACATGCAGACAAAATTCCTGTTCTCCAAGCTTCATTTCAAAACTTCAAATATGGAGAGACAACCCTTGGTCTCAAGTCTTTGAAGTTTTCTTTTTCTCTTGAAAGGGAATACAGTTTGCAGAAAGCAGGTTCAGAATTCCTAAATTCAATCTCTCCTAAAATATTTTGGTTTTAAAGCTTAATAAATGTACACAGTGCTATAGAATGACTTGGGTGGGAATAACAGTAGTTCCTCTTGGTATCTGTGCTATGCTTATCTCCATGGCAGCTAAGCAGTTTAGAAAAGAATAAGCAAATAACATGTTGCTGCATACTTCTCTCCCTCAGCCCTTTTCCTGGTTTTCTGTTGTTTGCTAGTTAATATATACTATATCTGGATCAGAAAATGTCAAGGTTAAGAGTCATGTTATCTAACAGTGCAAAACACTTTACCTCCAGCACTTGAAAGTTCTGTTCCTGCTGAAGCTATAGTTACTCAGCCTGATCCTGTCCAGTCTGGGATGAGGAGGGACTAAGGCCTGAGTATGGTAACTACCAGGTATCAGCTAACAGGTCTTCCCAGAAGCAGGTCTGCCAAGTCTTCCACTTCACATTTGCAGCTCATAGGCCCCAGTTCTAATCTTGTTTCCCTCATCACAGAGCTAGTGACTCGTGTTTCCCGTGTTGGACTGGGCTTCCCTCCAAAACCTGGGACTCCCTCTTGGCGGATGAGCCAATCAAGCCAAAAAACAACTACATCAGGGAGACAGGCTCCATCGGAGGTAGAAGACGTGTCTCTCTAGAGCCACGGCCCTGAACACCAGCCTCATTTTTACTTTAATTTGTGGGTATTACATGACCCAAAATAGGGACTTTCAAGGGAGTTGAGGAATCCAGTAGCCTCTGGGACACGGGAGATTCCCCTCCCTGCCAAAGCCCAGGAGGTTTCTCCTGTCCCAGTATAATGGCTGTGGCTGATGCTCTTCCATTTGCAGGTCTGGCCAGGAGTGAGACTGACCGTGTGCTCCAGACACACACACGCAGCAGGCACAGCCCGAACAAGGCCAGCCCCATAGACTGACGCAGACCAAACAGCGCCTTTACGGGCACCTGCATGAACACAACAGCGCTCACATAAGCGTAAATACAGGTAGGCAGGTCCTGTTCCTCCTCTCCAGTTTATCAGGCTTAAAGGTCACCAATGCAAGCATGTACACACCTTCACTCTCTAGGCTCACAAGCACAGCGCATTCACAGATCCCCCAGACCTTAGCACAGGCTCTAAGCCTGCCTGACACCCATGCTTGGGCTGGGGGCCCCTGACCCAGTCATCAGCTCAGGCCTTAAGTCTTTCCAGATGTGGGCCTTCTGCTTGCCAGCTAGAATTGAATTACACATGCATGCGTGCGCACACACACACGTACACAGAGGGCTGAAATGAGCTGGGCAATGTCTGCATACTGTCCTGCCCAGTTGTTGGCACTATGGGCCCTTATGACCCACGTCCCCTTCTCCAGTTGCTGACACTTAGTCCTCTCCATACAAGCACAGGCTGGAGAGTGAGATTACAAAGGAAAAAATAGTTAAGAATAGGTTTTAGTAAGAACATAATAGAGGCCGCAGTCAATGCAGGACTTGATCAGACAACTGTATCGACCAGCAGCTTGCTTATACATGACTGTCTTCTTTTATCACCACTTCTCTCCATTTTCCCATGCTTATAACTTCCCTCCGCCCATATTGATACCTCTCTTTTTACACCCTTGTCTCCTCCCAAATAAACAACCCACTCTAGTTACTTTTCCCCCATTGGTCCTGGTTTTGCTACATCCATAACCACATTTGGTAGTTCTGATACTGTCACCTATAACAGCTCAGCCTTACGTGATATTATTGATATGGTAACCTGGACACTGTTTTCCTTCTGAGATTGCGTTCCCCAAAATGACCCCAATATTCCCCTCCAGTTACCTGTGGAGTTTGTCCTTCTCTCACATAGTTCCCTATAACAAACTGTGAAATCCAGCCACTTCTCAGGGTGCTACACTGTAAAGTTTGTCAGCTGCTCACTCTGCTATTTGTAATAGTCAGCAATTGATCTTGTTTTCTCATGGTCTGTTCTGTTACCCGAGCCTCAGCATGGGGCCTAGTCATCTCCCTACATATTTCAGTGGGGAATGTAACCCATCATGTGTGCTGGTGCAGAAATCACAGTAAAATACAAATAATGTGTCTCTTGCATGGAATCTCAGAAAACCCGGTTGGAAAGGTCTTCTGGAGGTCATCCAGGTGAATCTTGAGAATTGCCAAGGAAGGAAATTCACTATCTCTTTGGGCAACCTGTTTCAGTGCTTAACTGCTCTCACCATGGAAGAATTGCTTCCTTACATGTCACTGGCATTTCTCTTGTTATACCTTGTTGCTGGAGAAGTTTCTTGTCACTTCACTGTGCACATCCAACCAGAGTCTGGTGCCATGTTCTCTATAACCCAGTTTTAGTTACTCTAAGACAGCCGTTAGATTCCTTCTTAGCCTTTTCTTCTCCAGGATAAGCCAGGTCCACCCCTCTAGCCAGCCCCAGCCACATGGCCATCTTGGTGGCCCTCCACCAGGTTCACTCCAGGTGGCTTCACGTCTTCCTGGAACACAGCGTGAAAGGGAAGTTTGCTCCTGTACCATATGAAGTCCCCTTTCCCTATCCCATTCATATCAGCAACGTGTCTGGTTCAGGGGAAAGACCAGGCAAAAAAGTCAATGAAAATTAACCACATTACTTAATGAAAACAGAATTCAGCTGCATTTCCCCATAAATGGTTCTAAGAGACTATAGGGGCATAGAGATACATCAAATACATTACCACTTTCAATTCTATGGAATCACTTCCCCTAAATCAAGGCTATCTCTTGTGCAGAGAAACAGATGGGACAGTCTTGGATTTAAAGCATAAGAGGCAGGGAAGTTATTACAGAGCTTTAAATGAATGGAAAGATACTGTCAGAAATTCAGAAAAGGAACTCTATACCACCTGACCAAGGATGTTAGTATTGTCTGAGTTGCTAAGCAACTATATAATAGTTATTCATTTCAAGATTAAGTAAATTTTGTCATTTAAAGAATGAATTACAGTCTAGTCTGTATTATTTAGAGGAAACCAAAATTTACTTTGTAGTGATATAGTACTTCTCACTCTTTCGCTTTACAGAGGCCTGCCACTAACACTTTCATACACTGGTAAAGAAATATAAAATCCTTAATCCAAATTTGGATACTCAGATAGAAGCAGCCTTCTTTCCTCAGTTTTTCCCCTTTCCTTGAGATGTTTTAATATCACCAAACCTGAAGTTGATCTTTACCACTCCAGTCCTCCTTTTTTTGTATCTGCATCTCTGTCAGCATATGACAGAAAGATGTATTATAGTAATCAGTGTTCTGCTGAAGGCACAGGATCTTGTTTGATGCTTATGAGATTTATGAGCTAAACTAAGTCCTGGTCAGCATAGATGTTAACTATTTCAAAAAATGCTGTTGAAACCATCCAGAATACTATCTTTTAAAATGATGACATATTAAAATAATTTACAATTCCCAGTTTGTAGCGCTGGAATAGATGACAAAGTGTGTTCGGACATTTTGAAGGTTGTTCCACCACCTCAAGATAAACAAGAGAATTTAGTGACATGAAGAAACATGCCATAGAGAAAACCACACAGGATAAGAGGGGAAATGATTTAAAAGAAGATCAACAGCTTAATACACTTTCAGATTTAAGTATCTATTTATGCCCTTTTGTGATTTGTATCATATAATAAATCTGTACCACATACTTAATAGTAATGCATAGACCATTACATAACTTCGTATCAGTTAAAAAGATTCTGCTTTTGACTGTACCATCAATACAATGGGCCAAATGATAATTGTCAACTAGTAAAAACTGGAGAGGTTTTACAGATCTCAACAGATCAATTTGCACTGGTCAAGCACATGATTAATTTTTCTTTGTACAGCAATCTCCTCACTTGGCACTTCCCAACTGCTGTTTGGGGAAGGAAGGTGATTTAACATTTGCAGTCTACCTGGGGATTTGTTTATTTTTTAATAAGGAAAAGGTTCTTCTGGGTGTTATTTGAGGGTGAACAATATCCCTAGAACTTACTCAAAGAGCAGCTCTTAAGCACACAGCCGCATCATGAATATTTATCCGGCTGCACGCAAAAGCTCTGAGCATCTTAGCTACGCTTTTCTCCTTCTGTGAGATACCCTCCTTTGTTGGGAGAGCGCTGCCATAGCAACGAAGGGCAGCAGAAGGCAAGGGGGCTGACAGGCATGTTTATAAAGCAGGTTGGATTTTCTGGCTAATTAAAAGGTTTTGTGTTCTGGGTCACCTTGTAAATGAGATATGATGCTCAGAAAGCTGTGGCCAAAGCTGCTCGGCAGAAAGTGAAACAAATGCACAAAGGTTCTTCTGGTGTTTACCCTTTCTGGAACACAACCTGTAATTTTCATGGTAAGCAATTGCTCTAGAAAATTGGCCGTTGGGTCATCTTGCTAAATAGACAAAAGTTGTTTTTATGAGCCAGACTGTAAAACGGTTCACACTGGGTCTGGTGAGTGATTTGTATCAGTGGACTTCTGCCCTCAGAATTCTTTTGACACACTTGCTGAAATGCATTAAAATTAATTTTAACACAGCCTGAATGAAACAGATTTGAGCAGCTCCGCAAGCTAATGGCGCTTCAAAATATTTTCTCATCTTGATCAGTTCAACCCTCTTTCAGTTTAAGGCTGGCATGTTTTTTGATTTATCTGTGCTGTACCTGTAAAGCATTTCTAGTCTACCTGAGGAACAGGTATGGAGGCAGCTGTACCCTGGTTCCTACATTTCCTCTACCTGTGGCCTCTGTTTATGTTTCTGATTCACTTTATAACTCTGCAACTTCAACCACACTTGCCACAGGAATATGGTGAATATTAGTATTTGCACTGCTCTTTGGAGATGCTTCACCCTCACTCCTGTGATTTTCTTGACGACAGCGGGCTGGTAGCATTCAGTTTTGAAATGCTGCTTCATCTAAATGAGCACCAAGGAGACTTTTACTCTTAAAAACTGTACAGGGTGTATACATGGTAGACTCAGACTGCACCAGGGCCGCCTCCTGATACAGGGTAGGGATGTTGTGGGAATGTGTACCTGCAGGCAGGACCTTAAGAGCCCTCCGGGGCCCCTCAGTTAATGCACAGCCTGGCATACCTGCACACAGCACCTTGGCGTTGCATATGCATATCTGCAAGTAGACTATTTTGCAGCTGGTAGTGTTTATCCGGAATGTTGACAAGGACATCAGGATGGACTTCTGTACCTCACAGGCTATTCCCAGCATGCCATTAACAAGACTTACTCCCTTATGGTTTTGGCTTTGTTCCTGTCTTCCTTTAGCAACGTGCATCAGTCGCTTGCAGAGAGAAAACATGGGATATGGTGAATCATTGCTTTGGTAGCTCAGATCAGGTACATAACTGCTCATAATCGCTCATAAATTTGGGGGTCGTAAGGTTTAGTTTTCAAGTTACATCAGAACCAGTGTGTCTAACACCTACTTTTGGACTTTGCCTGATTTTTAGTGAAATGTTTTAACCTAGCTCAAGTTTTATAACTTAGTCTAAGAATGCCTGAGTGAAACTTTATGGTCTCCAATACTAAGAATTTTGCAGGAATGTCGTAAGGCTGGTAGGATGATCTAGTCTCTTCTGGCCTTATACGTAAACTTTTTTTTAAAACTTCTTTATCTTCTTTCTAATTCTTTTGGTTTAATGTCTGTAGTCACTCTAGTTTTGTGATTTTTTTTATCTTAGTTACAATAAAACTAAATGCTGGTGTTGTATAAGAGCTAGAACTGTATAAAAAAATCCAATCAATTTGCATATTCTCTCTGCAGTGTTTGGGCAGCATCTTCCTTTAAGACACATTGGTCCTTCGAAATTAGCAAGCAATTTACTGGTCAGTGCGCCTAAACAAGAAACAGGCAGTAAATCAATGCCTGCACTCAGGTCCCTGGGCTCTACAGTTATTACAAAAGCTGCAAAATTAAACAAGATTTTTATTCTACCATTCAGGGTCAATTAAGACCAATGGAAGAATGAGAGAATATTGTCAGTTCTTCAGGCAAATCTAAACCTTTCCTCCCGCCCTTTCTGGTGCTGCCTCAGAACTGTTGCAAAGACTACTACTGCAAAAACAGATCAGAGTAACCTTTTTGCCTGTCCTTCAAATTAATATCACCTCTCCCAAAACACCGCTGCCTGGGCAGTAATTTTTTCTGTTGCTATGCCCAGAAGATAAATCAGCCCCAGTAATTTGCAGAAAATTATAATTATTAATGAGTCTTGAGGATGCCTTCTTTGAAGGAAATACGTATCTGATTAACCATGTATTTGATTATTAGGACTATCTTCAACCCCCTCTTATTCTACTGATAACTGGACAAAATTGTATGGAAAGTGTTCTGAAGTTTTCTAGCTCTTCAGTGTACCAGATCACTTGCAGAAAACAGACTAGCAAAATTGTTATAATTCACTTCAGTTTTTAATAGCTCTCTTGTGCTGTAGCTTTAATCTGTATGCAATTACTAAAGCACTGAGTAAAGAAAGCAGCTGTTACAGCTCATGGAGCTACAGTATGACCAGAGCTTTCTGATGAATGTGCAATACTAATGCACAAAGTGTATATATTCACTTATAAAAATATAAATTATTATAAAATATAGATTTATAGTTCAAAAAAGGCTCCCAGGTTCTTACATGAGAAAATTTCAGTACAGTATGGTATGTACAGTACGGTGTGGTAGTTAATTAATCAGAAACTGAAAGATGCAAACAGTTCGATGACTGCATACCTGTATATTTCAATACCATTTTTATATGTATTTACATATAATTGCTAACATGCATCTGAGGTTATTCAAATGATTGTTTGTACAACCACAGGCCATGCCAGTTTGAACTTTTACATATTCATTTCAGTGTGTCTGTGTTTACTTGAACAGCCCCAGAGTGCAGTATAGATAAGAAAAGGAAATGCCAAAGCTGTGAGATAGACGTTCCTTTTCCCGTCCTTTTCAAAATGCATTTGATCTAGTTCCCAGGTGGTTTACAGGGGTGAGTTTACATGATACAATATTAAAACTTAGTCTATTAAGCTGTTTTCAAAGCAAGTTTAATTTTGTATCATCAGTGGCAAGAGGACTTAGCCAAAGCGATGTGATTTTATGCTGGAGGATCCCTGGGCAAAGTAGGATGTCTTTATATCTCTCAGTTTAATATTTACTCTTAAAAAGAGTACCTGATGCAGCAAAGCAGAAGAAAACGCTCCTTGTTGTCCTTTGCCATCATGTATAAAAGAGGATTTTAAAACATTCTATCGATGTTGACAAAAAATAATTTCATCCTCTGAAAAAATATTGGAGGATTTTATATATGAACCCTGAACTGGCATATACTTTATGCAAATATTTGTTTAAAAGCTGTGTATGTTGTCTTTTCCTTAAATAGCATGGTTCTGGATAAATAAAGTATGTGCAGAAATCTTTGTAGGACAGGAATCTGACTTGCCCAACTACATTTTTAATCCTGAAATGATAAAGAAGAACTTTTCAACCATCCGGAACAGCAAAAGCAAGATTATATATTAGGGAAAGTATGTATTAGGGAAAAGCTAACACAGCTTTTGGTACAGGGAAGGCTGTTGGAGTTCTCTAAAGGGGTATGTGAGTTTTTGGACATCAGTGATACATAGATGAACTCTGTTTGTATTCCCTGATGGCCTCAACAAGATCCCTTGTTAAAGAATCTTAAAGATCAGTTTAGAGGAGAGTGGCAAGTATGATCTGAAGTACAAAACAGCTTCTGTATGAGGAGCAGATAAACAAAGAAGCCTTCAGCCTGGAAAGAAGATGATTGGGAAGTGAATATTACAGTAATCTATATAACCATAAGTGACGTGAAAAGGAGAGATAGGAGATGCCTGCTCCCTATCACTTCTAGTGCTAGAACTAAGAATTAAATTAGTGGATGGCTGATATGAAACAAATGGAAGCAGACATTTCTTCACATAATGCAAATATAAACTGTGGAACTCCTCGCCATGAGGTTTTATAGATGTTAAAGTTTAAAGGAGTTCAAAGTGCAGCTCAACAAATTCATGGAGGAAAAAAAAAATCCATTGATATCTATAAAGCTCAAATGTAATATATATCAGGATGAGGATGTCTCTACATCCTAAATCAGTGGAGGCTAGGGGAGCATATACAGTCACCTGTGTACTGCTACATTGTTCTGAGTCACAATTTTCTCTGTCTGAGAATCCTCTCTTCACACTTCTATCGTGTTTCTCCAGGCTGTTTGTGTTCCTCAATAATAAAGGTAACAGCAACAGCAATATTTCCATGATAAGCTTTGTAACTGATTGGTTTGTAAAATTTGGAGCCCAATAAATGAAAGAAGTGTTTTTACTAATTGCTTCCTTTCTTTTGCATTCACCATAATCTCAGTGAGTTCCAACATGTAATCATAATGGTTCTTTCCCCTCCTCTTGATCAAAATGGACCATTGTTGCTGAACAGGAAATTAGATTTTTCGTGCAATCTTCATGCTCTGCAACCATGAGTATCAACCTGTACAGATGACAGAGCTTACACGTACACTGAGCAACCTCAGGAAGTTCATCTTCATAAAAGCAGAAAGTCTGTCCAAGGAAAAAGTGCATCTACGAAGCTACGCGTCTTCTGCAACGTGACCCGCCTAGTGGATGAGGGGAAGGCTGTGGATGTTGTCTACCTGGACTTCAGCAAAGCCTTTGACACTGTTCCCCACAGTATTCTCCTGGAGAAGCTGGCGACTCGTGGCTTAGACAGGTACACTCTTCGCTGGGTTAAAAACTGGCTGGATGGCCGAGCCCAGAGAGTTGTGGTGAATGGGGTGAAATCCAGTTGGTGGCCGGTCACAAGCGGAGTCCCCCAGGGCTCAGTTTTGGGACCGGTCTTGTTTAATGTCTTTATCGATGATCTGGATGAGGGGATTGAGTGCTCCCTCGGCAAGTTTGCAGATGACACCAAGTTGGGCGGCAGTGTTGATCTGCTCGAGGGTAGGAAGGCTCTGCAGAGGGATCTGGACAGGCTGGATCGATGGGCCCAGGCCAATTGTATGAGGTTCAACAAGGCCAAGTGCCGGGTCCTACACTTTGGCCACAACAACCCCATGCAACGCTACAGGCTTGGGGACGAGTGGCTGGAAAGCTGCCCTGTGGAAAAGGACCTGGGGGTGTTGGTCGACAGCCGGCTGAGTATGAGCCAGCAGTGTGCCCAGGTGGCCAAGAAGGCCAATGGCATCCTGGCTTGTATCAGAAATGGTGTGGCCAGCAGGAGTAGGGGGGTGATCGTGCCCCTGTATTCGGCTCTGGTGAGGCCGCACCTCGAATCCTGTGTTCAGTTTTGGGCCCCTCACTACAAGAAGGACATTGAGGTGCTGGAGCGTGTCCAGAGAAGGGCGACGAAGCTGGTGAGGGGTCTGGAGCACAAGTCTTATGAGGAGCGGCTGAGGGAACTGGGGTTGTTCAGCCTGGAGAAGAGGAGGCTGAGGGGAGACCTTATCGCTCTCTACAACTACCTGAAAGGGGGTTGCAGAGAGGTGGGTGTTGGTCTCTTCTCCCAAGTGACTAGTGACAGGACAAGAGGAAATGGCCTCAAGTTGCGCCAGGGGAGGTTCAGGCTGGATATTAGGAAAAAGTTCTTTACTGAGAGAGTAGTGAAACATTGGAACAGGCTGCCCAGGGAGGTGGTAGAGTCACCCTCCCTGGAGGTATTCAAGGAGCGTGTGGATGTGGCATTGTGGGATGTGGCTTGATGGGCATGGTGCTGTGTGGTGTTGGGTGGGTTGTTTTTGGTGTGGGTTGTGGTGTGTTTTGTGGTTTGTGGGTGGTTTTGGTTTTTTGTGGGTGGGTGGGTTTTTTTGGTTTTGGTGGGTTGGGTTTTTTTGGTTTTTTGTTTTTTGGGTTTTTTTATGGTTGGACTTGATGATCTTACAGGTCTTTTCCACCCTTAGTGATTCTGTGTTATGTAGGAGGAGAATTTCCCAGACTGAGTAAAAAGCGATAAAGAAAGCAAGCTGTCACATAATTTATGCTTATTGTACTCTGAAAACATTTCTTGATTTGAAAGTTTTTCAAGTTTCTTAATTTGAAAGAGCTGTGAAAGAATAAATTATGTTGATTTTTTTAACATACTTCTCTTAAATAAGATTTGTTGTATCACTGAATCCATCTTTTGTTTTATTGAGTACCAGATGCCTATTCAACTATTCATTTAAGTATTGTAACCTCATATGTGATAACCAGAAATTGTATTAAATAGTCTTAGACCAAGTAACATCTCATGTTTGATAAGAGATCTATTGAAAGCCATTTTTATGTGCTGAAATTTCTTGGGTCTTGGGCTTTGGCCATATAAAAGAATCTCTCAAAAAAGTGAAGTATTGGTCAAATGTAATAAAATAATAGCTAAGTCTATTATTTAAAAGGTAGTAATACTTTGAAACAAATAGTAAGTTTGAAGATGGAATTTCTTATATATTTAAACGATAATCTCTTACTTCAGCAGTGTGTTTCTAAGGTGCCTATGGGTAAAATATTTTCCTGACAAAAGTGGCACCTACCAGTGATTTTGGTGACAGACAGTTATAAGCTTCTTTTTGTTTACTGACAAGGACTGAGAATTTCCATGACAGTACAGAAATGGCTTGGTATATATAATTACATCTATATCATCACAGGGATTTTGAATCCTTAGCAACATTCCAAATAAGTTTATGAATGTCAACAATTAACGTGAAGAGTAAATGCTATTTTTGCAGCAGAAGTGATATAAATGTGGCCCAGATTCCCACAAAGTAACTTGTTAAATAATGCAATATGACAATAATTTGGAATTGCCTTTTCCCAGATTGTATATAAAAGTAGCTTCATCTTCCTTTGAGAAATATTTGCAGACGTTTGTTCAATATAATGACCAAATTACAAAAAGCAAGTAAATTAGATTTAGGTCATCTTTAGGAATGGGAATATTATGTGCTATTGCTTAGCACATAAAGGGACTTTTCTTTCAGGAGAAGAGAAGGAATTGTTTTGAAAATTTTCATACTGTGCAGAAAGATGTTTCTTTTTTACTGTCTGCATTACGTCTTGTTGGGACTAAATACAATCTAGTTCTCAGTATGAAATATGTCACAATACAGAAAATACAAAGTCCTGATTTGAATTAACAGTATTATAAGAGCTGTTACAGAAGTATCTTGTAATGTGTGCTCCTCCATTATTTTAATTAAGAAAATATACATAAGGACCTTAAGCATATGGAAGTAATTGAAGTACATGCCATAAACACAGTGCTTTCAGAGCAGGGCAGAGATACTCATGTCACCTTGACTGTGTGCTCTGCAGATCTGCAAGGACATCTGGCAACTGCCCAGAAATGCTACAGCTATTAATGATAGTAAAGTAAGAAACGACTTTGTGTTGAAACATGAGAATCCAGAAATATTCTTGGCAGTGATATTTCTCTTTTATTAACTTGCTGTTAAGCTCAGTGTTTGGAACACTTATTACACATTTTTTTAAGTCTTTGTTTATATAATTTACCTTTTAAATACATTGATTTAGAGAGATTTCAATAAAACTGCAAGTTCAGTTAGTAGTTTCTAACTGATCTAGTTAAAATCTCAAAGATCACTCAGGGCGAAAAGAAATAGATTGCATGGTTTATTTTCTCTATTTCTATGTTCATAGCAGAGTCAAAGATGAGATTACAGATACCTGGGATAACTTTATTGGAATTATACAATAAGCACTTTCAATCATTTGGGAACTGCATTCATTGAAGAGTAATTTATAAAAACATCACAATATAAAATATTTGTGAAATCATCAAACCATTACCACCACTTAGGAGTACTTTATCAACCAACTGAATTAGAAAGGTCAATCAATGAAAACCAAACTGCTCTGCCTAGAATGATTTTTTGCTTCAAGAAACTCTCTTCTGAATAGCGTAGCAGATTGCTTCAGGCGCACTGGTGCTTCATCTTCTTCTGAGAACTGGCTAACAATGAAAGTGCCTTGATCTGCATGAAAAAAACCTAGCAAGAGCTATGGGCTAATATACAAACAGCTGATCAGCTGCAGCATGTGACTCCTATAACAGGTATGTCTTTATCTGTTAGACTTCACAGCTTTACGTTAGGCGTTCTTCATAGGGAGGTTTAAGCAAAAAGAGGTTTCAAGGATGTGGGAAAGCTGGGCACCCAACTGCTTCTACTTCCAGTGGAAAAAGGGACAGAAAGGGTGCTGAACCTTAATAGGTTGCAGTAAAACCCTTTGCACCTTCTTGATCAGTTTCTTTTCAAGCTTGAAAAAAAAAAAATTTGATACCATCTTTTTTTATCCTAACCAGAGTATAGGAGAACACTCTCCATCTTAAAGAAGTGTGTGCCCAGCAGCATTATCTAATATCTCTCCATTTCACAGAGTATATAACAAGGATAGTGGCTTAAAAAAAAAATTACCTGTAATAACGTATTCCTTATTATTTTCAAAAGCTTACTAAAATTTAAGGATACACTTGAAATTCTGAATGCTCACAAGCTTTGACACCATCCTTTTAGATAAATTTGTGTTGCCCTTTAATTATATTAGATACTTTGTAGCCTGGCTGATGTATTTTTAAATTAAATTCCAAATGCACTTATTCTGGCTACCTTTTCTTCCCTAAAACACACATAAATTACAACAGTTACCTCTCTTCCATATTATGCTAAATATGGACTCTTTGGGGCAGTTGCAATAATAGTAATACTTTGCATGGCTAGCCTAGAAACAGTAAGTGAAGCAAGCATAGAATAATGGAATAGGAAAGTGTCACAAATGTAGAACCGGAGCTGAGCAGAACAGGAAACTTGATGGTTTAGCGTGTTTTTTTTCTGTTTGGTTTTTTTTTTTAATTATTATTCCTGATGTATACATCCCCCAAGCCAAAAAAATGCTCTCTCACACAGACGGACACCCCACAAAACACATGCTGCTGGGATCCCATGATGATGTCACCTATAAAGAATATTATTTCCTAATCCTCCTTCTCCACTAACTATCCCAGTCACCACGTTTACCATGAGCACCTACATATCCAGGGGAAATATATGGTCCACGTGTTGTCTGCAAATCACCTCTCTCTGAGCCCAGGAAGTCTGGGACCTTCCTCCCATTAGCAAGCATGGACATCAGTGTTATGGGGGTAACCATCTTCATTGTGGCCAGTGTTGGGTCACTTATTAACTAACAATAACAAATTATACACTTACAGAGCAGACATTTCACACATTTAGGGCCCTGTGGCTGTGGAGGTGCTTGTCCCTCCCACAGCTGCCGCACTGCTCCAGGCTGATCTCTAAATCCTGCAGGAAGCTATGGCCAGCATCCAGAGGCCAACTGCAGACCTTCAGCCTTCTTAACATCTCCCGCACCCAGAGCGATGCTGGCTCCTCAGCTCCCCAAACCGTTCAGAGGGGATCAAGTGGGGATATGGTGATTTATCAACCAGATGCCACTAATCTTCACTACCTACTCAGGGACTTACCCAGCAGGCATTAGCTGTTCAGCAGTCACAATAC
The DNA here is from genome assembly GCF_030936135.1 of Gavia stellata. Taxonomy (NCBI): domain Eukaryota; kingdom Metazoa; phylum Chordata; class Aves; order Gaviiformes; family Gaviidae; genus Gavia; species Gavia stellata. The sequence goes on from NC_082596.1 coordinate 77,928,798, forward strand.
CCTGGCTCCCACCAACAGCCTCTGATTGTGTCATTCCCTGTAAGGACCACCATGACCAGAACCTGGCTCTAGCACCCGGACAACTTACTTATCACTTTAGAGCTGTTTTAGGGGGGACCACACTTGTTCAGTTTATAAACTTGGCTGCAGAAACTGCATGGGAAAAACCAAGCCCTTATTGTCCACCAAAGGTTAGGGCTGATTGAGGCCATCAGAAAGGAGCTGGCCAGGGCTGACCTGCCCCAGAACCAGCCTGTCAGACCCTGGGGTCATTCTGGAGAGGCCATGACTGCAGAGAGCATATCCACGTGCATGCAGGAGCCCAGCTACATTTTGCTCCGTCTCCCTTGCTCACCCTCCCTGGCAGAAGAGGAGCTTGTGGAGGTAGGTCTCATAACCCATGGAGAAGCCAGCAGATACGCTTCTACAGCTAAAAGCAGTAAAAAAGGATGCGCTTGCCAAAAGGTACAAAACAATTTTTTAAAAAGGTCCACTCATTCATTACAAAAAGTGGAAAGAATCGTTTATATTGTTTTGGCAAAATATTCTTCATTAGTGCCCACTAAATATGATTGGGTAACAATTCTGATGATGTGGAAGAGACAAGCAAGATGCAGAAGGAAATGCACAGCGTGAGGAAAATATTACCCTTTATACTACGAATTAATTGTTAAATACTAGAATTCAGAATAAAATAATATTTGTTAATTGGGATAACAATAGAATAAAATTTAAAAATAAAAATCCTATTGTATTTTTATGAAATAGACCCTAGAGGCTACTGCGATTTTGGAATTGAGAGTTGTCACTTGTTAGAATACTCTGCCACTCCTGTTCATTCTGCAAAAATCAACTTACTCAACTACTTCAATAACATTGCAGTAACAGCATTAACAGCAGTGAGAAGAGGGAACACATGAGGCCTTGCTGGGCTGTTACGTAACTGGCACAATCAAATCCATAATGTGGTGCCAATATCAGAACATGGCCAAAACTGAGCAATGCTTCACAAACAAACCAAATGCATAGATTTAGTCCGAGTCCTTAGTACAGCGTTTCTGTTAAGAAAAATAAATTTTCAGCACAAAAATATTTAATATTCAGAAAGTTAAATTTTGTTTAGTGTTTTTATATTCAAGGAACAAATCCTCTTTCCAGCAACTCTGTGAGTACCCCCCTCTTTCTCACGCCTTCTTTTCCTATCAGCAGTAGGAGTAAATCCATACATTATAAGCTCTACTAATCCATTATTAGTTTCTACGGAATATATAGCATGGAATATAGATATGGAAAGAACACATTACAAAAAAGCCATACAAAAAAGCCATACCATATTAAGCTCATTAGCTCCGAGCTGATCAACACAGAGCTGGTCAGCATATAAACTGATGGAAACATATGTGATGCTAAGCTCCACAGAACATCTAGAATGTAAATCCTGTGATAGTATTTTCACAGTACCAGCTGAACACAGTGATAAATTAATATACTAGGCCCAAAATTCAAAGTAACCATATGTGTAAAAACTAATTTGAAAATGAGGACTACATTTTAGAAGATGCTGTTTAAATCAAAAATTACAAGTTAAAAGTTTTAGAATAGCATCACAGCAAAGGGGTTGAATCAAAGGAGGAAGAAGAATGTAAAATTTAAGTATTTGATTTTTTTATTAAAGAATCAGAAATATAAGGTCTCTCCTGGTTGAAAACCTTACTCTTATGTAACAACATTAATGTCTCTAAAATTACAAACAGGGAAATCATAGCGTGAGGAATTGGAAACACGTACAGAGATGCCCACTAAATGCAATGGGCTTAGAAATTAATAGAGAAGACACACTACACAGACAGAATGACCTCAAGAGTTCAGTTCCTCCAGAGGCCTCACCTTTGTTTCAAAGTAAACTTGACTTTGCACATACTTTAAACTGTTTCTGATCCCAAACATCTGTAAAACCATTTTTGCTCACAAACCAATGCATTGAAAAGCAAATGAAAAAGCTTCTTGCAGCACCTCTTCAGTGCTTCACCTACAGGCATGGGTGCTACACACAATTTGCACTACATAAAAGCAAAGGTCCCTGCACTGGTTAAATACCTACTATCATCTGCAGCATACTGCAACAAAAAAAATTCAGTGTTGAGACCGAGTAGTCAAAAACCTTTCACTGTGATAAGGTAAGATAATACAATCATCAAAACCAGAAGAAAATTAGTTGGAAGGGATCTCTGCAGGTTATCTAGTTCAGTTGCCTGCCCCAAGAAGAGCTAACTTTTAAGCTATGTCTGATTGCTCAGAGGTTTGTACAGGCATGATGGGAGAATCTCTCAGGACAGCAATTCTGCAGCCACTCTGAGGACCTGTTCCAGTGCTAAACCAGACTCAAGAGTGAAGAACTTACTCCTTCTATCCATCCAATTGCCTTCCTTAAAACTCAGGTTCACTGCCTCTTGTCCTTGCTCTCTGTCCATGCTCTCTTTCAAGAAATACATTACACTAATCCATATGGATTTTTTTTTTTCCTGAATGGCAAAATCCTATCATCAAAAAAGGGATGGAATGAACCTCAAGAAGTAATCTTGTTTCTCCCCCTGCTTTAAGATAGGATCAACTATACCAATGTCTCGTGACTGATGGTGTTCTGATGGAAACTCCACTTCCTCAACATGAAAACTATACCATTGCTTTGCTAGCCTTACAATAAGATTGGTTTTTAATGCCCAATCCAAATTTCTCTTTCAGCAATTTTAGCCCCTATCGTTTATCCTTTCTGTACTTACAAACTGTATTATTTGAATCATAGAGTCGCATATTATTGGAAAAAGCCTCTAGAGTTCACCTAGCCCAGCTCCTCCTCCAAGCAGAGCCAACTGCTAAGTTAGTTCGGGCTTAGTCCAGGTGAGTCTTAAAAACCTCCAAAGATGGTTGAAGATTCTACCACCTCTCTGGTCAACCTGTTCCACTGCTTCCCCAGTGAGTCTGTCTACATTCAAACAAAATGCCAGCTTGCTCTACAGAGGAATCTTAAGTGTTTTGTTTTCATTTGATTTCTAGAGTGCTTTCATTTATTTTTCCTAAATTGGTGTTACAAAAATTAAAGCTACACCAAGGATGCTCTAAAGCATTAGTAGACTCACCCTGCAAAGTTTACAGATACAAAAATTCAAATACCAAGGACAATCTATCTAGACCATTTTTTTTAACAAAAATTTCTACGAGAATTTGCACAACCAGAGTAAAGTATTTTGGAATAAAAATTACTTCCTGGAAGCACCAGTTTTTAAGTGTGCTACCCCACCAACTCTGACACACAAGCTGCTATCAGTGCCAGGAGCCAGAATACTACAGTATCCAGACCAGTATCTACTGGCCTGTTGTCCCACAAGCGTTCTCTCTCAACTGCCATATACACTTAGTCTCACCTGCCTGCTGGCAACGCTTTTGCTCTCAAGCTCTGCTGCCCACCACATTATGCTTACCTGAAAAATACTCTTACCTTCTTTGCTCCTGTCTTGTACACATCCCACTTGCCAGTCACAAGCCTTGCTTCAACAACTCCTAGGGACCTGGCAATCCAGCAGAGCAAAACGCAAACATGGTGTGCTTTTTCTTTATTGCTGTTTTATGACAAGTCAGTACAGTAACATTGTGAAGGGAAAAGAGTGATTAGTGGTGGGGCAAATACAAGGAAAAGCAAGCATGCAGACTAGAGCAGGGCAGGATAATATCAGGCAGCAATTAGATTAATTTAGACTGCCAGGTAACAAGTCTTAAATAACTAATGCAGAGGAACACCTAGCTTTCAGTTTTTCTTTTTCCTTTTCTAATGCCAATGCTTGCTTAGGCATAGGGTTGGTTGGCATTACAGATGGGCTTTGCTTCAGCTAGGTAACTCAGCACAGACAGTACTTCAGGTGTGGAAACTATGGCACCAACTTGAACACACCTAAATCCCCATTAAGGCCTTTAATGGGCTAGGTAGGTCTGCTATAGAGCATATGCATACAGTGCTATTTTGCAGCTCCTGCTCAAAACCACTAAGTTCAGCAACTAAAAGAAAGTTAACAAAACAATAAATTAATTTGCTGGTCCAAAAACGTCAAGTTACATCTGGAAGGACAAACGTAAGCACAAGCAGTTCAAGTTTCACAAATCCCCAAGATTAAAAGAGGTCCTCTTGCTTCCATTGTAAAACTAGTCTTCTGCACAGGCACTGTGCCCCTGGGTAGTGAACCCAACGTGCTGTGTTATGCTGGGACTACGTTCCATATGAACAGTTACGGATTTCACAGATGACTTTGCAGCTGATCAGAAATGCTTCAGGTGACAAACACTGATCCCCAAAGTCTCCTGCTTCAGGTAGTAAAAGGGAATTTTTTCCCCACAAAACCAAAATACCAAAAAGTTGATATTATCTTCAGATATAAACTTTTAACAGCCAAGTTTTGGTATACATTTTATCTCTATCACTGTGACACTAAGGAATATGCAATTTTTCACAGCTTTCGGTTCATTCTCCAAAGAGTAGCATACAACAGAAAAACGTTCGAATTTAGATTTTTTCAAATTTTTATTCAACCCGCTTACAGAAAAAGAATAGAATTAAACAAAAGCTTACATTAAATACTATACAAAATATTAACATTGTTGAGGAGCAAGTCCCCGAATATGCCCACTTTCTATATCCTCAGCCATCTGCACTGCAGCTCATAGAACAAAACAAGACTATCTGAAGGTTTTCTTGGCTGCAATTCATTATGACACATGAAAACTGCAGCCCTTGACAGGCTCCTGTTCAGTAGAATTTGGCAAGATGAAAGCAGTCAACTGTTTGTACTGTAATAAAAAAAGCACTTTACAAATGAAAAATAATCAAGTATAATAAACACATTTCTCTTAAGAACAGATGAGCCCACAATCCTGGAGCACATTTTTCAGAAGACAAAAACCATGATTTTCTGCTCTGGAAATGTATTTTGTGGGAAATGCTATGTATAGATGACCTGTAGACAATTATATCTCCAAAACCTTTCAAGAAAGAAGACTAGATTACCATAGGAAGTTTCAACTGCAATCTCTGAGTAAAACTCTTCAGAAAGATTCAGTAGCTTCAGACCATCAGCAATCATCAAGCTCCTTTACAGTTCATCACTGCCATTTTTAGTACAGTTGTTATGACAGCTTGGATGCCCCCTCTCTCCAATCAATGCTTTTATTGAGTGGTGTCAGTTTATGGAATTGACATTTTTAGAGCTATTGAAGGCCAACTTAAGGAGGAGGATCTTCTCCTCGAATAGCTTTGTACTTTGCCATGTCTTCTGGGAACACCTTTGTCAGCTCTTGAATTAACAGACTTTTAAATTTCTGGAAAGAAAAAAAATATATACAGTCATCTGCACAATTTATTTAGATTTCATCAAGCAATGTTATCTGCTGAACAGAAATGTTTGTATACAATAGTTCAATATTTCAGTGATCTAAGAGAATGGCACCCAAAACAAAAAACCTTTAAAGCCATACACACACAAACACAGAAAGTTACGTTTACAAAATTCACAGAAAATGCTCAAGTGAAATCCACTAAGAAAGCACCAGGCAAACTAAAATGCTTTTAATGTCCCATAAATTAACTAGCATTTTCACCTAAGAAATACAAAGTAGTTGGACCTCTCTGGTAAACCCTGGTGCATCGATATCTGTCTGACCTTATTAAGCAAAGCTGATAAAATCCTCTTGATTTGATATGGAATCCCCTCCACCTCCAAAAAGGAACTCACACCTAGCTTAGAAATACATAACTTCCTATAACTTTTACAAGCACAGAGCTTATCAAAAGAAAGAGAGGCTTAGAACATATGGATATATCTAGATTCTGAAGCACAAATTGCCATCCTCCACACTAATTTTAAATTCAGCCAAAGAACGTTCTAAAGCACAAACAGCCCTTTCTCAAATCTCACTAAACTTCCTTTTCTGACTATGTTTTTCAGCAGTAATTCCAGCAGTTAAACAGTATAGCAGGATGCTTAGGTTCATAGTAGATGAAAGTACAGGTTCAGAAAACACTGGCATACACTTTTAGTAATTTTATAAAGATTAACTCATGCTTATATAGCACATTTGACATTTTAACACTCTAAGATCCATTCAAGACTGGAAAAATACCCCTTCCATTTTGCTTATTTCTAAATTTACACACATCACAGTTACAGATCTATGACAGTGTGAGGTACTCACAAGTATTCAAAATGGAAACAAAACAAAATATCTGTAATGCTACATACAACTTTAACCAAAATAAAATCATTGCAACCTCTGCATCTCCAACTGTGGGATGAATTACAAGTTTTCCTTCCAGAACAGGCTATATTAGCATCAATTAAGACACAGGGATGCAGAGCAATTCCTAATACAATACAAACCACTTAATAAGGGCATTTAGTAACTGTACAAAGGAAAAAACCCCACATATTTACGGAAAAATAAAAACTTATCAAATATATTATTAGTAGTACTTTCATTATTTCTGGTTTACCTTCATTGTGTCAATTTTTCCTTTTACTTGTTCGTTTTTAGCCAAAGCTCGCTCCAGACACTCTTTAGTGTAAAGCTGAGGATTGCGGCCTTGATCTATGTATCTGAAAATAGAAAAGATTAACTAAATGATCATATTCCTACTAGGATGTTCTCCAATGTACAGAATTATTCACTTTGCTCTCTTTTTGCCACTACTATTATCCAAAATGTGCATTTACAAAACCACAGTTTAAAACTCAACCATTTTCAAAAGACAGCTCAAGGACGACTAGGCCGTAGCCAGCAAACAGCTGTCTTGGTACGCTGTTTTAAATCTTTGTTTCCAGAAAACCTGGAGCTTTGAAAAAACTATTAGAAGCCAAGAAAAAATATAACTACCCAGTTCCTCATAGGTAGTAAGTACACATGAATGAAGAAAGGTGGTCCTTTTCCAAGCAATTGAAAGGGCACTAACCATAAAGTAGCTTAGTTAGTACATGGTGAGCAATAAGCACACAAGAATATGGCACCCAGCAATTAAAGGTTGAGGAGGAAGCATATATACCATAGTAAAGAGTAAAAGTTAACACACCTGTATCAGCAAACCTGTAAGTGTATTCTTCCTTTGCAATGTAAGTGCCCAAGAAAGGGAAATTCCATCAACAAATAAAGAAAACAACATTTAAGATTATCATAGATTTACTCAGAGTGAAAGCCCAACTGAAAAAAGTCCTGTATAGCCAGTAATATACTAGAATATAGCAAACCCCTGACATTTGGACTTACAAGAAACACCAGTAAATTAACTTGTGAGCTATATCGTAAGAACTGGCTTGTATAGCTCTCTACATTCATGATTTTGCTTTTAACATTCTAATTCTCTGCCAACGAGACTGTCGCTACTGAAACTAAACACCTAAGTACTGACCTAATTTATTTTCACCTGCAACTTTCAAATCCTGATTCTAACCTAGTGTAAAAGTATACTACCAAAATGAAAGCTTATTTACTAAATCACTAGATTCAGAAGAATCTTTATTACTGCCTACATATGTAAAATCAATGTAATTAAAAAACCAAAACATTAAAAAAAGGAGATCTGAAACCAGGTGTATAATTTACCACTTCTCTTACCCTTCCGCCTTCTCAGAGGCTGAAAGTACTTCTTACCTTCTTCTGCCTGCTCACATTCTCGTGAGGCATTCAGAAGATGGGAGTTTAAGAAACAAGCCGTCCTCAGAGAAAATATTCACGCTGCAAAGACACACTACCTCAAATCAGACAGACTACAGCGCCTTCCATTCCAGGTACAAAGTTACTTACTCAAAAACTTCCAAGGGCACGCTGATATCGTGAAGCTGCTGCCGGCATTTGTCGATATCCTGCAAGCCCGTCACCATGAAATTCCTGTAGGAAGAAAACGGTTCGGTTTTAGCCAAAAAGGAGCATACTGCGCTAACCCTAACCCCGGCTGCGAGGCCAGCGACACGAAACCCAGCGAAACCCCCTGCCGCTCCTCCCACGTCTCGCTACGGCACAAGGGCAACAGATCCGCCGGACAGGGCCTCCGGTACCCTGAGGCACCAGGCTGAGGGGCGGCGGCAAGGGCCCCGCGGCCTGGTCTGGTAACGAAAAGGGATGGCGGAGCGCCGGGCCCCTCACAATTTCTGGTTGAGACCAGCCTGGCTGCTGGGCTGGAAGTCGCTGACGATAATGCCGAGCTGCCGGATGTTCTCCACGAACTTCTCCAGGTGTTCCTCCAGCGAGTCGAACTTCTCCGCCATCGCCATAACCGCCTCCTTCCCCCGCCCCGCTTCCGGCCATTCGCGCATGCCCGCAAGGAGGGAGGAGGAGCGGCTGGGCCGGCCCCGCCTCATAACACGCCCTCCTGCTTTCAGACCACGCCCCTCGATCTCAAGCCACGCCCCCTCCACCCCCCCCCCCTTCCGCGGGGTCGGTGCGGCGCAGGGGGGGATGCGGGCGGGGGGCAGCGCAAGTCCGGCACCTGCACGTGCTATACAAAAACCACGGGGCAATATGAGAATTATGGCCTGCCCGCCTTGAGCTCAGGCACAATTTGTCATTTCCAATGGCTCATTTTAATTACGCGTCTCGCTTTACAGAAGGATGCTCAGCTCACCAGTTGCACAGCAGACAGAAAATGAATTCTAGACAAAAATAGGATCCACAAACCCTAATTTGCACAAGTCACTATTTGCTTTGGGCATTCCGGGTTTATCAAATACATGATGGCAAATAATGAGAAATACTTTTTACCCTGAAGGTAATCAATACTAAATTATAATTAGCATCTTTCATAAATGCCAGATAATTGGAGTTTGACAATATGGATCATTCAGTAGCCCTTGGCACTGCTTTCCTTTCTTCTGTTACCATGTAACATCTCCAGGAATATTTCAGTAGATCCCAGTGGAGCAGGAAGCACACAATGTGATTAACAGCACCTTTGAAAAAATGGCCAGCACCCCTTTCAAAGTGGTGAGATTTGAAAACTCACTACTAATTGCTGTGGCCTGCCAGACATGGACTGCTGCATCTAGATCTTAACGTGCCTTTCTGCTTGACTTCTTAAAGACATAGTCCTTCCTGCCAGTCCAGTATAAAACTGCTGTAATTCACTCTCGTTATGTTTTTTCAGTTATCCTTTTCTTTGCCCTCCACAAATATTAGCACATTGCTTATATTTTTAGACCATCATTTGGAATCTCTCTGCTTTTGAGTGGTTTCCCTTCCTGGGTCACGTAGAAGTAAAAACAGTCCTCATTTTCAGACCCATTCAAAACTTGTGTCTGGCTCCCGTTTGCTTACCACCCCTACCCTGTACCAGAGGCTGAACTCTAGTCCTGATCCACTTGCAGTGCAGAGCCCACTCCCTTCCTGAAAGCTTTCCGAAAAGGTGGCTTCATGCTTTCTCCCATGGTGCCCTTTACGGTTAGGTGGGGCTGCCTGTGACTACCCTGTCCCTTCACTGCGCCCCGTCAAATTCCTCATTAAATCGCTTGCCTCGCTATCCACAGCTGCAAGCTGCTGCCTGCTGGTACAGGCTCCGGGTTAGGGATCATCTCTGTGAAGTCCTTAGCACGAAAGGACCTAACACATGGGGAAAGGTCATACATGCAACTGGGATACAGGTAACGGCATAGATCTAAAGGGCAGATATTTTTCTGCCTGTCTCACTCCCCTGCCTGATCAGTAGATATGCTCAGCCCGTGCCTGATCCCACTCACAAAGGGAGCCTTCAGACTTCCCTTTTATCTGGTAATGAAAATGCACACCCGGAGTTCAGGATACCTGGATTTCAATCTCTCTTTTACACCCACAAGAATCAAAGCCTACTAAAAGCCTTGATCCCAGGGGCTAGGATATATTTGCAGTGGGGTCCGTTCAGTCCCTGTGGCTGTTCTACTTTGTGCGGAAATTAAGTACTGCTTGAGCAATGGGAAGACAGTGTTTGGCATACCACACGAAAAGAAATGGAGGAACCAGTGACTGATCATCTGGTAAGGGCTCATTATCTTCCCCACCTGTCTTATATCTGCTAATGATGAGTGTTTTTCTAAACTGTGTAAGAAACAGAAATGGTAACAGACAGAAGTTCACTTGATAGTAAAAAACACAATGGAATTATCTGGGGAATGACAAAGTATCAGTCTATATTAAATAATCCAGCAATAATTTTCCCTGTGGGAAGATTATCTGACATGTTTAAATTCCCATGGCACATCAAAATAACTGTATGTTTTATAAATAGCTTATTTCCAGTATGTCTATTTTCAGTTGAATCTGAGAAGATCAGTCCAGTCATGTCAATTAAAAGTCAGCCATTCCTGTCTGCCAAAGTACCATTGATTTAAAAAGAATTTGCTGTCAGTTTACAGCAGGTAAGAATCTGATGCTTTGATTCACAATGAAAGATTTTAATTAGTATTTTAAATAAGAACTAAACTAACATAGATATGAGATCCAATCACCAGATTTAATGTATTTTATGCATTTGTAGCTATAACTTGCGACTGTTTCTGTTCCACAATGAGAACCATCAAAATCAGCAAGTCTTAATTTCTTGGATGTATCTTTTTATTAGCTATATTTTTTCCATTTATGATCTCAATGACAACAACAAAAATGTAAAAAGCCCTCTAATGATCAGTTTCTGTTCTGGGTTACCATGCTAGTTGCGTAGCAGACAGTTGGATCTTTGCTGACTATAAAGGAGTTCATAAGATTAAGTACGCTAACCCAAAATTAAAAAGCAAGTGACTGTAAAGAGTACTAAATATTAAGGAAAATATAGTACTGTGCAAATGTGAAATTGTAAAAACAATCCTAGGCTGCCAAAAGCAATTAATCAATTCTAGGCCTTAACAAGTATTATCATCCTATGATAAAATAAATCCATCTTCTATTGATCAGCAGTTGCTGACCATCCTGTTTCCATAGTTGGCAGAACGTTCTCTGGACAGCAGAAGTCCCGGGATTGCAAGATTTTAATACAAGTACTTGCGCTGATCACATGAGAGATCTTGGTCTGAGAAACAGAATAGCTTTTTCTAGTATTTGGGAGGGAAAAATGTGGAATATGGTGTACTTGCCAGATTAGATCTGACTATGAGGAACAGGGGGGCCGAATTTTGTAAGGACAGTCTAAATACATGCGATTGTGTCAGACATGGCTCTGTGGGCACAAGAGATTGGGATTCAAACAAAAGAGTAGCTTCATATCCAACTTTGCTTATGGGCAAACACATTCAGCAGAAGCATGGAGCAGAATAACTTGCTTTAAATTCAGTAACAAAAATGGGCTTTGAGGTTTGTTAAAACTTCCTCTCCTTCCTCTTTGTGGGAAAGCCTTTGGCTGTTGGAACTGAGCAAACATGACTTCTAGCTTGCTTGTGATGACTGAAATCTGATAGATGTTCATTACCACATCCAACTCAGGTAAAGTATTTAACACAAAAAAATAATGGAAGTTGAACATCAAATGTAGAGATATCCAGCTCATCTTAAATCTATATTTACTAGGCTAGTTAGGTTAGATTAATGAATTTTGTTAGATAAATGTGTGCAGTGCTTTTAAGATTAAAAATTGCTATAAATATATTACCAGTTGTTAAATTTTTCTCATGATCACCAACTTGGCAGTGTTTTCCTGCTCGGGGGAAAAAAAAGTAAAACGAACTTGTGTTCCAATGAAAGACAGATAGATAGATAGATAGATAGAAAGAAAGAAAACGAAAGAGAGAGAGAAAGAGAAAAAGAGAAAAAGAGAAAGAGAGAAAGAAATAAAAGAAAGAAAGAAGGAAAGGAAGAAAGAAGGAAAGGAAGAAAGAAGGAAGGAAGGAAGGTAAGTAACTCAATCGATCAATAGGTATGTAGAGACAGAAAGATTTAGAAAGACAATTTCATGGTTCATGATATAAGTCACCGTATTGCACTCCTACCCTGATTTCCATGCAGAATGCAGGCACTTACTGGCTTGTAAGCTGGACATCTGCACTGGGCAGTTAAGTAGGGTTTGTAATAAAGGATAGAATGAGAGGCCATGTGGATCAATATGACCCATTTGGGAAGAACAGCACAGATTATGTAAAAGAAAATCCTGTTTCGTAAATCTCTCATGAATTTTTCAAGGGTCCAGCAAGCATGTAGTGAAGAGTGATCTAATTGATACAATCTAATTTCCCACCAGCTTTTGGTGAAATCCTTAACCAAAGTCTTCTAAGAAACTAAAGCAATGGAATAAGGGGAGAAATCCTAGCCTGTATAAAGAACTGATTGCCAGGTAGGAAATGCAGGATAGGGGCAAATGTTTAATTCTTGCAGGGGAGAATCATTCCCAGAGGAGTTCTACAGGGAACTGGGCTGAAAATTGTGCCTTTCAATGTGTTCGTATATGACCCAGAAAAGAGATCAGATGATACAATGAGAAAATTGGCTTATGAGAAAGTTATTTGGCAGAGTAAAGATGAATACAGGTTGTAGGAAACTGTAGAAGGACCTGAAAAGGCTTGGTGGCTGGGCAACAAAGTGTCAGAAGAAATTCAGACAATGTAAAGTGATGCACATAGCAAGCAAAAAACCCCTAGTTTCACATGAAGATTCATGGCCATTACCATACAGGAGCAAGACTCGAGGATCATAGTAGAAAGTTCCATGAAAACATCAGCTCAGTGCTCAGCACTGTTCAGAAGTCATATGGAGAGTTGGGAATTGTTATGAAAGGCATTTGAGAACAAAGTAGAAAATGTCATTGTGCTACTGCATAAATCCACAGTTCACCCCAACATTGAATACTGTGTGCAGTTCTGGTTCCCTGGAGTAGACCTGGAAAAGAGTGAGACAAGGGCTGCCAAGATGACTGTAGATGTGAAATGGCTTCTGTACTAGGAAAACATGAATAGACAGGGAATCTTCAGCTTGAGAGAGAGCCCACTGATGACAGCTGTGACCAATACTTTGCTGTAGCTACAAAACCATGAGTGGTCTGGAGCCTAAACTGTTTTCCAGCACAAAAACTAGGGGCCATCAAATTAAAGCCAAAGGAAGACAGCTTCAAAACTTGCAAAAAGAGGTGAGTTTTATCATGCAAGGTCTAGCAGCCTTGTAGAATTATTTGCTAATGGATGCTATGGACAGCAAAAGCTTAGCTGGGTTGAAGGGCAAATGGGACAAATGCTTGGTAGACAGAGTCAGAGAGAGGTATCCCAGAACCACAGTATCATTAAGGTTGGAAAAGACCTGTAAGATCATCAGGTCCAACCATCAACCCAACACCACCATACCCACTAAACCATGTCCCGAAAATAGATATAGGTAGATATACCACACCTGGCTCAAGAAATCCTGTGAATCGAAGGTAGTCCAGGTCCAGGAGAGTAGTCAGGAGTGATCTCATAGAAGTTTTTCTTGTCCTCACTCTTTAGCATTTGTTTCTGGTTACTGCTGAGCACAGGATACCGGCCCAGATGGAGCTTTTATCTGAATCTGTGTGGTTACTGTTATGAGGCCCTGCCTGCCTGAACTGGCCTGTGGTCTGCAGGATGTAGACAGATTGCATAGTGGTTTCTTACCAAGCAGAGCACAAAAAGGTTGATTTGAGACTATTTATATAGCCTTCAGGTCTGGAAAAAGGTCAGCTCACTGTTTTCTTATGTGGTGGTATATATACTCCAGATAAATGACTTTTCCAGTATAATATGGCACAATGAGGTGTTTAAGGTTAATTATTGAAAGTCCTGGTATAGTCACTTTTTCTTCTCAGAAATATAAAAAGCGACAAATAATTCATCTGTTTGTCCATCTCTGGAACTGTGATTCTCCTCCCAGCTCCTGTTTTCTGCTGCTGGCCAATAAAGTGGAAGAAGTGAATAAGGAAAATAAACCACACTGAGTTCCAATGATGTATGTTTTCTCTGCTTCTATCTTTCTCACTGTCTTTGACTTTGTTACTATTTTCTTCTGCATGATTCTATATCTAATGCACTGATCACTTCTTCCTCATTCTGCAGACCCAGAAATGGAGGTTGACATTTCAGGTTATTAACTGGGATCACCACCTGCCTAAGAATTCCATTTTATGAGACAACTACCCTTCTTTGTTTTAATTACAACAGCTGATTGATAGGCAAAAGAGAAGTAGGGAAGATAGATGTGAGCAGCACAGAGAATGCCATTTACTTGCTCTTGATATATCAGGCTGATGGTATTTATGCTTAGGATGTTTTTCAACTCACTCAGAAGCATGCTGTATTTTCACATTTTACTGCATAAAAATAATGTGTTACAACAAAATAAACAATTAAATCCCATTATTCAGCTGAATAAGAGGTGTAGTTATAATTTCTATACAGATTTGGTATTTAGCAACTTGCTCATTAATGACTTGAAATACTACACTTGCTACCACAAATTGTTACCACAAATACATCATTAGGATGATGTATTTATGCATCATGGCTGGTTCTTAGTCTTACTGAAATCATCTAAATTTATTTATCTAAGAAGCAGCAGGATCAGGATTTTGTTCATACAGTAATTTTTGCTCTTCCACATTCTGTAGAACTTGAGATGTTCTGGGACATGATCCAAAGATAACTGAGCCCTGTGAGACTCTTTCTATTGATGGTAAAGGATATTGGATGACAGAGTCTGTTCTCACAACTCCAGGGAGGTCAGCAAGACACAGCAAAGGATTTATATATATGTTTCAGGACAGGAATATTATTTCCATAGTGTAATGACAATTCATCTAGATCTGCAATACTGAAAACTTTTATTTCATAGTACCCTTAATATCCCATAAAGAATTAATTCTTAATTTTGTTTTTAAAAAGTATGCCGAGAAATCAATAGAATCTGGTTTTTTACCAGATTTTTATTCATCAGACTCAGTTAATATTGCATCCATACTGCTGCCAAATGTCATTTAAAGCAAAATTAAGTTCTATTCTTCTGAATTGCAGAGTTGCTTTCAATATTTATCAAGTAGCTCCATGTGATTTTTTTTCCACAGCTGTGAGAAATACATACATATATATATATATAGTACTCTTAGAAAAATATTCTTTTCATTATATAATACCAACAAGCGAGGCTGATTTGCCTATTGCTGTTGGTTGGGGTTTTTTTCTGTAACTCAGAATAATGAGTGCACTGTATTTAAAACTAATACTTTTTTCATTACCAGAGATGCAGGAAAGAAGGCATAGGAATATCCCAGGCAGTAAGATTTATTAAGACTCCCAGACCACATGTGTGCTAGCAAATGAAATAGACCTTAGACCATTCTCCAGCACCGAGTCCAACTGGCATGGAGCAGCCCTTATTTGTATTCCAACTCCTGAAATGTACCTGAAAGCAATTCTGGAAGAGTATCGGTGGTCCAGCTGAAAAAGCTGTCTGGGTACCTTTGTTAACAGCTAAACAGCGTGGATACCTGTGTTCTTGTGTTTGTGCCCTTCCTTGGCACTTTTCGTCTTCCTAAGGTAGATCTATTATTCATAGTGTACAAGAAAAAGGAAGTAATGCCCACGTGGGTTCAAACCAGAACAAATCAGAAAATCAGAAAAATTACTTAGCATTCACAGTTATACCCTGTGGTGAAAAGTGCTTAAACAACCAAGTTGCGCAGATCCGTGGTTACAGCCAGTATGGTGCTACTGGCACTGTTGCCTTGGGGCTGGGAGTAGTCCTGGGGCTTGTGCAGATGTTGTGCAGGAGGCTGGAGTCAGCGAGCACTACAGGATTCAACCCGATCAACACCAAGGGTCTCACGTTCACCAGAACAGCCCACAAGCTGCCTCCAGTTCAAACCGGGACTACTGGGTCTTCCAAGCTACTTCTGAACTGCTCAGGTTAAACCGATCACAGTATATGAGTGCGCGGGCAGCTGTAGGCTGTGGGGGACTTCAGAACAGTGGGGCAAAAGGCTTGAACGTGTAGTTTCTTTAAGTCCATCCTGTTATGTGGATGCTTTGGACACAATTACAGCCCGTTGGCTCTCTGGTATACCTTATCATGTAGGTAGGCATTCCTTCCTGAAAGGCACTATGAGACAGGCAGGCATTGAGTAAAGACTCTCTACTATTCTTTTGGGGGGGATTCAAGTAACTCTTCAGTTTTAAACTCGTTCTTCACACTCTTCTGTGTTCATATCCCACCCTCTTCACAATCTGCCTGCATCGCTGGGAAAGATACTTTACTGTTCATGTCCATCATCCAGTCTTTAAGTAGGTTTTACTTACAGAAGTTGCCTGAGGAAGACTCTAATTTATAGCTTATCGATTCTTTCCACACCTCTGTCTACCTGATGAAGAAATGCTTTATTGTCCAGTTAGTTTTGTCCTCAGATATCTATTCTGTGCTTTAATCAAATAATTGAATCATCTTTCAGACTTCTATATGATAAATTAAACACACAGAACTCTTTACATCATTTTCTTTAATGACTTTCAGCTTTTTCAATCTTTCTATTTTTTCAGTATCATCAGAAAAGGGATGATGACCTGCACATCAAAATCTGGTATTGGTCTCTGCAGAGGTATTGGTCCCTGTTCTTCCATGCCTTGCACTGCTCATGTATCCTTTCCTGTTGATGCACCGCAGGACTGCAAAATTCCTCTTTGCCACAAGATTCCATGGGAAGCTTATGCTGATCCAGTACATTACGACCCCTAACCTCCTTTAAGGTTTGCCGCTATTGGGCATATAGTCTCCAGTTACATGAACTTGCACAATTTGCTCCTAGTAAGATGACTTTGCAAATTGTTTTTATTAAAATGCATTTATTTTACAAAGACAACTATTCAATTTAGTCTGCCTCCACACTACTTATCACTTCACTGGCCTTTCTGTACTCTCTTTCTTTTATTTGCAATTTTATGTTTACCTCCAGATCATCAATACAACTATTAAATTATGCCAGTAGCAGTCCCCAGGGAACTCTGCTGGCAACATCGCGAAATAAAATCCTACTCAGGAGCAGCCCTGGGAGCAGATCATCTGGTTTGCCACATTTCTCCCAAAAGTGATTTCAGAGTGATCAGACCAGCCTGATGTGAGACGAATTCCAGGTGAAGTCTGGCATAAGGGATTGCTCCGGGGTCCTCTTTTTACAAACCGTATGGATGAGATTGTGTCAGATTTGCCTTGCTCATCCTACTAGTCCAACACTATCCCAACAGGCCTTGTGTCCCTGCAGGTCTCCACAAGCCCTGGCTCAGTCTATACCCCATAGACCCTTATCATCTTATTATAAAAACACCATTTTCATGGTCATTCAGTGTCCCTCACTTTCCAAGAGGGCAACTGTAGTAGTAGCACAGGCTCTCAGAGTGCTTTCTGTACTATGAAGGCTGAAAAGATAGAGCAGGAAAAGCCCTCTCTTGCGATGACCGCCTCATAGTCCATATAGCTTGGCTCTTCTCTTTGCCTGCTGTTTCCCTTCTGCTCCCCAGCACAGGTCTTTAGATGAAACCTCAGAGCACTGCCATGCCCACCCCTCTGGGCTGTGCCTGCTGGCACTCCTGCCCCAGCAGTTCTTCTGGGATGTGGTTTCAGTAAGTTCAGGCAAAACACCTCTGAAACGAAATGTGGCCTAGAGATGGAGGTGTTGGCAGAGAAAATCAGTATGAGCAACAGTTCACCGTGGTATGTCGATGCTGGGGAGCAATGTATCTACCTTGATTCTCTTCCCTCCACAGACACTTCTGAAAGGGAGCTGCAAGTTCTGCCTGATCTCACCTTGGCGGGCGTATACTGTTTGCCAGAGGATGGAGAAACAGAAGACACTGAGTGTCCTAGGGGCCATGACAGAGAAGACTGATCATGCACAGGTAGGGAATAGCCTCCCCTGCTGCCAGAAAAAGGCTGAGGGGAGAGGAAGGGACCATTTGTTCTCAGAACAGTAGGAAATCAAGTAAGATAAACTGATTCAGGAATTGTTTGGTCCCCTGCCTACTCAAGACCCTGGTGCTACTGGGTTGACATCAACCATTCCAGCCTCTGTCTTCCCTTTGCCACCAGAACCACAGTGGCAGACTTGCTTATAGCCTCCTTGGACGGGTACCACGGGTGTAGGGATGAGGTCTTGGCCAAGCCTCATGAGACACTTTTAAAAATAAAAATACCTTACCTGGAAGCCTGGATAGATCCTCTTCTTCTGGTTTTCACATATTTTTCTGCTTCTGCATTTCCTATACAAATGCCACCACTGGCTCAGAGTCCAAGAATATGTATGATTCTTGTGGCAAGATTTGTAAGGATGGGTGCAGGCCGACAAAGACCCAATTTAAATGACTACCCAGCTCTGTGGCAATGACTCTATACCATGAAGGTGAAGTAAACACCCTGCACTTGGCAGCCCTCCTCTCCACTAGAAAATGTCTGTCTGTGTTTGGCAGTGGGCAAAAGGAGACCAAGCTGGGAAGCTGGTAGAGTGGTCCAGCCTTGGGGAAGGAAAGAAGTCATCTTCAGGGTGCAACCCCTGCCTTGTCCTTCCCCTGATCTCATGTGGTCACAGTGAGAATGACATTTGAGCATCCAGCTCACCCATCCAGTCACAACGGTGCTGGGCCTGCCATGTCCCTCCCAGCCTGGACCTCCTTGTGAGCCAAGCTCCATGCCAGGCATTAGCTCCCAGATCCTGCTGTAAGGGTTGTGGGTGGACACCTCTCAGAGGCTGGCATGGGAAGCTGAGGCAAAATGTTGTTTGGGCCAAGGGAAAGCAGGTAAAAGCCAGAAATTATAGTGACAATTTTCAAGAGACTGTCTGTCTTATGTAGGAAAGGTACTGGTTTTACAAGGGTTCATGGAGGATTGTGTGTCTTGTATGTGATTGGTGTCATAAAGGTATGGAGACAGGAGTCTAGGAGTAGAGAAAAGGGAAAGGAGGCCAATTCTGTGCTGGATTATTGCTGCTATGCTGCTGAGCATTGGTTCGGCATCAGATGTGCTCGTGTGGCCTCTCTGGATCTGGCAACCCTAGCAATGGTAGTACCAGGCTTGGTATTACAAGTGGCAGAAGCGCGCCTTGCAACAAAAAAAAATCTGAGAAGGCCAACCAGCATTTTTGCGTAAGGTGCAGTGGGAATATAAAGTCCACACTGGAGGCTTGCTGGGTGTCGCCACCTCACGAATGGATGGGCAAATGAGTATGCCACAGAGATTGCAGATGTTCAGAGATCAGTCTACACGTGTATCTGAAAATGGCTGGAGCAGGTAAGCACCTGGTACAGCATAGATACACTCAAGAGGTCATGAAGACTGATGTCAATGGTTGAGAAAGAGAGCTTGGCCTCACTGGGAAAGAAAGACTGAGGCATCGTAAGTAAGGCTAACTGTGAAGGCAGTAGTGTTGCACATGATTCTGCTGTGATAGCCAGCTATGACTCAGTGGTTGTGTTTAGAACAAGCACTATCCACCACCACTGCCTGTCTACAACAGACCTAATTTAATCTGCATGTCTAATTTAAAGGCATGTCTTAAACCCAAGAAGATTTTCTGTTTCTATTTCCCATATCTTAGTCTGGAAACAAGGATGTCCGGGGTCATCCATTCTGTCTCAGACAGACAGATAAAACAGTATTCTTTAGAAACCAAAGACTTTACTGAGTTCTTCTAATATAGTTAATTGCAACGTATTAGCCAGCTGAGATTTGCTCTATAGTACAGCCATCCCTGTCCTGGTGAACATCTTCTGAAGTGCACAGCAGCCCAGTGACTGTGGTACCTCCTGGTGCTTCCAGGACGCAAGCACAGGTTTGCTCCTACTGTCCTCTTGTAGAGGATGTTGCAGGAGAAAGTGCATGTTGTTGCTAAACCTAATCGAGATAAGCCTCCATCTTTTGGCTTGCTAATGACAAACCCAGCAGTCTATCTATAACTATTTATATAGCTTCTGATAATCCACCATCTCTGTGTGCATCTTCATGTGTACAGCGTGGGCAGGAAAGGACCACTGACCTGCACTGATCCCATAGGTGGGGCAAAAGTAACACATCTCACAACATCTGTGACTGCAGCCACAAGGTGACAAACCATTTGTTCTTTGCGTGGTATATAAAAGAGTGCTCAGTAGATTCCTCAATACACTCGCTCTGCAGAAGCAGCAGTGAAGCATGCAAGGAACTGCCATTTCTACTTCCAGAGTACAAAGGAGCTGCCACCCCAAAATGTATTTCTGGAACGTAAGTGGTGAAGCACATGAATGTCAACTAATCGTAAAAAGGACCATTGTTGCATGTCTGATGCTGTGAATTTAGTATGTGTGCTGTTCTAGCCACGCCCATGGCTAACTGCTGACTGTGAATGCCATCACTGGTTGGTCCTGTCAACATAACACAGGTCTTGCCTTTTGTCAAATTCCAAAATGTATTTTGGGCTGGAGCAATGTTTCTGTAACTTTCTGTAGAAGTGACCTCCTTCAGGACCTACCTGTCTTCCTGGGACTTCTTTGAGTAAGCTATGTATTCATCTCTCCAGCCAAGGACCAGTGAACTACCAGCTGGTGGCAGCAGCAGTTTCTCCAATGTCAGGGTGTGAGGACGTGATCACAGTACCTGGTGACAGTGTATGACAGTGTATGTAAATACACACTCCTCACTTTTAAGGAACTGAGCCATTGCCAGTAATCTTGCAACTAATCTAACGATTGTTCAAAGAATTTAGCTTCTCTAATCCTTTGTCACCCCTTTTGAACCTTTTCCACAGTAACTTGGGATTTATAATTGGCATTGAGAAACAGGAAGCTAAAGCAAGTCTCTTACTACTGTGATGACAATGCTGATGTTAAGATCTTAGAAAAAAGGAGGAAGAGTTCATTACCCATAAATGCATTGCAATTGACCTTTCTTATGGCTGTGTGCTGTAAAGAGGAAAATGAGAGAATATGGTGAGATTTAAGGGAACACAAAGGTAAAGGATTGACCGGAGTCAAAGCAAAAGTGTTTAGCAGGCATCAGAGATGAGAGTGTGTTGTTCTGGGATCCAAATGTGATCTTATCATCATCTTATACAAAGGTGCTAATACTTCCCCAACTTTACTAAAAGTATCTCCCTGAGTGCCATCTTCAGTCACATCAGCCTTTTTTTTTAAAGCTGCATCCCTCTGGCAGCATCTCGGTTTTATCCCTTCTACCAACACACTCTTCTTTCTTTATCTCTTCTTTCTTTGTCTGCTCCTCCAGATTTACATAAAAATTTCTTATCATTGGCTCCTCAGCACATGACTTTGTACTGAACTTTATCCTGTTCCTGTCACTTCAGGTAAGAGGTCTGCGATGCAATTTTAAAACGTCAGAGGCCAAAAATTATTTGATGGCACCATGAAGTATTTTAGACTAAATTACTGAAATTCCAGCATTCTGCCTTTAAATTTGGACTCAGAGGGTTGGACTCTCTCCCTGTGTTAACTTTGTGTGGTTCACACTGACCTCCATCTGTTACTTAGGTGACCTACAGTCTTAGTGCCTTTGTCTAGCTGGGGGTTAACCCGGCGCTCTGAGTGTGTGTCCCTTTGGTGCTGTGCACCAGAGCACTGGAGCACCTGGAGTGCTGCTTTCAGGCTCAGCCACTGTGCATTGACTGGTGAAACAGATCTGCCAGCAGCCCTCAGCTTCATGTGGAGTGGACTGCAGCTGATGCAGGACACCCCTCAGACTCTTCCTGGAGTAAAGAGCCATCTGTCACTAGCTGGAGACTTGGCAAAAAAGGGGCTCCCTAGGGCTCAGATGCATATTGTTTGCCCCCAGTTAAAAGCAGGAGAGCTGTAAGGCCTCAATGATGGCCCTGGTGCTCTGCTTATATGCGGGAGCCCAGAAAAGTTCATGATCTCAGATCTAGCCAGAAAATCCAGAAAGTCACTGTGTGCAATGACAAACAAGAATCTTTGCATCCAGATTAGAGCGACCATCATATAGTTGCCATTCCTCCAACCATTCCATAAGATACAGCTTCCTCACTGAGCAGCTGCAGAATGGCTGTAAAGGTGATATTGTAAGATGATGATGTGACCAGAAGATGTCAAGGCTAAAGGTGGAACAAGGTAAAGGATGCATTGTACCTTTATTTTGGGAGAAATTTATGAGTGATTGCTGTGCTTTACAGTAAGACTTTTCTCAGGATTACTGACCATATCTTGCATTTGTGTATGAGTGCAAGAATTTAAAAATACCTGTGTGCATATGAGATGGTCACCTCTGACACAAAGTTCCATGATTCAGAATTGCTGGATGCAAGTCAGTAAGTAGCAATACATGAAGGTGAACACC
The DNA here is from genome assembly GCF_030936135.1 of Gavia stellata. NCBI lineage: Eukaryota > Metazoa > Chordata > Aves > Gaviiformes > Gaviidae > Gavia > Gavia stellata. Next base: position 77,951,103 of record NC_082596.1, read on the forward strand.
ATGAACATAAAAAGCCTCTCCTGAACATTTCCAATGCTGTGCAGACTTAAAAAGCAGACAGATAATCATATTCCCCAGGGATATTTTTTACCTCACTCATTCTCAAAAGCTGTTGCTGCGATATAATGGCTATTCATTCACCTCACTTATTCATTTACCCGGGTATCCTTTGCATTTACCTGGGCTTATCATGTCCGTGGAGTGGAGGTTACCTCAAGTATTTTGTTTATCTAACTCAGTGAAAGAGATTAGAAATGCCAGATGGACTTGTGACACTGAAAAGAAGGTAACTTAGGAGGATGTGTCAACAGCAACGTAGGGACTGCATGTGCACCTCTACAGGCTTTTACATTCCAGGAGTGAACATATTTGTGTCTTTCTTCATTCCTGATGTTTGTTGCTGGAAATGCCTTTCCTCTGAATACCCTTTTAAAAATAAGTGATGTTTTCACTTTGGAGGATGAAAGGAAGCAGACAAATAATGGATAATCAAAGGTGCCCAGTGAGATACTAGTAAGCATTGGGACAACTCAGTCAAGCGAAGGAGGAAGAGATGAATAAATAGCTTACTTGTTGAAAAAGTGTGTGTTTGCAGGTTTACAAAGAATTCACTAAATAAAACCCCATTTGATTCTAGGAAGGAGGCTGCATCCCATGCTATATAGGCAATCAATGGTGCATACCAAGCTGATCTAGGTAAATAACTCTTTCAAAGAGTTCCAGATCTAGAGGCTGGCCTAATCCTGAGTATACGAGCAGGACACATAAACCCTAAGATTTTAATGCCACCTATAACAATCTACCTGCAGACCTGCAGAGGAAAGCAAAAAAGACCAGTAGAGGACAAATCATGCATCAAGAGGAATAAAATAAAATCTTTCCCAAATCCAGTGGAAGCCCTGAGGCATGGAATTATTGTAAGTATAATGCAAATTGACAGTGATCTAATCTATTTTCTCACACATTTGGGGATACTGACACATCAGATGCCCAGGGACTCATAATATAAGCTTAATTTTCTATCTTTAGGCATCTTCCTATTCTATTCTGTTGTACAATTATGTCCATTAACTTCTCAGGCTCCATCTTACAAGACTGAAAGCTACTGCTTCTAGTGCTTGGGAGAGTACTTGAGCCCTGCATTCACCAGATAGCTGGAAGCCTTTAGATTTCCAGTCCAAATGTATTCAGGATTACTCACTGTACAGCCATTTGATCATGTGTTGAAGTCAATATCCCTCTCTGACATTTACTCTCAAATATATTTATAAAGTGTTACCACACCCCCATTCAGTCTTTGCTGGGCTATACTAAACAAGGCAAGATCTTCTAATTTTCCTAAAAAGATGTGCATTTTGTTCCCCTAATCATCCTAGAAATGCTTCTTCGCACTTGTTCAATTTGAGTAACATTTTCTAACACACTTGGGCCTTAAAATTCTGCTGCATTTAAGTGGAAGCAAACAATACACACCTGAGCTTTTTTGCTGAGCCCCAGGTAACTCCTTTTTTGCAAACTTGGTAAAAATGACAAAATCACTGGCCAATACTATCCCGCTAGAAAAAAAAACACCTTCCTGGTAGCCCCAAACAACACCAAATTGGTATTGCAATAGGAGTTCAGAGCTCTGTATCTCCAGATTCAGACAGATGTGACCGATGCCTGTCTGCTGCAAGAAGAGTCCGAGATGCCCTTCATCAACTGCAGTCTGCTCCACATGAAGCTGAGGGCTGCTGCTAGACCTGAGCTTTGAACACTGTCCTGTTTCACTACTCGGTGTACAACGGCTGAGCCTGAAAGCAACTCTCCAGCTAAGTACGTAGGAGAAATATCTGCCAGAGATCAGTCTGTTTTTCATACCCAGGTGCCCTTTTACCTCCCTGATTCCGAAGTCATTGCATCACTCTAGCATGTCTTCATGTACCGTAAGTGGATCAACCAGTCCTGCTCCAAGGCAAGGACAGGAGGGCCGTGTCTGGGAGATTGCAGGCAAGTGCAGTTTGACTCCTGCACCTGGCAAACTGGTGAGAATGTGTAATAATGCACAGAGTTAATAGATACGTTTCTACTATGTAAGATACTGGGGAAGAAGAATTGATGAGGAATCCATAAAGAGAGATCATGGACCAAATTTGTTCAGAGTTTTTTCTCAGTCAATGAATATGTGGGTAAGGACAGTCTAGATGATACAGGAGGATTCTCCCCTGCAAGCTGTTTTGCTCCCTGTTTTGCTTCAAGGCCCTGGACTTGCAGCCATCCAGAGACCATCCTGGACTAACCAACTAATCCCCTTGCTGAGGAAGCGTGGGTATGAAAAAGAGGAGTTCACTATATCACTTTAGCTTTTTTACCCTGCAGACAATACAGACGCAGATTGCACCAGATTTCAAGACTTCCAGCATGATCAGGGCAGTCCCTTGTCACAGCAGAACACCATTGGGCCGGGCCGCACCTATTACACCTTCCACGTCGCTGAAACAGCTTTCTCATCACTTCCATCATTAATCTCGTACCGTTTTACGAAACAATGGCGGAAGGGCACGGAGGGGCTGCTTGGCGCTGGTCTCCCTTTGCAGAGACCTTGCTCTTTTTTACGGCCTCACCACTGGGTAGACACCTCAGCAGTTATATGAGACAGGTAAATAACTTTTGTCATGTTAAATTTATGATAGCGGCTCCTGCTGCCAGCTGTCACAGGAACACCATGCAGAGACCTTTCAGTTTAAAACATTAATGTAGCCAACACAAAGGCTCAAGTTGCTAATTGGTACTCTGGTTCAGTTCAGCATGTGTGTCCCACTATCCTGCCTTGTGCTAGATAACTCAACCAGGGACCACTGAATGCCTTGTTCTGCTTGACCACCCACCAGGACTGAAACTGCAGGTGAAGTTTCTGTGACTTCCAGCTTTTGCACCAGAGCAGGAGCAGCCTCCCGATCTGTGGCATTATGTTTCTCTGTGCCCTGCTCCACCTGCTAACAAAAGGAACAGAAATTTCCTTCTGTGCCTTAGCTTCTCCCCCTGCAAGTCCTGCTTGAGTCATTTGCCCATCAAAGCACAGATTCCTTGCTACCTGGAAGCATCACGTACCACAAAATGTCTGCATGCAATTTGTCTGCACTCCAGAAATCTCCCAGCTCCATGGATGGGCCATCAAGAGCTCAGGGGGGGCAGCGTATCTGGCACTCCAGAAGGTTACTAGGGGAAGGTCTGGACACACTTTCCAATATCCTATAAACTGGAGGTTCTTCATTCGCTCAGGCAGGGTGGGCTATAGAGAGAAAGAAGGTGGGAGAGGAACATGAGATGGACAAGACATTCCCAGATGCTTCAGCCCACCCACCTCATGTTCCCCAGGACTTCTGACCTCTCAGGAAACACTCCATCAACAGTATTTCACATGCAGATCTTCTCAGGGTAGGAAATTTAGCAAACACCTCCTGCAACAGACCCTGGGTATCTGCAGACAGGGAAGGATCAAAGCAACCCCAAGGGTTACCACACTGACAGGCTTTTGGACTGGGCAGGTCAATGGGACAGAGGGCAGGAGGAAACAAGGACATCGTTGTGGCATCTGTGCTTCCTGGGCCATCGTTTACAGTCAGCTCACAGCTCTTCATCCTCTTTCTCTTCAAAGCAGGCTAATGAGAGATGCACCAGGTATCACATGTGGGTCAGCTCCGCTAGTACCTCCTGACCTTTCTCCACAGGGTCTTCTGGGAGCAAGAGGAGAGGGCCTCCACCTCCAACTGCCCCCCCACACACACCCCGCTCTCCCGAAGGAGCTGAAGAACAGTGCCACCATCCCGCCAGTCCCCAGGTATCATGGTGCTGCCAACAGCAGTGCGGCCCTGCCTGGGCCATGGAGTCGCGCTGTGCCTCCTCCTCCTCGTTTATGCCGTGTGGCCCATAATTCAGTTTACATTTGTTGTGACATCCTCAAATACAGATTCCATACAGTGAATTTTCTTGCTACATTATTAGGTAAGATTTTAAGATAAATAAATACTTATTTCCGTGCTTTGTGTGCATTACACAAACTGAGAAAATAAATGAAATCATGAACAACCTTGTAGTAAGAGAGTTTCTCAACAATTTTGCTAAGATGATTTTGAGCCTTCAGTAATGCCGTGTTTGAAAAACAGATATAATTCTTCTTCTAGGATCTTGATTTTAAAAACAGCAAGCTTTTTAATCCATGTTAAATCAGACTGACCTATCATTTGGGTCCATTTGTAAAGCCTGGCAAAGAGACTATATTTCATGCTATCTAGTTTGACACAATGGTCACTGGTGAATGGTCACCTGCTGAACATGGACCTGTTGGTAAAACTAAGTGGTTTAAGTAACAGGAAGAAGAAAGGGAAAAACAGGTCAAAAGAGAACTGACCCCAGCATTTTTTTGGAAGTGAGTTGGTCGCCCAGTTTTTGATGAAAACATCATGTGCCTTGCAGAGCCTTGCAAAGCCTTGCAGCTTTCAAGAAACCCAGCTGGTTTCCTCTGTAGCTCTTCACAGAAGCGCAGCAGTCCTTTTCCTGTACAGGCCACTCTTCAAAACCAGAGAAGACAGTGTTTAGGGCACTACTGGAGAAGGGGGTGTTTGCTTGGGAAAGGTGTTATGGAATATAATGCTGCTACATGCACACACTGCCCATTGCTTTACGCCCTCTGCACAACAGATGTAATCACGCTTTGGGCCTTGCCTTCGCTACTCCCCAATTCAAAGCATTTCTTGCATTTTTTTTCTTTCCCAGTCTCTGAAGGTAAAGAGGGCTGTGGGGACAGAGATTTTCGGAATCAGCTTTTACTTCCTCTGCTACACAGAGTCCCAGGAGGATGGACCTACCCGATCTGGAGGCGAGCAGGTGTAAGAGGGACGGGATATGTGTATCTGCTGTGCTGAAGAAACAAAGATTGTCACATCATTCCCAGCACAAAAAATACAGAAATACACACACACACACAAATATGCACACATATGTATTCATATCTATTTTTTACCCATATTTAAGTATTGATTTTTATAGGTATATGCTTTATATATGCGACTGTATGTGTTTAGGCGAGTAGATGTATGCACAGTAAATACATACACACAGATGCATTTAAATGTCCTAAATGTCCACTTATGTCCTTACACATGACCATATAGTTTTTATGTATCTGCATTATCTATGTGCTATATACGTGTGCACATATGTGCACTAAACTCCAAGTATGTCGCATACAATTTCCTAGCCGCGTGAGCGATGACACACGCATACATACCTGTACGTGTGCAACACCCACCCCCGCACCCACGGGTCTCTCCCGCGGTGGTGGCCACCGGCGCCCCAACCCGCCACCGGCGGCGAGGCGCGGCCGCTCCTCCCCGCTGTCACCGCCCCCGGCCCGCCTCGCCGGCAGGGCCGCGCCCGCGCTGCCCGCGCTGCCGCAGCGCGGGGCGGAGCGGAGCGGGACGGCGCGGCCGGGCGGCGGCGCTGCGGGACGGTCCCCCGCCGCCTGCCGGCCGCCGCCCCGCCCCCCCCTCCGCCGAGGCCCGCAGCGGCGGTGCCGCCAGGCGCGCAGGCAGCGCGGGGTGCGCGGCGCGGCGGGGGCTGCGGCAGGGCTGCGCCGAGCGGCCCCTCTCCCCCCGCCGGAGCCCCGCGGCCCCGTCCGCGGGCGGCGCCGAACAAAGGGCCGGCGCGCTCCGCCGCTGCGGGAGAGCGCGGAGGCAGGGGCCGCCGCTGCCGGCCTCTCCCCCCCTCCCCGGGGGGAGGCGCCCGGCGCGGCGCGGGGACCGGCCCGCCGGGGAGGCGCCGGGGATTGGCTCTGCCGGGTGCGAGCCGAAGGTGCAGGGGGAAGCCATCTGCAGCGCAGGCGATTTTGCCCGCTGTGCTTGGGGGGGAGGGGGGCTCTCCCTTGCGGGCGGTTTGGGGCTTTTTTCTCCCCCCCCCCCCCTTTTTTTTTTCCCTTTTCGCGGGATCATGGCCACGGCAGCGGGGCCGTGATGTCCCCGGGAGCAGCCCCAGTGCTGCAATGCTCCCCGCAGCAGCCCTAGCGAGGGGAGGCGTTTGAGCGGCGGCCGGCGGCCGCACATCCTCCCCGCGGCAGCGCCGCCGCCTTTCTCTCCCCGCCGCCCGCGCCCCGTGCGCCCAGACCGGCGGGAGAGGGGCCCCGCCGCCCGCCCAGCGCCGTCCCCCCTGCCCGCGAACAGCAAATCCGCCGAGCGGGACTTTAAATTCGTAATAATAATAAAACCCCACCAACCCATAAAGGCGAGAGGGAGAGGAGACCCGCGCGCAACATGGCCACTCTGCTGCGGAAAATCGGGCTGATCCGGCTGCACAACCGGGACACGGAGGACCCCAAGCACCATCACCACCACCGCAGCAGCAGCCAGCAGGGCTCCTCGCTCAGGGGCAGGGGCAACCAGAAGAACAGCAGCAACAAGCCGCAGCCGCAGGGCCCCCCCGGGGGCGGCGGCGGCTGCAGCAGCAGCAGCAGCGAGGGCAGCCCCGGGGGCCACAAGAACAAGAAGGCGCCGGAGCTCGCCAAGCAGCCCCCGCAGCCGCGCTCGGGCGGCGGCAGGGAGAAGCCGCGGGAGGCGGCCAGGGAGCCCGGCGCCGGTAAGGAGGCGGCGCAGCGGCCCGGCCCCGGCCCCGGCCCCGGCTCCGGCTCCGGGTGCGGGTCGGGACCGGCGCCGCTGCTGCCGCTGCCCTCGGGGTCGGGGCCGCTGGCGCCCGCGGGCCGGCAGCAGCACTGCACGCAGGTGCGGACCCGGCGGCTGATGAAGGAGCTGCAGGACATCGCGCGGCTCAGCGACCGCTTCATCTCGGTGGAGCTGGTGGACGAGAGCCTCTTCGACTGGAACGTGAAGCTGCACCAGGTGGACAAGGACTCGGTGCTGTGGCAGGACATGAAGGAGACCAACACGGAGTACATCCTGCTCAACCTCACCTTCCCCGACAACTTCCCCTTCTCGCCGCCCTTCATGAGGGTGCTCAGCCCCCGCCTAGAGAACGGCTACGTCCTCGACGGCGGAGCCATCTGCATGGAGCTGCTCACCCCCCGCGGGTGGTCCAGCGCCTACACCGTGGAGGCCGTCATGAGGCAGTTTGCAGCCAGCTTGGTCAAGGGGCAGGTAGGGGGTCCGTGGGCTCTCGCTCTGCCTGTGTGTGGCGGGGGGTGCCTGTGTCTGTGCGCGTGTTTGGATCGGCGCCCCAGAGGGCAGTGGGTCGAGCCCCACCTGCGGCTGACCTTGGCCGGGCCTGGGCGACAGGTCTCCCCCGAGGACCTGGCGTCACTGGTGGGACGGAGACAGGGGCACAGGTGTTTTGCTCTGGGGTCCCTTCTCAGGCAGGTGCAGTGGAGGTACAGGGCAGCTTGGAGGAGCAAGGAGCAGATGCATCCAGCGGGTCCTCCTGCGTGTCTTTTGTCCCCGTGCTTGACTCTGCTGCGTGTGGCACCAAGATGTCATGCCTGTTGCCCCCGAGGGGCACCTCCCTCGCCCCAAAGCAAAAGGGGCTCTTCAGGCTCCAGTGGGGTTTGGGATTCGAGTCCTCCGGCTCCTGTCCTTCACCAACTAGTCGGCCATACTTGCTGGTCTCCAGGGTGAAGTGCTGCCGCTGGTGTAGGGCACGACACTGGAGCTGCTGCCCCCGGGTCTTTGTCTGGTGCTGTCCTGGGGGGCATCCCTCGCGGGAGAAAAGGCGACCCGCGTGCTCCCGGGTTTGGGGCTTGGTGCACAGGGCAGAGGGGTGGCACGGGGTCACACCTGGAGTTGCTGCCTGAGCTGCCGGCAAAGTTGTACCAGTTTAAAATCTCTCTGCCTGAAAGGCACAAGTAATATCGGATATGTGCTGCTGTTAGAGCTGCTAGATGGTTCCTGCCAGCTTTCCTCTCCGGAGGAGATGCCTGGTTCCCCTGGCAGAGGATCTCGTTTGAGCTGAATCAGTGCTTTTTTTGTTTCTCTTCTCCAGAATATGCTTAGAAGAGAAGTATTTCATAAGACGTTTTTAATAAATGGGTAAATATTGCTGGTGAAACTCATAGCCAGTCCTTCTTTATGGTTATTGTAGTGGGCGATACACACATGGCTGTGGCAGGGTGATGTTCCTGTTCACTTCATGAATGCCCTTGAACCTAGGGGACATGCACAACTCCACGTCTGTCAGGAAATGATGCTAAGTAACTTCTTAAATTCATGTCTTGGCAAGGAGAGGGGGAAAGAGTAAATAATAACATATTTTTCATTTGCTTAAAAATGAGGTTACTCCTGTTTGCCTCTGTGGAACTGCTTGCATGAGCAGGAGTAAAGGCTTGGTTTCTCTTAAGATAGAAAATTAATTTTGATTATTTAACAGACTCTTCTGTAAGTGCCTTTCCTTCCTCTTTCCCTATTTGATTTGGGCCTACTGCTCCCATTTTTTAACCAGATAGTGTTTTTCTCTGCACTTCATTTGAAGAGGTCAGGTTTCCTAGGTCACCTTGGGATATAAAAAACATCTACCAGGAAGAAAAGAGCCTTAATTTACATTGAGCCTGGGGTATGTTGAAGTTGTGTAGCTACTCTTGCCGCATCTCACTATTTGTTAACCTATCTCTTTTTACGGTGATTATATTTCTCATTATTTTAAACAAGGGTTTAGAAGGACAATGCTAAATTCTCTCCATTTTTTAACAATTCAGCATCTTTCTGCAGTATTGGATGTTGAATGTAAACTGGTTAAATCAAGGTTTACTGGGATGATGAAATGGCTCAGTGAAGAAAAGTACTAAATTGTTTTATTAGTAGTAAATAGTGAGCTATATAATCTGATCATTTTCTTCCCTAAACCACTTAAGAGATTTCCAGAAAGTAGTAGTAATTTCTGATAACAGAGGATGTTTATGTGCGCATCATTAATAAACACATTTAAAGTGCAGAAGTTTCAATAACATTCTTCCAGAAGTTTACGAAGTTAATTATAAAAAAAGAGAGTGCACAAAATAAAAGGCTGAAATAAATTGCTGCCAGTAACTTAGTAGTTAAATAGGTGTAGCATGCACATTTCAAAGTCTGGGAAGATGCATTCCAAGTGGAAATGTTAGTAGGTGATACTGACAATAAGTTTAATGTCTGGGTTACAGAGGTGCAGTCGGTGATGGGTTGCCAGCCTGTCATCATAGCCGGGCCCCACGTCACGGGAGCCACGTTTCTGTAATCGCACTCCCCTCGTTATGTAATCTTGACTCCATTGCATAATAGGGCTCAACATACGACCGGCACTCCCCTATCCCCGTTTCACTTTTCATTGTACAGGTAATCTATCGTATTTTTTTTTAAATGAAAATAGAGCCGCCGAAATGTTGACAGCCGAGGCACTGCGCGTCCCAGAGCTGCGGGTCTGGTTTTGGGTAACTCTTGCCGTGCTGTGGGTAGTCTCGGTGCCTGCAAGGAGCCGTCCTGAACAAATAGCGATGGCTTACACCGGGTTAATTGTGTAATTTCTGTAATCAGTCTGCACCCTGCAATAGCGTGAAATATTCAGCACGCTTGCTATTAATCAGAAAGGCTGGAAGGGCGAGGTCCGTTCTCCATCGCCTCAGAACGACCCCGCACGAGCAAATGGCGGCAGCCGTGAGGCCGAGCGGGAGATGGGGCGCTGATGGCACCAGTGGGTCAATGGGGCCTCCCAGAGAAACGTCACCGGTTCCCAGCGCCATGATTTAGCACGAAATCATTGTGAATACTCAAGCCTGTGACGCATCCGGACGCGTGCCTCGCGGGCGCCGGTGTGAGTAGGCAGGACTGAACTTCCCGCCAGCGTACGTTCCTCCTTTTGGCACTTTGAGTGCTAAAACCGAGGTGATTTCATTCAACATTTCTCATCAGTCCCATTGTGCCATGCTAACTGTAACGTTGCAGTTTTCTGCCAGTTCTTCACTCTTCGGAGAGAAACACAGCACTTTTGGGGCTGTTGTTTTGTCAGAGCTAATAGTAACCTATAAATGTATACGATTTTTTTTTTTTTTTTAATGAAACGATCAAAAAGCTGATGAAACTAACACTTAAAATACATCTTCGGGTAGTCAGGATTCTTGAGAAATTCAGATTTTTTAAATGGATTTCACAGACCTTTTAGCAGAGTAAAAGAAAAATTGAGAGGAGCCATTCTGATGTCTCACAGGTGAAACATTTGACTCGGGAGTTACCTCCGTAAGGAGGCTTAAACGTACAGCACAGAAATTAAGAGGTAGCACTTTTCCGTTACTTTTCAGCATTGCCCTTCTATGCGGGGAAACCTGAGCATGTCTCCCAGGGGCTGGATTTTAAAGCAGGGTGGCTGTTTCTCCAGATTTCACCAAGCAGGAACCATAGGCCTCAGGTGACCTTGACTGAGAGATGTCCTACCTCATGGGATGCATACGCTTGCTTCCTATCGCGAATCTAATATTGCATTTTTAGATATTTTTTGTCTGGGAAAAGAAGGGTTTAAAATGGACGAGAGGCAATTTCTGTTTGAATGAAACAATTCAGCAGTCCCAAACTGTCCTTTTTTTTTTTTTTTTCCTTTCAGTTTTCAAGGAAAAGAAAATGTTAATTAACAAACAAGTTGGGGTTTGTTTGGTTGGTTGCTTCAGCTATTCAGCTGAGAAAATCAATTATTCACACAGGTCTAGTCAGTATCTTGAGGGGAATTCTCAGTACATCAAAGGCCTGAGACTGTTTATCTGTCTGGGATCCAGAATCTTATTTTAAAAAACTTGGTGTTGTCCTTAACTCAACTGTAGCCTTGGTTTTAAGGGGATGACTTTGTACTCGCTTCCTGCACAGTCAGCTGCTCCCTGGCTCGTCGTCATGAGCGAAAGCTTGGCCCTGCCGAACCAGCGAAATGGTAGCCGTGAGCCGCTGCGGAGCTGGGGTGTCAGCCAAGGAGGTGGGGTGCCGTTAAGAAAATAATTTAAATACCAGTTGTTTGTTGTCCTGGAGGCAACAGTTCGACATGCCTGTCTAGGCAGAGCCTCCTTTGTCTGTCTGTCTGTCCAGGCTGTGGAAGTGGCCCACTGAGCTGCCTTCTTAGCAGCACCCTTTCGAATGGTTTATTGATAATTTAAGAGAGAGTTTTAAAAATGAGTCTGTTGCTTTCCACTTCCTGAGAACAGCACTACTGTAGCGATAATATTAATAACTGAAGTAAGGAAGGGGGAACAGTGCTGGTCGTAGGCGAGTGATGAAACAGCGAGAGGTTCGTCATGGCTCTCCTTGAGTAACGCATGCGCTGAGGCCAGCGCCCGTGTTTCGGGGGGGGGGGGGGAGCCATCTCTCTTGTTTGAAAACATGGTGGGTGATAGGGTCTCAAATGAAAAGGAGCAGACTTTGTCCAAAAGTGGAAGAGGATTTTGTGTCTTCTAATAGACACGTTGTTTCTCACTGGAGAGTAGTGATTTCATGCTGGTTTGGTGGAGGTTTAAGAGAGGACAAAGCCATGTATGCCGATGTCCAAATAATGCATCAGGATTTTTTTTTTTTTTTTTTTGAGAATGACTAACACAGCTGCACCTGATGCCTTGAGGACTTTGGGCTTAAACTTGCAGTAGTGTTGGCCAGTAGCAGCCTTGTCCTCCTTCTTACGAGTCCCATGTTCTCTCTGTGGAGGCTGGGGACAGGACTGCCAGCCAAAGGCAGCTCTAAGGTAACTGGCGACTCTGCAGATTATGTCATGGGAAAAGTTCTTTGTTTTGAGGAAAATACTTCCTTCTTCTTCCAGTGAATAGAAGGAGAATAAAAATTTTCTCAAGACATACTAAAATAGGAATGGGGAACTCCTAGTTATGAGTATTCTCGCTGTGGTGGGCTTCTGTGTAATGATTTAAATAAAAACCAAAATATAGTTTGTAATTAAGATTTCATTTTCTATAGGAAAAATTCCTGAATTCAAATAAAAGTTGTTGGTATGTAGTACTTTCATCCCTCGTATTGTAATATTAGAAATACCTCAGTGGAATCCCCTTAGTTTGCTTCAGGAGTTATGTGCCTTGTATGACCATTGGACTGATTTATCTTTCCGTTTTAAAAATACAACTATCCCAGATGACTTCTACCAGATTGAAACAGGAGAAATGGTCTTACTTTATGAAAAACAGATACAGAAGGTAGCAGTTAATCATAGTCTAAATTACTCCCTCTTCAGCCTTTCAAACAAAAGTATGAGTGAACAGATAGCAGATGGGACTTGCATGGTGTCCAGGAGGTCAGCAGGCTCCAGGTCTTTCAAATACGTATAGCAGAAATTAATTGCAAATCCATGGATTTTCATACTCCAGATGCTGGGTTTGAGGACTACAGCCATGAATAAATCAGCTAATCTCAAAGGCTGCAGAAATGTATAGAGAACACAGTGGTCTCTGAATTATTTGGAGCCATTGTATCTTACTAGGGCCTTAAAAAATAAAACCAGTTTGCTTTTTGCTTTCAACTAGTTGCCTGAGCAAACGATGCCAGTTATCGTCAAGGGAAGAAATGTTGTTTTAGGTCCATGGTTGAAAAACACATCGACTCATATACAAACGTTACAGAGGAGACAAGGAATGTATTATGTGGCTTGCTCCCCATGAAAAGATATAAATGCTGGGCCAAAGAGGTAACAAAGAATATTGTTTAGCTACAGAGGAAAATCAGATATATTTGCCTTCTAAGATTTCTTTTTTATTGCAATTGAGAAACCTAGGACTTTCAAGCTGAAGTTTAAGTGGGAGCATATATATTTGCTATGTTGAGATGCTGGGACTGATGAATGGGCTGGAAAAAACACTGTTCATGTGTACTCTGATCTATTGCTGTTCTGACTATCCACTATTATTATGCAAATATATTCTACTGAGAGGAATGAAGACACAGGGATTCCAACTCATTGAAGTAGGAGGCTGTTTTAATTCTTTTAAAAAGCAGGGGGAACATAATCTCCATTTTACCCCTTCAAAGCATAAAAAGAAAAATTTTAAAATTCTTTCAACTATCATCCTTAGTGTTAAAATAGTCATCAAATAAGTTCAATCACTAAATTGAAACAAACTGCTTATTTTAAAACATGCTTTTATGGCAGGTAGAACTAATTCTTCCTGGCAATACTTGGCTGATCTCCTAAAGAAGAATTTAAAAGAATTGCTGCTTTGGATCGTAAGAAAATTGAAGTTGCTCAAAAGAGCAAGATTCTTCTTCCCTGAATTATAAAAGAAGTCCTCATTTTCTTCAGTGAAAGTGTTCAGATAAAGAGAACTGTGTAGCATTTGGGTGTTTTGTCAGATACTTTGTTGAAGAATTGTATTTTTTCAAATGCAGAAGGCTTAGTCCAGAGGGGTGACGTTGTGTCCTCCTGGAGGAGTAAACTAAATAACCCACTTTCTATTGTGAGGAAGATTTACTCTGCCTTATGCAGGCTGGCCTTGAAAATATGCAGATTTCCTAGCATCTACACAATGCCCAGGGATTTCTATGCATGACTGGAGTCTTCCAGATCAAAGATTTTTAACTCCACAGTAGTTCTGGTCCTTGTGTCGCAGGAGTCTTATTGCCAGGCGTGATCCAAGGCATGTCCCCCGAGTGGGCATCTGCTGTCACAAAGTGAGATGTTGGTTAAGGAACATAATGTCAGCTGTGTTTCTTTTTCCCATCTAAGCTCCTTTGGGCTGATGAGAGTCAGTGAAGATCTCTTCTTTTCCTTGACGTATTCAGTCCTTCACATGCAGTGTCCACTTTACAAATGATATTCTCCTGTAACTGTCAAAAAAGGTAACACTGACCTTAGGCGCGAAGGGAGATGGGAGGATGGAAGGATAGCCAGGTGCAATTTACTCCACGGCTAAACAGGGAGAACTTCAGGGGCTGCGGTGATTGTGCTGTCTGAATGGCTCAAAATATATGTTAAATTTAATGTGCGCAGGATCCAGTTGTCTCGCTTCTAAGTGGAATGCCAGGTTTCTGTTGAATTTCATCGTATTTTTGCAAAGCGTGTGGCTTGGGGCTGGTCTGATTCATACTCCACAGAGTCATTTCTAGAGGGTGCCGACCGCTCCACAGTGTTGGTCTTTTAACTCTGGCTGGAAACAGCGGTAATTGAGTAGATCCTGGAAGTTGCAGGACAAGCTGCCTGGGAAGGACCTGGTACTGTTACCTAACCTAGCTGGCAGTGAAACCAGCACTGTGCTGGCAATTGAAAGTGCATAAGCTAGGGAGAAGCATAGGTGTGCTTTGATGAAAATTAATTTGCAGTCCCTGTTGGTCTGTGTGAAACAGGTAAGTGGGCACCACACTTAAGACATTCAGGTGATTCCCCTTCCAAAATAGGATCAAGGTGCCAGTCTGATTTGCCCCATTCCAGTTAAAAGTCAAACTGAGGAGTGGTACATCAAGTGTGCCTGTCCTCAGCCACGTGTGGCAGATACGTGCCTGCCTCATGCACGTGCAGAGTCTGTCCTTGGAAAATGTCTTTTTTCTGCTTCATGATTTCGTGTGTGTTGTTAAAATCGATGATCCTCATTGATTTAATCCTCTTCTGCGCAGGCTCTCCAAAACCCCTGGAACTTTTGCAGTGACTCCCTGATAGAGTTACAAGTCAGTCACGATCCTAAATCTGCATTCAAAGACGAGTGAAAATAAACCTGAGGAAGGAGGAGTAAGCCTGCATTATGAAATGGCCTGGAGCTCAGATGCTTCTCATAGCCAGGCTTTATGAGCTGTGGAATGACTAGATATTTCTCCTGTTTCTAGGTTTGTGTTACAAATGGTAACAAACCCCCAGCTGCACTAAGAAGTGTGGGGCTTCTTTCCATAATATGTGCCCATAAAACAACCTAAAGCATCACAAAGCAGAGGAAATTGATGTTACTGACTTTTCAAATTTTCTATGAATTTCTATAAATGTCAAATTTTCTATAAATTTGACAAGATTATTTCCATAAAAATATATCTAGTATTGAAGTGTTCTTGTAATTATTGGGGGGAAGGATATTTCACAGTCAGAGCACTTAAGCTGAGGAGAGGTGATCTGAGTTTAGCTTCCAGGTTTTGCCACTGACTTTAGGTGCAGTCATGGGCAAGTCATATAACTTCACTATATTCCTCTTTCACACCTGTGAAGTACAGATAATCCTCTTTCCAAAGGTCATTTGAGGATACGTACTTAAAGCACTCAGAAGTGGGGGCTCTATGAGTAGATGTCCATGTGCACCAGTATGAAACATATCATAGAAGATTGACACATTTGTATAAACAGCAGGGGAAAAAGTGCATTGGCTTGTGACTCTAATCTTACCAAATTTGATCTTAACTCAATTAAATGTTCCCAGAGGTAGTCTGCTTTTTACTCCTGCTTTTTTTTTTAGCATGGTGAAACTTTGGGAAATGTGGAGATAGACATTGTTGTCTAGGCTGTAGCTCCTTCATTTTTAGAACCTGTCTTAAAGGATGGTTTGCTTTGCTTTGGTGGAGTTTACACCCGTGACTGTGTTTAACTTGGGTAACTTCAGGTTCCTGATGTGGAGGACCTGTGGGCTGATGCAAAGAGGGGCTGTCATGCACAGACACACCGCAAAGAGGTGGTCCAGGGAGCTCAGCAGAAGACTGAAAGAGAAAATGACCCATTGTCATTTAGACTAGCAGGTGCCCATTTGATGGCAGGGGACAGGGACCATCTCTTTTGACAGAAGGCCACCATGTTGTACGATGGCACCTTTGGCCCTGGAGATGCTAGAGGCACCTTCCAAGAATGTGGCTTGACAAAATTTTCTTGTTCTTTTGCCAACACAGAGTGTGTCCCACCCATAAAATGCAGGAAGGGAGTTTCTTAACCCTCATCTGTACTGAAATCATGCTGCTGACTCCGTGCTGACTTTAGGGAAAGGTGAGGAAGAGCAGCGCAGTGCTCTGTAGCTGTCAAACAGGGATCGGGGCTGTTAAGTGTTCATATCGATTAAGAGCTACTTGCACCAGGCCGCACACAGACGAGTGAGCGTTAATAATTACTCAGCTGCAACTCAGATTTCTTTGTCCTCACACTCCCAGAAGGAGCAATTTATAGGATGCTTTAAAGCTGGAACTTGCTGACTTTTCACTTTTTTGTATGGATTATTCTTAAAAAGGAGACCAGAAAAGGTGTGGAAATACTGCTTTAGAAATTACACATTTGCAGGAAAACATCCCATTTTTAATTCACTTATGCTGCAACATTAACAGTATTTGTCTGCATCATTTTCTATACTGCCTTGATTGAGCTATAGCTAATAAATATATATAGTGCAAAATAAATTGTGTGCAGTTTTTGAGACATGATTAACTGTGCCTCATCAGGACATGAAGGAAAAAAATTTATAAACCATATAATTGGGAGGAGAGACTGTGTATATTGCACTCCACCAATGATGTTGTGATACACTGCAGTCGTAGCACTGAGAGCATGACAGTAGCTCACTTTAGCAGTGCTCTACTTTTGAATACTGATCTAAAACTAGTGGAAATATTTTTCTCTGAAAACTTGTTTAAATATTCTAGAATAGGACCGGTTCAGGCTTAAGCACTGTATTCCTCTGTTACTTATCAGAAAAGATTTGAGTATGTTTGCATAGTATGTGGCTTTGAACAGTTGAGGCTCAAAGCCATTCGTCGCTGGCACATTAGTGGAACATGTTACATACTGGAGACTCATAGTGTGCTCCAGCTCTCAGAAAATCCACAGTTTCTGCATCATCCATGCGTCATGTTGTCCCCAGCCTGGGATAACAGACTTGGAAAACGGGCATATCCTTGTGGGTCTCCTCCCTCCTTGGAGGGATCACTACAGACGCAGTGTGCGGCACAGTGACTTCCTACAGTCTTCTGCGTACCTCTCTAAACCTTTGTTTGTTTTCCTTCTCTTGACATTTACCTAGAAGTGGGTCACTAGAGCCTGCTGTAGAGACCTCTTAAGAGATGAAGGGAGAAAATGAAATTGTACCTGTGCAGTCTTATGCTGGTTTAAATGAGGGGCCACATTTAGCCGCATGTGCGGAAGGCAGGTATGATTCACCCTTGGAAGACCAACCTCGAGTTATTGCGTATCCAGGGTTAATGAAAGGAATGCAGGGCTGAGGAGTTTGCGTTAAGACCAGTGTTAACAACGTGAAGGCTTGCCTGCTTCTGAGTCTATTAGCTGTGTACTGTTTGCAATTAATACAACTATTTGTTAACCAGTCCAGGAAAAAAAATCTGGATGTGCCTGAAGGGTTTGCTGTGGCATCTCAGAGACCTGTAGCACAGGGGCTTGCGCTGTTTCCAGAATAACCTGAGTCCTGTAAGCGTTGGTGGCTGTATACAATAAATCTCTGAGCACAACCTTGTAGGATTCAGGACCAGGCTACGCAGTGCCACAGCTGGACTATGTTGGCAGTTCAGCTTCAAGGATCTAAGTTGGACTTAGAGACCTCCGTAGGTCCCTTCCAGCCAGCACTCTGGTGGTTGTATGATCCTGTGAAAGGCTGCCCACTGTTATGTAGTCCTGCCCTTCCAGGTAGACCCAAAAGTGATACGACATAGAATCACACCTGATGCTGCGTGCTATGCCAAAACTGTTGGGTTTTGGTCTGGGAGCTACTGTAGCTGGTTTGACGAGAGATATAAATCCCTTAATCGCTGCCAAAGAAATCCCCTTGAGGCCGTCCTGATTCTGGAAATACCAGAAGAAGTGTCAGGACTGTTTTTCATGACACACAGGCCAGAGGTGGGCAGATAGGTGGTTGCAGTGGGATTACAGGGCTAAAGAACTTCAGGCTTCATATTTGGTATCTCTGTATGTACCTCTGTACAGGACTTAACTCTGTCTTTGGAGCACTTCATGACATGGTGGTGTTGGGGAAGAAAAGGTATGGCACATTGCTGATAATGATACTGAAGGACTTTAACAAGCTGTTAGATGTTGAGTTGAATGTTTTTGTGGATGCACTTCAGCGTCACGTAGCGTTCTCAAGGGGAGGACATGCTGATGCGTTGATGATTGTGGAAGAACGTGGGGACTACTGCGGCATCACTGAGAAGTAGAAAAGCTGCTAGATTTGCCCACAGCGGTCTGTAAATGTGGGTGCCAAATCACATGTGAGATTGACCTTGGGTCTTTTGCTGAACATGGTGGGAGGCAGCGGTCCCTCGGTATGGCCAGGGTCCTGAGAAGGCTACCCGCAGCAGACTCTGCTCCAGGAGGTCTTTCTCCTAGCAGTTACCAGGGTTATAGACTGGATCCTTATCAGCTGTTTGTTCAAACTCATTAGTTTGGGCAAAGAGTAGCTGAGCGGCATGCAATTGCTCACCGTGCCACGCAAACCAGGCGCAGCAGGAGCACAAGTGAGCGAGGAGGCTGAGTGCAGCACGTCCCCCTGCATTTCAGCATGGCTGTGTACACCAGTTGGATGCTGTGGCATTACTTTCACCTTTCATATGTTTCTAGCTTTTTAAAATTATATCTTGATAAGTACATGAAGTCACAGCAGATGGCAAAATCTGAAATGTTCTCTCCAACTCTTTATTTTAATTAGGTTTTCAGTTATCCCTTTATGAAAAGCACTCTATGAATGTCTGAAAGTACTGCAGCTATTTAAATAAGCTCCTGGTGCGACTTCTTAGAGCTGAAGTCGACATTAATATCATTATGAAAGGCTTTATTGGGTTTTATCTGTTGTTTTTAATCTTTTATGGAATGTTTAGATCTTGTTCAGGTATAAGTTTGATATCTTTTCTTGATTTGGTGCAGGACACATCAAAACATTGGCCGTGCAAATGTTCTGTATTCCTTACCATGGCAGTAGTGACGTGAGTGGTTTAGAGATTAGTCAAAATGCAGCTGAGCGCGATTGAGCTATGGCCAGCGCTGTATTTGCGTACTGTATTTACCGTATTTGTCATATTTACAGAATGCAGCAGCTCATAGTCTCCTGACCAGAATTAAAATGACTGCATGTTTAAGTAGCAGTCTGAAAATAAACTGTAGTCAGAGCTGGTAACAGTGCCTGTTAAAATGGTTGCTTGACACTTTCTTTTATATTGCCTGCAAAACACCATTTTTAGTTAAACTTGGGAAGAGTTTTGTGGGAATGGCAAAAAGCTAAAAATCATGAAGACAGTAGATAGATACCACTCAGGTATAGACTCAAAAGCATCTGAACTGTGTTGACTGAAATTCCACCCTTCTTTCTTTTTACCTCAGGTTTACTTGAGGCACCAAAAAGGGAAACTTTCAGTCCACAAGGTTAAATTTTATCCAAATTATAAACACCTGGCAGCATATTGGTTAATA
Source organism: Gavia stellata (assembly GCF_030936135.1). Taxonomy (NCBI): domain Eukaryota; kingdom Metazoa; phylum Chordata; class Aves; order Gaviiformes; family Gaviidae; genus Gavia; species Gavia stellata. The sequence continues at coordinate 77,970,384 of NC_082596.1, forward strand.
AGAGACAGTGCTAACCATGCCACCCACAGTTTCTGTATAAACATAAAAATGCATGGACTACAGTCGGGTAGAATTAGCTGGTCTTTGATGATGCAGTTTACGTACAACCTGCATATGGTACGAGAATGTGTTTTAGAAGTGGATTTAATGATCTGTTACATTAATAACAAAGAAGTATGAGAATAAACTCATGGAATTATGCTTATTTCATTTTTTGTGGCTCCAGTAACGTTTTAGATGATGTGATGATACTCACTGCGTTATTGCAACACCAAAGAATTCTTACTTTCCTTGTTTGAAAGCAGTAAGTAGCTGACACTGAATATGAGCGATAGCTGTTCTCAATGCAAAGATCCTATTTCTAGGAACAGATTAGTAGTAATACTTTGAAAAAGCTGGGGAAGACATGGATCATATTGTGCTAGGTGCTATGCACACAATTCAGAAAGGTATCAAAGCCTTAAATGGTAAAAAAATCATACGTATAAGACAAGAGACAGCAAATAGACCTAATCCAGAAATTAAGTCATAGAGTAGGTAGATGTATATTTACTTTCAAAGGTATTTAATTGGTGAGATTTTGAGGACAGCATTTGCTGTGCTGACTTCATCTTCTGTTGCACTGTGCTTTATTTTTTCCTGTGTTTCTCTAAGTATGCTTCCAACAAAAGCTCGGATTAGGAAGAAAATACAGAACATGTTTTGTAACAGCAAAAATACTCCTGCAGGAGATGTAAGGTAATTAGTAAATGAGAATGTGTTATGTTTCCAGCACCCAATGGGAATAGCAATTCTTGAGAGAAGATTAATATTAGAAATAGCAATCATGAGATTTTAAAAATATGTTACCTGGTTTTATTTAATTATTTCTTTTGTCAAAACTAAAAAGGAACATTTTCTAAGAAAATTTATTAGCGGAGTTAAATCAAGTACCATTCAGATCATCCTTATTTGGGAAATATTAATTGCCAGATTAGTATGGGGATGGGGAACGTGTCTTGCTGTTTAGTCTATCAAAGGGTATTTAAAGAGGAAATACATTGCTAGTCTGTAAATGGCGACTGGGGAGAAGGGCAAGGAAAAGCATCGAAAGGTAAAATAGCTATTTTTGTGAAAACCAAGTGGGTATAAATTGGCTGTGAATAAATGGAGGTGGGAAATAGAGGCTGTTCCTAATCTTTAGTTAAGGTAGGCTCTGAAAGAGAAGTTAAACTGCACAGAAAAATTACTTATTAACACAGGAGTAGGAAACAGCTTTTTTCTCTCATGTGTCCATAGTTTTGTTATAATAAGAGCAGTGCTGAACACAAAAGCATGTCTGTGCAATATTGTGACAGCTTTCTAGAATTAAATGATTTGTCCATAGTACAAAGTAATCTTACTCATTTTAGTCTGTAAAAATAACTTTGGTACTCCAAAGACAGGGTTTGTTTTCTTTTTTCCCCCTTTTTTTTTTCCTTTTTTTTCCTTCCATATACGTAATTATTTTCTCAGTATTATTTGTTGCATGTGATTACGAATGACAATTTTTTGGTTAAAATTCCAAACTAATGGTAGAATATGGGAGGCAAAACACGCAACCTGATGCATCATTTTGAGCAAAGGAATGGAAAAATTGAGAACAGCCTGACTTGGTTCTTAATAAATGTAGCGCTCTAATATGGTATCTGCTCATCAAATACCATTTGTTCTAAAAAAAGCTTTCAGTGCATTTTATCACACAGTTATAAAAATTATTAGACTTGTGACTTTAATAAACTTCTATTTTGTGACAAATCCAATAGGTGTAAATACTTTAAAGGGTATTATTGCGGTAGAGTGGAGTAAATCTGCAGCTATATTTCTTTCTTGTGTCTCTGTTAGTTGGTAATTGACATGGACCAATGTGCAAAATAAGGTAAGCTATTAATAACTCAGTAAATGTCTTATGTTGCCAAGCAAGGATTTGAAATTATATACTGCTGTGCATTTAGAGGTAGTATTTAATTGCAAAGTAATAACGATGCAGTATGCTTAACTGTGTATATTTTCATTTATTATCAAACTTGTCATGAAGGGGTAATAAACAAATTAGAATTCTTTATGTAGGTTGGAAGCAAGTTGGTTTTAGGGTGCTGCTGACTTTAAGAAATGCCAGGGATATTCGTTTCTCACGGGTCAGATTAGACGAAGAAGAATGGAGTGTGTTTTGTGGGATGGATGTAATTTTTAGTGATGCTCTGCATAGGCAGCAGGGTGTGGGGGGTGAGATATGGGTAGCCCTGAGATGTAGCACACAAAACACTCCGCTGTTGTCATGGTTCTCTAGAGTCGTCAACTCCGTGATATTCGCACCACGGACTGTATTACGGGATGGCATCAAAATTGGTCTGCAACCTCTTTCTGTCTCCCCAGGCCCAAGCTGGTACCTCAGCAGCACTTGCCACAGCCTGCCTCCTTCTCCACCCACAGTCGCTGGTCCTGGGGGACCAGAGGGGCCTTGGGGGGGCTGGGGACCCCCCTCCTCTCCTGCGGCTGAAAAGGGCCGTGGGGGATGCTCACAAAACCCGTGTGTCCCCAGGAGCCAGTGGGAAGCGGCGCTGTGCCGAAGTGCTGTTTCTGTGGCGTATTGGTGTGCTCCTCGCGGTCCCTGTCTGCTTAGGGCTGCACCCCTGACTGTACGGGGTGGGCATGAGGGTCCGCATGCCAAATGCTTTATGGTAGAGGTCCCTTGGTTTGTTTGCAGGGGTCCCCATGCAGCGGAGAGGGAGGCGAGCTGCGTGGCATGGCCACAGCAGCAGCCGCTGGTTGCTGCATGCAAGGCAGTGTGCCAGCACAGGGGCTCGCTGGGAAGAAATAGCTTGGCAGATGTCGTCTTTTTTTTTTTTTTTTTTTCTTTACTGCATATCATTTTTAATCATCTCTAATAATGCATTTGTCTGCCCCAGTTTGGGAGCTCTGCTTTCTGGTACCTGTAAGTGAATGCCTCTTGGCCTGATGCGTTGAAGAGTTAAGCCGTGGTTTCCAGCTGCGTGTTCACATGTTTAATGAAGGTTTTCTTTTTTGTTTGGTGCAGGGCCGTATCTGCAGAAAAGCTGGCAAATCAAAAAAGTCGTTCAGTCGAAAGGAAGCTGAAGCAACATTTAAGAGTTTGGTGAAGACCCATGAAAAATATGGGTGGGTCACCCCGCCTGTCTCTGATGGCTGATGTTAGCAACCTGCACTTGACAAAAATGCTGAACAAAAGTACTGTGACATCTCCTCAGTGCTGTACACCGCCCATCCTTTTCTACTTCAGCTTCAGTTACATACCATGAATGTCAAGGAGACATCTAAGTTATTTATGAACAGATGTGTTTACAGAGGGAGAGAAAAAAAAATGCTGTGTAGGATTATATTTCAAGACTGGAGAATGGTCATCATTGAAGTCACTTGAGCGGATGCTGAGATTGCGTCATTTGCCCCCATACAGCCCACATTGTCTTCAGCTTCTTTCCATGACAGCAGCACCAAACAGCAGTAGTGGAAAGTCTATCCATTACTGCTCAGTTCATTTAAATGTAAATGAAACAGTTAATATTTAATAGGGAAGCAGTGCATTGCAGGTACATGTTTGCTGTGCTGTTTATCTTTGTCTCCTAGCAGGTCAACATAACTTGAAGATTTGTCTTTATGTGGAACTGTGGTCTGCTGTGACTAAATTTAGACCTCATTTGTGCTCTATATATGACCTTTAATTCATAAATGAAACCAGAATTAAAATGCTGAAAGGTCCTAGTGTTGAAAAATTATTAAGTGGAATCACCCAACCAGTTACAATGTGCTATCTATGCTGATATTGTGATGTGCTGTTCAGAAATAAACCAGTGCAGTTAGCTGAAGGTTAGGTGGTTTTTTTAAACACATCCATGCCAGGGCTAGGAGTGGTTGGTTGGTGGTAGCAGAACCATTATTACCCTGCTGGTACTTTCTGCAGTAGCATGTGGCCTGTCAGTTCTTCAAAATGGCAAAACAAACTAATGGAAATGGACAAAGCAACCTTAAAAATTATCTGCTTAATTTTAAAATGATATGCCAGTAACAGAGTAAAAATTTTCAAGTCAAATGGAACATGGTTTGTAAGATGATTTGCATGACTGGAATTTTCTTTTTTATTTTCACTCAATAGACATTGTATGTACTTAGAGCCCAGTGTCTGAGAAAACCCACTGATGTATATAAATGTCCTATTATTTAATCATTAAGATTTAAGTTTTCTGGTAAAGAAATTGAAAAAAACTTTCTAAGGGACTCCATAAAAGCTGAAGGTAATGTTTAGAATGGTATAAGAAAAAGCATTAAAAAATGTGGATTACGAATGGAAAAGCGTATTGGACACGTGCTGAATAAAATCACCAGTATCGTTTCTGTTGCCTCAGGAATTCAATCATTTTGGCCTACTTTTGTATTCAAAGTAATAGGTTTTCTATTGTGAAATTCTAGGCACCTTATAGATATATATCTGTTGCGGTGATATTTTAATTGAAAGCAGGGTAGTATCGATTGCAAGACTAATTTGGAGGGGGGAAAACAGTGTGTGTTTGAAAACACTTTCCATTATATGGCTAACACAAGACCAAATTGAAATGGTTGGCCAGTTTCTGTTTGTATTACAGCAACAGTGGAGACTATACAGAGAGTTTTGGGGTTTGGAGTTTGATTTAAAACGACACACGGCAGAGAAGAACAAAAGAATAATGAAGGCCAATGGAGTTCAAACACAAGTGAAGAAGCAGCAGAGCAGGTATTTTTGCAGTATTGGTGCAAAAATGCTGCTCAGTTTATCTATAGATGCTTTGCCAGTGTAGCAGTTTGTCAGCTGGATAGGGAGAAAAACAATCAAAGCTTTCAGCAGAATGGTTATGCAGGTCAGAGTCACTCAGTTTTGTGGACATAGCTGGTTTCTTGCATTTCTCATCTCCATCAGCTCCTCTTCTCTTTCTCCTCTGACCATTTGCGGTACCCACCTGGTGTGCTTTATCTCAGTTACCAATGGAAATGCTTCGTACCACAAATCTGCACAGATCTTGCCGTGATTTATCTCACCTGCTTCATACTTGGAGACGATGCTATACTCAGTGGATATATACTTTTCCCCTCAAACTGTGTATCAATTCTGTGCATCCAGCAGCAGAATGTGTCTTTTGAGTGAGGAAAAACATTTCAAGTAATTTATTTACTCAGTTTTATAAACAACTTTTTTGCTACACTTTATGAAAGAGGAAACTAGTATGTTTAGTTAGGCATCAAATAATTTGCAATCCCTAGTGGGACTCCCTGAGAACGTCTAGAGGGATCTAGCACTGGAAAGCGTAAGGTTTGTTATTTCCCTTTGGAACAGCTCTTCCCTCATCAGCACAGTAACATTATGTTAAAAGCAGTGTGAAGGTGTGGTAAGTCTCTGGGGGGGATTATTTCTTTTTCTGCTGTTTTTTTAACCTGTCTCTTTTTTCTGTCAGTGGATTATTTTAAATCTTCCTGAGAACCATATCTTTAATATTTAATTAAAGTGTTAGCTAAAAGGAACATAGTGGGTGGATTGCTACCACTTCCCTCAAACCTACTTATTATGTGTCTTCTTAAGTGTGCTTTAAATAGTTATAGCAAACATCATCGCTAGAAATCACAGTTACTTTCTGGCTGTAGGAGGTTCTCTGTATCACTCAGAGTCTTGGAGCAGTAGGAGAGGCAAATCAAAAAATCTGGAGTGCTTTGAAGCTGTAGCAGAAGGGGAGCAGAGCGTGTGTGATAAGCTGCAGCAACAAATCGTGCAAGGAAGAAAGAAGGAAAAAGTACACTGCATGAACTAGGGCAGGATGAAGTTCCTGCCGCACCAAAAATAAGACTGCTCTTATTGAAGAGACGATGGCTTATAGCAGGAGCAGGCTGTGCTGGGGGAGATGCAGGAAAAAGGGGACAGCAGGGAGGACAGAAGCATTGTGCTTCTGAGCAGTGAGAAAGGGAAATGGTAATTAAGAGATTTAGAAAGAGGGTTGATCTATTTTATGAAAAATTAGTTCATGGTTTTTGTCTAGCTGTATGCTAGACAGGTTCTACTTTCTCTGCAACAGACAAGCCTAAAAAAAGTGAGAAAATTGGGACAGGAAAGGTGTGTGAGAGGAAGGAAGGGAGCAAGACCTGAGAGACAGAGACGTATAGGCTAGGGAAGATATAACTGGGCAGCTAAAACACAGGATAAAGTAAACCTGGTCATGGAAGGGGATAAAATGAGGGATCAAAGGAGAACAGCACAGCACAGTACCAGAAAGAAACAGCAAGGACAGCAGTTTAGAGAGGACCTACTGCGGGAGCTGATTGCAGAGCTGCTCCAGGTGCCTTTCTGTTGAGGGAGCTTCAGTGAAAAAGATCCTATAATGTCCCTTTTATTTGTATCCTAGAAAGCAATGTGTGCTTCCTCCTTGCTCTGTCCTCCTTCTGGCAGCTGAGAAGGATGTTAAGATTTGGAGCTGTGGTGTGAAACTCAAATCAGGCTGTCACCTCACTTCTGTGACTGAGAAATAAAGCCAAGTGTCATTCCCAGATCCTAAACTCAAGGAGGGCAAAATCCAAATAGATTGGCCAGTCGTCTGCTTTGTCAAAGTTCCTCAATATCAAAGAAGTGGGGGGAATATTGTTTTTGAAGACAGAAAACATCAATATTCCCCCTTTATGCAGTCAAAAAACTCCTTAGGACATCTTTTAAAATTAGCAGTCAGCACAGGTACTCCAGCTCTCATTAGACCCATTTAATCAGGAATATTATTTTCCATCTGCTGTCCCCAGAACAGATGATTAATTTCAAACTAGCATCCGGGGAGGTGTGAAGTTGTATTAGGAAATTACTTCCTGACTTTTTAGAATATGTCCTTTTGGAGGACCTTCCTTGGGTCTGAAAAAGCTACTTGACTGAATATAGGCATTGAACAAAGAAAGCTTATGATAAAGGAAGAAAACTGTCTCTGAATACCTAAACACTGAAGGATCTCCACAAAGAGCAGAGCTGATGATTTATACGGGAATGTATTTCTGTGACATTAGAAATCGGTCCTAAAAGTTGAACAGTCAAAAACTCAGCAAAGACCTCTTGAACTTGCCTTGTTTTCTCTCCCAAAGGCAGCATGTCTCCTTCATTCCAGCCCATACTTCAGTCCTGAGTCCAAAGAAAGATAAGAGGTATGGTCTCCTTATTTGGTGCTATGACACTGTATTATATAAAAAAAAAATCTCACTTCATTCTCCTTGTCCAAAGCACTACGTAAGATCCTAAAACGGGGCTTCTTGCATAAGTAGCAGGGTTGGGACAAAGCCTTTCTAGTATAACAAAACCACATGATATGACTGTGATATATACATACATGCTTTTAGAAAACTCATTTAGAAAGACATATTCAGAGTCACAGCTGCAAAGAAGTGATCGCTGTCATGGCCGGTGCACTGATGTGTATGTACTTTCCATTCCACAGGAACTTGCAATAGAAATAAATCTATTCTTGATAGGCTGACTGTACAGAGAAAATACTGTAGAACTAACTGGCATTTGGGATTTAAATCTCTGGGTTTTCTTTGCCACATTTTACTCTTTTTTTTCAAGATTTTCAGGCACAGACATAGGGCCATAGCATCTTCATTTCACACTGGCATTATGGCCAGCATGGTTATTTACATGACTCCAATGAGGTGGTCGATTATGAACACACTTCTTGTTGATGAGGGTTTTAGAGGATAACTGTCTTCCAGCTGAATGCCTGGGTGTGGACCTTGGCTGATGTACTGAGGATTTACTTTTCAGTGTTACATGGGCAGATGCGATGCATGCTCAGGCATCTGAAGTCTTAGCTGAATTTACATGGGGAAGCCTTTGCACAGAGTCAGCGTGAAAGGGTTGTCTCTTCCACACGGTAGGTAAATTCTGGTGAAGAATGTTCCTCTCAAACTGGTCTATGAACTAACCAAACAGAATTAAGCAGGCCAACCTGCTGGTGCAATATGATTTTCCAGTTATGTATCCCCTCCCTGACAAGCACCAGTTTACATTAAATAGTCTGCTACAGACATAACATTTCAGAAGATGACACTCAATAAAGATGCTGGAGAAAAGCTCCTGGGTACGTATCTCCTCCAGCCTTCCCTGGTGTTCTGGGGGATGAAGATGCAGCCCTGATCTAAGTGAACGAGAGAGACCAAGAGGTGCTGTGCACATGCACTAAGAGCGTGCACATACACTAAGAGCCATGCACTGCCCTGCAAAGTGCCAGCTGTGGGAAGCTGGGGGCAGCAAGCCTCTGAGCTTACCTAGGCAATGTGCATCCTGTCTTGTATTCATATACCAAGCTTGCAAATACTTTACGAACATGTATATTACTTGGATTGAGTCAAAGGGTTCAGCACATCTCTGACCTGAGTTCAGATTTGCAGAGCAGATGGGTTACTAAATACGCACAGGAGGTTTTTGTGTGAGTTAGTGACACATTTAAAGTTTTGCTTTGCTCGCTCTGAAGAATAAAGTGGCTGTCAAACTAGGTCTGAGGACAAAGAGGTTGAAAGTGAGTCACCTGCTATTATCAGCACAGCTGCACTGGAGAGGTGGTTTCGTTTGTACATCGAAGGGTAGAGGTGAGGTACTGCAGCAAGAGCAGCCAGTAGGACATTGCAAGAAGTTATGAAGACAGAGCTTGCCTCTTTGTCGTCGTCCCCCCCGTATTATTGACTACCTAATTTCATCCTCTTAAATGTACATTGCTCTACTTAGTAAATTTTACCCCCCTTTATATCACTTCAAAGTTTTACTGATATGCTAAGGAAACCTTAAAACAAGTCATGTAAATTTACATTTAAAGCCTGCATTTCAATCTAGAAGCGTGCAAATGCCATGCTGACACCTGTCAAATTTCACCAACAGCTTCCTCACACTAGTAAGTCTTGGACAAATCAGTGATGACGGTAGTTAACACAAAAATAGAAACTGTGTAATTTGGATGTTTGACTTAGTCTTTTCCCTGATTGCTTTGTCTTTCAGTTTGATTGACTTCAGCCAAGAACGTCAAGCTAACAGCAGTGAAACTGTCATAGTGTTGTTTATTTAGAACAGTTCCTTTTGTTCATGCTGCTAAATAAGGTGGCAATAAATATTCATTGTAGTTGTGTTACACCAAATGGGAATTCAGAGATAACTCCTCACACTTTGAAAACTTTGCATTTTATACCTAGTGTTTGCCACCACACTTAGCATTCATTAGCTTTTGCTGTCAAATATTCTTGTGTTTTCTTACTCAGTGACCTCATGTGCTTTAAATTATTTGTGGTTTACTAACAGAAATATTTGAAGTATGTTGCAGGTCCTCTTGGCGAAATCAGTGAAATGGAACTGAACCAAATCTAATTGTCTGTGTGATTTAGAGGGGTTCTTCATTTGCCATTTGCATTAACAAGATCTGTAGACTTTTACTAAAGATTCCCCTTCTGAAGTTCCTCAACAAAACCAAGACTTCAAACTCAGCACAAAAACCATGCTGACATGGATTAGCATGCATCTTGGGAATGAAAGCAGACCATTCTCAAGAGAAATTTAAACCATTTCTTCATTTATGCCAGCATTGTTTAGTTCTGAGAAGGTATGATAACAATACAAACACAGATAATGCCTTACACTGGATGAGATTGTTCTTATTATTTAATTCTTACATAAATATGATTTTATAATGTATTAATAGAATTTGTGATAATCCCACCAAACTAGGAGGAGTGATCGATATCCTGGAAGGCAGGGCTCACATTCAGAGGCACCTGGACAAGCTGAAGGAACGGGCCAACAGGAACTTCATGAAGTTTGGCAATGACCGGTGCAAAGCCCTGTACTTTGAATGGAGCCACCCAATTCATCAGTGCAGGCTGGGGCTGTCTGGCTAGCTTGCAGCTCTGCAGGAAAGGACTTGGAGGCCTGGGCGGACAGCAGGCTTACAAGGGATCAACAGTGTGCCCTTGTCTTAATGAAGACTAGCCACATACAGGGCTGCGCTGGCAAAAGCATAGCCAGCTGGTCAAGGAAAGTGATTCTTTTCCTCTATTCATCACTTGTGAGCTGACATCTGGAGTCCTGTGTCCAGTTTTGGCCCCGCAGAACACAGCACTTTTTGACAAATTGGAGGGAAACCAGGGCACCAAGATGGTTAGTGGTCTGGAGCCTGTGATGTGCGGGAAGAGGCTGAGAGAGCAGGTTCTGCTCAGCCTGGAAAGAGAAGGCTGAGAGGGGGCTGACTGCAGTCTTCCACTACCTAGAAAGGGATTACAGAGAAGTGGAGCCATACTCTTCTCTGAGATGAAGAGCCAAAGAGCAAGAGGCAGCAGACACAAGTTGCAGCAAGCAAGGTCCCAGCTGGATGGAGGGAAGAACCTCTTCACCACATGAGCAGGCAAGCACTAGAGCAAGTTGCCCAGAAATAATGGAATCTCCATTGTGGGAGATTCTGGGGACTCGACTTGATAATGCCCTGAGTAACCTGATCCAACTTTGAAGTTAGCCCTGCTTGAAGCAGGAGTTTAGACTATAGAACTCTATAGGTCTCTGCCAAACTAAACGTTTCTCTGATTCTATTATATTATTTATATTATAAATTTTGCTATTCAGAGGTATTGGGGAAACAAATTTCATGGCCAAAAATATGCCTGTGGAGCTCTACCTGATTCATAAAGCTGCTAACCTCCAAGAAGGGCCAGCTGATCATGACTCCCTACTTGGTGTAAAAGTAATCCCTTCCAAGCACCCTATGCTCTAACTTAGCTGCATGGATGTAGGTTTATAAAGTTGTGCAAACACCCATTGAAGATGTCACTAATTAGCATATCCACACTAAAATTTTTGCATACATAGACCAGCTACCAGTCCACTGTTATAAATATTTTCCATGTAAAAAGGTGTTTTGAGATAACTTTTAATTCTGTTTTCCCTGAAGAGCTTTAAGCTTAATGGGTTTTTCATGTTGTCTGTTTCCCTGCAATGCAAGATTGAAAAATATTTCCCTAAGTAGAGCTAATAGGAAGGAAACCACGTAAAGCAAGCCTGGAGCTTAAGGATGGGATCTTTTGCAGGAAAATTCTCTGAATCCTGGAAAGCAAGTTACTGTAACTGAAGTTGTCTCACATTGCAAGGCTTTCCTGATTGCTCTGGTGAGCTATTCTTGAATTCCCAGGGCCAAAACCCCTGTTCTCAATCTTGCTCTGGTTTTACCTGCATCCTCTAAACATTCTGCAAATCAATGTCTGAGGCGAAAAGGATTTTGGTGGCATTTCTGACAGGGGCTTTCACCTGGAATATCTCACAGTACACTTCATCTGCTTGCATTTGCTGTCCCGATTCTGCTGCTCAACAGATCCAAATCTGGTCAATACACGTATTTCCCCTGTCCACCTTGTAGAGCCAGCATAAGGACCTGGATTTGTCTTTCCTTCCCTGCTCCCTGGTATGCTTTGCATCACTGTTCCTGGATAGGAAAGCTTTCTCTGATGGCACTTATTTTGACCCCATTTCTGAGATAAAGTTGTGTTATCCAGCACCCCTCCCTCACAAGCGCAGTCAGAGCACTTGGAAAAACAAAGGGATCGAACAAAGGACTAATGTATTCGAAGTGAGTAGCCCTAGAGCACAGCTGTTAACATTGCAACAGTGAATAGTGTTGTGATTCAGCTCGTTTATCCTCTGCACGGCGCAAAATGGGGTAATACTGGAAGTGCAGTTGGTTTGAATGTTAAGCGTTGCAGGAGCAGTTTTGCTGCTTTCAGTGAGCACAAGTGGTGCCGAGTCTTCACCGGGTCTCTTGCAAACAAGGTGTACCTATGTTGAGTTGCCTGTCACCTCTCCTCCATCACCAAGCAGAAGAAACCCTGACTCTTGGCCTGACCTTCTGGACAGTTACTCTACAGGCACTCGGTTATTCTTGATGCATTTTTAATTTTTATATGTATTTTATATTTACATATATATGTATAAATATACACATATATATGTGTGTATATATATACAGGGGAAACTTGGGCACAAATCAAGACCAAAGCTGAAACAGACTCTTCTGGTATTCTTTCCACCATAACACCCATAAGGCTTTCAAACCTGGAGCACAACTACATATACATCTTCTGCAGCACTTGGAGTATAAATGATAGCTTTATCTCAAGGCCATTTCTACTGTTCTTTCTGTACTGGCAGTAATAAATTCAAAGGTTCCTGTCCATTGGAAGTGACTTGAAGAGAGAATGTATTTCTTGACATGAAGTTCCCTGACAGATGACATGATCTGCTTGCTAGCTGGAGCTATCTACTTTACAATTCATGCACCAACTCTCAGAAAGAGGCAGCTGGACACTGCCCATAACACCCATGGTAAATTCTTTATGGAAAAAGCATAAATGTAACTAGGCGAACTGGGGTATGAGTGGTGAGGATCCACCATGGTGAAGGTGGCAAAGGAGGAGTCGCAACCAGTCTCCATCAGTACACCTGGTTACCATTAATTAGTGTAGGTAACCATGTTTCTCAAAGAACTCATGAGTTCTTTGGAAGGAAAAGTAGCAACAGTTATTGCAGCCTCCTGAAGGAGAAGCTTCAGTTTGTGCTGTTGATTTCTCTTGAAATCTTCTTTTGACAGAGAAGAACATAAATTCCTGTCAGTAAAGAAAGCCAAACTGGGAAGGACGAGAAGTCAGGGTGTGCCTAGAAACTTGGGAGACTACCAGAAAATTCTTCTTTATACCTCTTTCTCTTGCATTACTTCACATGCCCGGAGCAGCCATTCAGTTAAATATACCTTTCCACCTTCCCAGTGTTTTCCCAAGAGATTTGGAGTGATGTGGATCATACCCAAGGGGCCTTGTCACTGACACCATCATGGGCCAGTGTGGACTCCTTTTAAATGAAAAGTGCTAGTAGGAGGGAAAGCACTCACAAATGTTTGTGTATTCCCTCTGTCCTCAGCTAGCAAGCATCTGTAACTTGTATGTCTCATATCTACATTGCAGAGCTATACCTGATTTTGTATGTTTTTAGGTAAGTTTTGTGCAACCTACCAGCTGGAAAGAAAGTGGCAAGGTGCCGGCCTAACAAGTATATTGAAGTGTGTGCTTAGCTGAAAGAGCACAAATAAACATTGCTACTGCCTTTGTGTGGTTCAAAGTTCTGATCTGCTGGATCAGGGCAATAGTGACAGCTATCTCCTGTTAGAGCTAATGTATGAATCCAAGAGTAGACAGCCCTGGTTTATAACATGGTCATGCGATCTCTGTCATTGAAATTAATTTCAAGAAGTAAATTCTCTCTTCAGGACACTTTTTCAAGTGATCTGAGATTTTTCACATGACGTGTAACAATAGCTGTAATGTAATAGAGAAATTGAAGCAGCATTTTATTTTCCAGTGCCTACATCCCTTTGTCCTCTAATACTGATGCTGTAAAACAAATGATGAAAGCTTAAGTATACTCATTAACTCATGAAGTTAAACATTTGGCATACCCAGCTGCAACTGAACAGGGCAAAGCACCAGAGGTTTTTTAAATGTTTGGCCAGATTTTTCTCTATATGAGAAAAAAACAGTAAAAGGGTAGGACCTCCCTGTTTGCAACTGAAAACTGTCTTCAAAGGATCCTTAGGAATGCCCTTAACTTCTTATGGACACTAGGTTTACACTAAGGGCAAACAGTCTTTTTTAAACAGAACCCCCCTGCCACTGTGCATTGCTTCCAGCTCCCACAGACCTGTCCTGCCCCTGGTTCCCTGATTGATAGACTCAGCCAAACCAGGAATACCATTGCTCAGTGGATGACAACACTGGCAAAGTTTAGTCAACATCAGTAACATAAGAGATTATCCTCTTTGATTCAAGCAACTAGTCAAAATGTAATCCTTTGTAGGCATTATTTCAGTTAAATTAAATTCTTTCAATCTGGAAGAGAAGCATTTAGGTATCTTTGATAGAATCCACCCACTTTTGTAAGAAAATATGAAGTCTTACCTTCTTGACCTCAGGAGGAAATAATCAATAGGAGACTGCTTTTTACTTCACAGCTCCTTGACCAGAAAGATCTCTTTGTCTACGGGCTATATATTGAAAAGGTTGATTTTTTCTTCCCAGTTTTTTCCTTGACTTCCCGAACTGAATCATCTGCTGCTGCCTAATGGATAAACCTACCAGATTCCTTGTGGTGGAGCAGAAATGGAGGGAGGAGAGTAGGGCAGGGTAAGGGGAGAGGAAAGGAAAGCAAAGTTGACACCCGGCAACCAGCAAAGGTATTACCGATCAAGCCAAAGGGAGCAAATTCAGAACATCAGCTGACAAGAAAATTAACTCAGCTGAGACAGACAACCACCTTCATGTCACTCCTTCTATACTCTCACTGTTTGCCACTTTCTATCAGTAAGGCAAAAATCAATAAAAGGGACTCAAACAAATCTCAGCTCATAGGAAATACCTCGCCCTCCCTTCATACATCAGTCTCTTCCTTCCTGAGCAATGTAACACTTTGGATTGAACCTGAGAAATTACTTAAAAGAAAGTTTCACCTTGTTGTCCATTGTCAGAGACAAAAGTAATTTAAAAAAACCCATCCATTTTATCAGCACTAGTCAGCTCAAATAAAAAAATAAAAAATAAAAAATAAAAACTCAAATAAAAATAACCTTTTACTTAGTGTAAAGGGACCCAACTATTTCAGAAAGTGGAAAGTGGCCTTGTGGAAATCAGTAAGAGTTAACTGTGGACTTCAGTGGGACCCATGTATCATTCGGAGGATATGATGGCTTGTCCAGATTGCTCTGAATGCCACAAAGCTGGGTCTTGGACTGAAGAGTGCCAGAAGGTGCTCACACTGCTCAGAGCTGTGCACACCCTCAGGGAGCAACTGAAAAAGGATGGTAATCACAGAATCATAGAATGGTTTGGGTTGGAGGGGACCGTTAAAGGTCATCTAGTCTCACCCCCCCTTCAATGAACAGGGACATCTTCAACTAGATCAGGTTGCTCAGAGCCCCATCCAACCTGACCTTGAATGTTTTCAGGGATGGGGCACTTACCACCTCTCCGGGCAGTCTGTTCCAGTGTTTCACCACCCTCATTGTAAAAAATTTCTTCCTTATATCTAGTCTAAATCTACTCTTTTTTAGTTTAAAACAATTACCCCTTGTCCTATCGCAACAGGCCTTACTAAAAAGTTTGTCCCAATCTTTCTTATAAGCCCCCTTTCAGTATTGAAAGGCCACAATAAGGTCTCCCCGGAGCCTTCTCTTCTCCAGGCTGAACAACCCCAACTCTCTCAGCCTTTCCTCATAGGAGAGGTGTTCCATCTCTCTGATCACTTTTGTGGCCCTCCTCTAGACCTCTTCCAGCAGGTCCATGTCTTTCCTGTGCTGAGGACCCCAGAGCTGGATGCAGTACTCCAGGTGGGGCTCTCACCAAAGTGGAGTAGAGGGGCAGAACCACCTCCCTCGACCTGCTGGCCATGCTTCTTTTGATGCAGCCCAGGATACGGTTGGTTTTCTGGGCTGCGAGTGCACATTGCTGGCTCATGTCCAGCTTTTCATCTACCATATCTTCACAGTTTGCAGTGAGCTCTGGTTTTGTCTATTACTGCACCTGATCCCACTGGAAACTTCAACATGCTCAAAGCTGATCAAAAAGGAATCTTAGTTTTTGTATTGTTATGTGTGGGGCAGCTTTGGCTAGTCAGTAGCTTTATTGCCAGGGCATTTGGAGACTCTGAACATGCTGTACAAACGTACAGGCTTTTCCTAAAGAATGCCTGATGATACTTATATATTACATCTCATAATCTTTCAATATTACTTGCAAATTCCATTCTGTGTTCATGACATGCAATAAAAACAACTGGTTTATCTTCTGCTAGACAAGATTTGAAACAGGCATCTGGTTTGTATTTTTGATATAACACAGAAAAGTTGATATCAGTACAAATGAATTGTCCAGCTGGATGAGACAGTCATTTAATTCTGTATCCTGATGGCTCAGAGGAGAGCATCAGACTATTGTCCTGGGGATCAGAATGATTCAGGATGGAATGATTCAGGATGATCTTGTTCAACCCCTTGCTCCACAAAAGGCCAACTTCGAGGTTCGATCAGGTTGCTTAGGGCATTGTCCACCTGAGTCCCAGATATCTCACAAAATGGACATCCCACCACCTCTCTGGGAAGCCTGTTCCAGTGCTTAGTCATCCTCTGGGAGATTCACCTTTTCCTCCTGTCCGACTAGTATCGTGGCTGCTGGCTCTTGTCTTCTTTCATGAGCACCTCTGAGAGGAGCCTGCATTTGGGACAAGCAAATAAAACCAGTTCAAAAAGAGAGAAAGGAATTGTTACATTTTCCCAGTTTGTGTCCCTGTGTGACATTTCAGTGTTTTATCTGCCTGGAATCACCCATCAAGCAGAAGTCTCCCCTGAGCTGCATACAATAGTGCCCAGATGTCCATCATGTTGGTGTTCTCCATCTAAAATTCAAGAAAGTGTTTGAAGAGTTTTATCTTTTCCCTCCAGTGCTCTTTCCTTTGTATTCAGTATGGAGGGCTGTTCATCACGGTATCCTCCATTTATTTGTCCTTCATTAGGTTCTTCTTCATTTGGCTTGCCTTGTAATATTCTCAGGTTTTAACTAAAACAAATAGCCATGTGGCCTCCACAGATTTTGCTAATTCACTGTTCACATCCTCTTTCCAAATTTCCAAGTATCTAATATGTTATGCACATGAACTGTTGAAGCTTAATGTTTTTAAACATTTTGACGTTTCTAATCTTTTGCCATCCTGAAAATCTATTTCTCAGTCCTACTCTGTTTTCTGTATCATGGACAGATTTGTAGCCATAAGAAGATTCTGCGTTTTTATAGCTGCTAAGAAAGGACTTCCTCAAAGGTTTTTGAATTATTAATTACATTATGTTGTCCTATCTGTTTTTTTGTTTGGTTTTTTTTAATTTCAAATGATTAATTAAACCTATTTGCCAGCTACAGGCACAAGGTTTACTGGCTCTTGATTCTCTGGACCACCTAGAAAGCTTTTTTTTTTTAATCTGAAAAAAACCCCAGAACAAAACAGAGACTCAGCATTTTGCATATCTTTAACCCTCTAGCACAAAATCAGGTTTCAGTGAGAAATTAATTTTTAAAAACACGCAATATATATTATTTTATACATTATATAATATGTATTTATCTAGATAGAATGTATAATGCAATGTATGTAAAAGCATCTAGGAAAACTGTTGACATTATATAATATATAAAACATGGTAATATTACATAATATAACATAATATGTGATATTATGTTATTATGTAATTTAATAGTATATAATCTATTAATAGATAATTATATTAACATAGGCACATATTACATGCTATGAGTTCTATAAATATATAACAATATACATATAGAGTATATTGCGTATATAATTTACATCACACATACAGTTTATAAATATACACAAATTAAAAAAATAATACATTTAAAGTAAAAATGAAACATAAGCATTTAACATAAATTTAAATTGATAAAATTAATTTTAGTACCTCTATCTAATAAACATTTAACATAGAGTATGCATTAATATTTACGATGTGTTATATACTATAACATAATTTCCTTTGCAGCTCTTCAGTGTCAGGCTTATGTCCTTCCCAAGCTCCTGAACACACACCAGCTGGACCTATTGGAATGGGCTACTCTTTTATGTCCCATTTTGGTTTGGTACCTACTGTTTTGTTCACCAGTTTGTTCTGGTACTTCCCGTCCTCATAAGACTTCATCGTTACTCCCAAGCCCAGAACTGGCCTGACTTCAACATTGTCTGCAGAGGCAGTTGCTGTTAAGAAATCACGTAGCTTGCTAGCAATGCCCTTAATTGCTCCCTTCAAGCACTCAAGAGATCAGCTCTTGCATGGACACATTTCCCTCAGGAGCTGGAACAAGTAAGTGCATCAGTGCTTAAATGTCTTTTTCACTCCTGGAAAGCCACTGTTTAGTGCTGTGCATATACACAATGCCCCAGGTGCATCTTCTTCTTTTAAGATTGGTTATTTCATCTTCAAAATCCTTCTAACATTCCTCTCATCCACAGCCAGCTGCAATTTCTTCATTTGCTTATTATTCCAAATGTTGCAGAATTCCTGTTTCTCCCAGCAGTCTTCCCCAGCTTCCCAAGTTTCTCCTAGTGCTTTCCCTTTGCCCTCCCACTTCCTATCCAGTTCATCACTTCTCCCCAAAGCTTTCTCTCTCTTGCAGCCTCCCTGGGGACTCACAGCTCGTTTCACTTTCCTGCTAGGGAGCACAGAGTGGTTTGTGAACGGACACATCCGCATGAGAAGCAGCAGGCACGGCATTTAAGAGCACACGTATAGTCAGGCCAAACAAGCTTTTCCCCTAAGCCAGGAAATCACTGCAGGGGCGCCTATCGGAGGAAGCGGCTTCTATTCGGTGTTTGCAATGGTTCTGCTCGCCCACCTCTGAGGAAGCATCGCTTGTGCACACTGCTCCACTCCGCAGTGCTTCTTCAGCATCCTGGGCTCATGCAGATCCATCCTACATCCTTCAGGGGTGCAGGGAGACAGTGTTTTTGAACAGTTTGTTGAACGAGGTCATGCCCCGCCAAAGGGCATTTATATAATGAGAGCTTGTGAAGCTGTTATCAAGGGCTGCATATGCTTTGGCTTCTTTTGACAAGTTGTTTCTGGGCCGTTTCTTACATGTGCCACGTGTGAGATCAATTTGTTCCTGCTAGCATGCATCTTCCACATGTAAGGAGGCGAGCAGCTCTAGAGCTAGAGCCAATCTTTCTGTCTGTGACCTTCAAGCTCAGTTGGTAGTCTGGAGGCAAATACAGTGGATTTCCAGTAATCATGATGCATTTGTTTGTTAGACTCCTGTCCCCAGACCTTGCTTGGAAACAACAGTTGACAGCTTTGCTTGGTGCTACCAGCCATAAATTCAAGTGTTGTCCTTACCAGCTGTTTGAGACTTTTAACTTCTTTTTATGATCAGCACCTGCTGCTCATTTTTGCACAGTAAGGCCCCTCCATTGGCAGTTTTAGCAGTTAGCCTGACAAAACATACCATTCGTATAAATCTCTGTACATCCTCTCTGTAAATCAATGGTAATTTGTTGATAACCACTCATTTACTACTGAGACCTCTCTGTTCTCCCATGCACTGTCCCTTTTTTTTTGGTGTATTTCAGGAAAACAGAGTATTTCAGTACAGCTGTGTTAACAGGCCAGCTGACTCTTGTTTAGCTACGTTTTGCTGGATGCCCTCCCTGCAGGAGTGGGTAAGCACTGGAGCAGTTGCCCAGAGGGGCAGTGGACCCTCTGCCCTGGGACATTCCCAAGACCCACCTGGACCCTGAGCAACCAGCTCCAGCCTTGAAGCTGGCCCTTTGTGGTGCAGGGGGCTGCACTGCGCAACCTCCCCAAGCCCCTTCCAACCCAACTTGTTCTGTTGTTTCCATGACCCTGTGTTCTCGGTTTAGCGGACAGAGTTGATTTTCTTTTCTTTTTTTCAGTGGTGCCCAGTGACAGGACAAGAGGTAACGGGCACAAACTTGGTCATAGGAAGTTCCATCTAAACATGAGGAGGAACTTCTTTGCTTTGAGGGTGGCAGAGCACTGGAACAGGCTGCCCAGAGAGGTTGTGGAGTCTCCTTCTCTGGAGATATTCAAAACTCTCCTGGACGCATTCCTGTGCAACCTGCTCTAGATGAACCTCCTGTGGTGGGGGGGTTGGACTAGATGATCTCCAGAGGTCCCTCCCAACCCCTATCATTCTGTGATTCTGTGATTCTGTGATTTGAAACACAGCCTCGTTTGCCTCAGAGCATGGCCCGGAAATTAATCTAGAGCCGGAAAATTACGTCAGCTTTTCATAGACAGTTGGCACGCTACAAGGAATGTATCAGGGAAAAGACCCTGTTTTGTGATGTTTACCTTTTCAGATCAAATCTGATTTAACATGCTTTTCTATGAACTTCAGGAAAGAATTGGGCTGAGTTCGGCTCTCCTTTCAATGTAGTTCACAGAGGTCAACAGCATTACCCTATTATTGCAGTGCTGTACCAAGACAGGCTGGAGTACAAAATGTTAATGTTCTGCCCTGTGCTCAGACTCCTCAGAAAAATACATTTTTCACCATTAGTGTTACATTATCCCTCCTATATCTTCTCAGAGGGAACAGCACAGGCTCTGTAATAGCATGAGCAGAGATTTCATATTATTTTAGCCCCGCAAACTCTTTTGTATGACATCAATTCTTAATAAAGCATGTCACTTACATGACCTGTTGCAATTTGTCAAAGGAAACATTAAAGAGTTAGTTCTTATTTGAGAGGTTTGAGTGAGGTATTATGTGAGTTTTCCTGGACACTGGATGTGGATTCAAATCCTGTTTGGATGTGAAAAGCAGAATAACCACATTCTCCATAGGAAGCAAATACATTTTTTGTCAGTTGTGGTGACTGCTTTTGTTATTTGACATACTTTTTCTAGGTTTTTCTTTAGCTCACCTTTTTTTCGAGTGCAAGGCATACCAGTGTTGCTTGAAAAGGTTTTGCTGAGAAAACCACCAAATGACTTTTTTTAGAAAGAAAACCCAGATTAACTGAATAGCTTTTGATACCAGCCAAACACTGAAGTCCCACCCACAGAGAAGAAAGATTCAGTTGCCTTAACGTCTTCTCTGACTGTCTTTAAGATGTTCTAGAGCATCAGAAACATCTCCACGAGACTGGCTGACATCACATGGGACCTCCTGGAGGCCCATCAGCACACGCATGCATTACTTTTCTCCACAGACCGTTTGTTTTTGAGATGGTCTCACAAGCCATCTAGAACAAGGCAAGTGCTTGCTATCAGCACCCTCCACCACTATTTCTTTCCTGGAGAGGAACTTCCCAATCTCCTTGAAACGTACTGTAGTCCCGCCAGGATTAGTGCCTCACAGGCTGTTATTCCTTTAGTGCTGAGGCTTCCTTTCTAAAATGAGATACCTGAGAAACTGAATTTCCTGCACTCCCTGATTTTACCACATGCCAATTGACAATGTCTTATGTCCCCTCTGGTCAAAGCTCAGGCCTGGGCACAGTGCTGGAGTGGCACTTGTTTGGGTGGATGGCCATCTCTTGGCCAAAGTCGAAGGGAACACGGGCTTTCCTGTGCTGCCTAGTCTAATAAACCTAAATTATTAATAATGTCTAGATAATCCTGTCTTCATTTCAGGTTTTTTGCAGGAAATGTCCTAAAATCGCTCAGATCTGCCCTTTCTATTTGAAATTCATAGTCATTATGTACAACTCATCCTTTGCCTCTAGAGACAATGTAACATTTACAGCTGAACATACGACTTACTTAATAAAAACAGGAACAATTCAGATCTGTAGATGCCTCACATTACTCATGTACCACAGCTTCCTTCAGCTAGGAATGCTGCATTTTGAAACACAGGACACAAGTCACCAGCCTTATACGTTCTGTAGCGTTAGTGAAGTAACAGTCTGGTGTGGTGATACAAAAAGCCAAGGTGGAGGCTCGTTTCTACCACAGCAATCTAACATTAACAATTTCATCAACAGTTCCAACTCGGTTCTCATTTATCCTCTGATTTATGATATAGTTGAATTGACAATAAAGTTACTCCTACTGCATTTTGGCAGATTCCACTGAATTCACTTGAATTACAGTAAATGAAAAGCACTGGCAATACAAAACTACAGTACATAGTAGGGGATCCAGTGACTGTGTTGTTAAACCATTGCACTCTGGTTTAACTTGAGGTAACATGAGCTTTGCACATGCTTCCCGAATCGCTAAATGCAATACTTCGACGTCTGAGTAGCCAGAGGGTGTCTGAAGGTGTATTGAGCAGGAGAGTCTTAGAGGGCTGTGATTGCCTGTACACGGCTGAAGGCATTCACCCAGGGAGCGATCCTAGAATCAGAAAAAGACTAAAGTTTGAATCAGCTCTGGAGGTTAGCTGGTCCAACCCCCTGCTCAAAGCAGGGCTAGCTTCCCGCCTACGTCAGCTTGCTCAGGGCCTCATTTGGCCAAGTTTTCAAGATCTCCAAGGATGGAGATCCACCACCTCCCTGGGCCAGTGCTCAACTCCTCTGAGGGGAATAATTTTTTCCTCATGTCCAACTGGAATCTCCCTTGCTGCATCTTGCATCCTTTGCTGTGAGTCCTCTCACTTTGCCTTGAGAAGTGGCTTTGTCTTTTCTATAGCCACCTCTTACTTACTGGAAAAGAACTATCAGATCTCACCTACCATTTCTTCTCCGAGCAGAACAGACCCGTTTCTCCCAGCCTCTCCTCACAGGGCATGGGCTCCAGCCTCCTAACCATGTTGGTAGTTCTTCACTGCTGGACTTTTACACAGAAAAAGGGCTCATAAAAAGAGTGGAAACTTCTTCTGTTTGCTAAAGTGAATGTAAAAGAATACATGCATATAAGGAAGAAATATGTGCAAAATGAGATTCAATTTAGCAAGAGAATTACAGGATAACAAGAGGTCATTCTCTGCGGTTTGTTCTTACCTTGTTGAATGGCCCAAAGAAAACACTGATAAATATATTCAAGGGAAAGGAATCAGCGGATGATTTCAAACTGGATTCCTTTTGAATCTGTCCTCTCTAAACAGTAATTAATGTACCTAAAAAGATGAACTAGCCCTTTAAGAAGATGAGGCTGTTCATGCACATTAATACCAATGAAAAGGTCTCAGGGACTGGAGAAAGAACAAGATAGAGAATAATGAAGTAAGTTAGACCTAATGAAATAAATTAGACATCTTCAAATTAGACAAGCCTGATAAATATCATCTAAAGATACCTAGGGAAGTGGCTCTCACTGTCTCAGAAGCCTTAGCAGTCATCTGAAAAACTGAGTTATGGGAGATTAGAAAAGAGCAGATGTCCTTGAAAGGCTGAAAGAGAGGAGCTGGGAAATAATGGAACAATCAACTTAACTTCAAGGCTGTCAATCTGGCACCTTTCACAAGCTCTAAATTATTTTTACCATAACAATAAAAAATACAAATCCAGATAACCTAAACTGATTTTGCAGCAATCAGTTTAAACTCTCACCCCATCACCTCATGAAAATGTATTACTAAAGTGTAAAAGAACACATATTTCTAAGGCGTAGACCACTTCAGAGCAGCTGAGTGCACTTATCCCTCTACAGTTTAAAAACCCCCCTCAGATTCAAAGCTAGGAAATGGTAGGATATAGAAACATATATAAAAAATAAGTTTATTATAAACACCATAAGGCCTGTGCCTATGCAAATGACAGGTTTAAAAACAGAGAACAGACTGATTGAGACTGCAAAACTCAAGGTGATGTTAAAATGTCCATAGGAGCAATTAAAGTTGCACAAGAGAAATAGCAATGTTCAACCATTTTGGAAAGGTGGGTGTTGCTTTCTTTTTGACCTTGTGAACAGCCCTTCAGGAAGAAGGTGCCGGCTCATTGTTTCTGTGGATTCACGCTTAAGATCCCATAGGCACTAAGAAATTACAGAAGACAGAAGGTTTCTTCAGAAAAGATGGGTGTCTGATTATGAGCCACTAACACAGCTCCACCATCTGTGGGAGAAGGTGAAAGCTCCAAGAAGTAAGATTTCCTCTTTCTCCACAGTTTAGAGAGGTTTTTTCGTCCGTGTGGTAGGTAACCTGTTGCAAACAGAGGGCCTGTTAGCATTGCGAGGGCCTTACACCAAATGGTGCACATACTCTGCCACCCTGGCTATCTAGAAGCCGCTTAGCAACAGACCAAACCTAAGAAAACACATTCTTTTCCATCCATCCTTCCATCATAGTTATCCTTTCAGGTTTTTTTTAGGAGGGGGAAGCAGTTGGTTGGATTCAACCCCCTCAGGATCAGAAACTCCGTTATCTAAAATCCTAACCTGCAGGTTTAAGAGGATTTCAATCTAAGGTGGAGAGTCCCCCTCAGAAATCCAGACAGGACCTCAGACGAGGGGATGAGAAACAGTTTGCGTTGCTTTTTCACTAGTACTCGGAGATTGTCCCCAAGAGCAGATCCATTATACGTCGATGCAGACAGCAAGACTCAAAGCACTGAAACGCTCTTTGCCTGTAGGACATATGTGTGTAGGCAGGGGATGAAGCTGGGAGCTTCTGGCTGTTCCTTTTTTTACCGTGATGTAGTCATGCCCTTTGGCTCCATTCTGTACTGCAGACAGAGCTGAGAAATGTGTTTTCTGCCTCCATAGCCAATATTTCTAGAACAATTTATTGGTCCACTGAGTGGAGATCATGAGGTATTCCTACGAGTCCCAGCCCCTTTCTGCATTAAGAGGTATGTATTTTGAGTCAGAAAAGAAGGTATGTATCTTTGCATTAAAGATGATCCACACATGAAGTATGATATTTTTTAAAATTATAATTCAAAATAATTTACATTATTTATCATGAGCATGTCACCACATAAAAAGCCCTTAAGCAATGATTACTGAAAAATCTTGCATTTCATTTCATTTTCTTTTTCTATTCAAGAGAACTTTGCACAAAGCTAGTTATATCTTCTTGTTCAGTAAATCGGCACATTTTGCACAGCTGCACAGATTTTTTGTCATCAAGAGAAAAGCAATTTGAAAAATTAGAATATGAAAATGAAGTTACAAGGCATGGAAACCCACCAAGAATATTGTAGAATAATTGCAGCAGCATAAACTTCTTGAAATTTAAAACAGTCATGAAGTAGCCAGGGGTTTGAGGGTAGTGATTATTCCCCTCTACCCGTTGCTTGTGAGGCTGCATCTGTAATACTGTGTCCATTGTAGGTCCCCCATTAGAAGATTTGCCAACAAACTGAAGAGGGCCACCAGTGTATGCCCACCAAGATGGTTAGGAGGCTCCAGGGTATGACGAATGAGGAGGGGAGGAGAGAGCTGGGTTTGTGTAGCCTAGACAAATGACTGTTAAGGGGGTTTCAGCTGCTCTCTTCAACACCCCAAGAGATGGTTGCAGAGATGATGGAGCCAAACTTTTCTCAAGGGTGCATAGTGATAGGACAAGAGGCAACAGGCAGAAGTTGCAGCAGAGAAAACTCCAACTGGACATACGGAAAAACTTCTTCCCCACGAGAATGGTTAAGGATTAGAAGAGCTTCTCCAGAGAGGTGGTGCAAGCGCCATCCTTAAAGATTTTCAAGACTGATCTGGACAAGGCTCAGAGCAAACTGTCCCAACCATGAAGTCAGCCCTACTTTGAGCAGGCGTTTGGACTAGGTGACCTCCAGAGGCCCCTTTCAACCTAAATCCTTCCGTGTATCTGTGATTTTATAATCAGAACTCTCAGTGATTGACTGACTCCCAATGTGCTGTCCTCACCTGCTGTCTCTAGCAGGTGTTCATCTGCAAGCTTAGACTGGCTCACCTCTCCATGGCGAGTATGTGGAACGTACAAGGCTGCCTAATTGAACATAGAATTAATGTTAACATTTCAAAAACAGCTGCCAAGAACCATCCTTCAGCTAGCTCACCTTGGATCATTTAAGTTACATCCTACGTATCTGCATCCAGCACCATGGGTGTTACCGAACAGTTTCTGTTCTGTCCTCCCTTCTCCCCCTTACTTCTGCCTTTTTCTTTGGGTGAAGAAACTGATCAAATGCTGATACGTTAGCAAGTGGGTTTCAAAAAAGAATTTAGAAAGTTTTAAATATGCTGGTTGTCATTACATTCATATTTTTATTGAGAGAGGCTACCATATTTAATCCAATGTTATAACTTAGTGTTAGGTTCATGATGCTGTTTGCTACCATGCAGGACCTGGAATTTCATTCCCCAGAAGATTTTGCATTTGTAAAAGTTCAGACAATGCAGCATGAAGAGTTGAAAATGCAAAGTTTTCTACAGGGTAAAACGGCTTTAAAAATCCACTTGGAACATCTGAAACAGACATCTTTAGTATTTCAGGCCATTTCCCCAAGTCCCTCTACACTGCCCTGGAGTGTCAGCTGAAGATACGAGCAGACAGCTGACAGTGTACCGGACTGACAGCTGGCCAGGGAGACATTCAGACCTACAAGGGCAAGAAATCCTGGTAACACCATGTTCAGGGTACCGCCTTGTTTCACAAGTTAGTTGGTGAATTTGAAGCCTGAGAAGCCCCAGGGAGTTCAAGGGGTGGTTCTCAAGAGCCTCCCAGGTAGATTTCTAGGCTGAGGAGCCCTGGAAAAGATTCAGGGGAGGCTGCCAGAAGTCTTACTACTGTGTACCTAAGGACACCTTTTTCCCTCCAATCAGCTGGTGTTTTCCAGACGAAAAACATTCTCTGAGAGTATTTTGTTGACAGATATTTAATTTTTTTAACTATTAGAAAGAAAATACTACACTCTCTTCGGTGCTCATCAGCATTTTGACGTGAAATTCCTTTCCTATGATCTTGTTGTAATGAAACAACTAGTTCAGGATCCCTTCACAGCTACCAAGGACCCGCGGACTTCCAGAAAACTCTTCTGGGTGGGATACAATTCAATCACTAGCTGTTAGTTTAGGACAAAGAATTGCAGAAGGATCTTGCAAGACTGAGCAACCAGGTGATAAAAGCAAATGAAACTCAACACAGAGAAAAGTGATTTGTGTGGAGAAAAATAATGCTAACATCACACGTAAAACAACAGGTTTTCAATTGCTGCTCAGAACATAAGAAGAACATAAGAATGAGGCTGTGAAAGGCAATTCCACTGGAACATCAGCTTGATATTTAGTAGCATTAAGAAACACCAACCAGATAACTGGAGGACAGAACACTTGCACAAATGCCTCATCCTAAGCATTATGTGCAGTCCTGGTTCCCCCACCTGGAAAAGGACATAAAAACTGACAAAAGTTCAGAAACATTTGATAAAGATGATGAAAGGTTTGGAGTAGTCTCCATACAGGGAACAAACAAGTAATCTAGGACTCTTCAGCTTGGAAAAAAGATGACTGATCAGGGATGTGACAAGAAGACAATAAAATCACAAGTGTCCTGAAGAAACTAGTCAGCGATCAGTTGCACATTGTCTCTTCCAACACAACAAGTGGGGATCATCAAACAAAACTATTAGGAGCCAAAATAACCAAAAGGAGGTAACACTTCACATAACAGGTAGGATCGGGGGCTTCCCTGCCACAGGATGTTATGAGTGCTAAAAGTTCACATGGTTTCAGGGAGCGATTGGCAAATTAATGGAGAAATATACAAAGGACCATTAAACCCCAAAACAACATCTCTGGTCCAAGAAATCCCTGGAGTCTGGGAGAATATTCTGGGCAAGGCTTATTGTACTTTTGCTCTGTTCTTATAAGAATCGTAAATTGTTTTGGCCACTGTTCATATGGGTTTTCCCTTTAGGAACAGGCAAAAATCCATTGCCAACACACCTGAAAGCCTTTGAGCTACACAAAAAGAAAACTGGGGAGGAGTCAGTAATTTCAAGGGACGACAAACGGAAAATGGGAGTGGAAGACACAAAGCATCAGAAACACAAAGAGGTATACAGGTGAGGCAGGAGTGTATGGGTATGTTCCCGAGGTATGGTTCAATGACAAAGTGCCTGGAGTTAACCTATCCTGCCAAAGCCACACAGGGGTAACTCATTTAAAGAAAAAAGCAGAATTATAGGCAAATACCTATGTAGTCAACAGCCTGCTTACAGGTAACTGGATAGGAATACAAGTGCAGCAGTAAGAAACTTAATTTAAATTAGTAACACAAGCAGCCACACCGTAAGAAGTAAACCAGATTTTAGTCAAAAAACAATATTCAGGTTTAAGAAACACAAAGCAACAAATTAAATAATAATTAAATACAATCACGTGTTTGATACAAGGATCAGTGGTAGGTGTGGAAAATCCACCTGGAGAGACAGAGGTGCAGACACACTGCAAGAAACACTGCACCTTGAGGGTACGCACAGTGCTGCGTGCCCTCGGTCCCTCTGAAACCGGTCCTTGCCGGCGCTCGGCGCAGGCAGCGGGGTGCCTCGCACCCCTGTGCAGGCTGCGGGTCCCCCCATGCCGCTTGCTGACTGACTTTCCTGAACGCCAGCTGCAAAAACATGTGGTGCTACGAGCGCACCCGCCGACTTTATCAGGACGTTTGTTGGGAGTAACAGAACTGCCGTTGTATCCATGCAGCTTTGCTGGGGGTTGTTTACAAGATTTGTCCTGGGGAGACAGCAAGGCAAGACGGCGTGCCCAGCTCAGCTCTGGCAGCAACGCGGCACGAGCACACCGCCGCTTGTTTTCCAGGCTGGAGTTTTCCCATTGGAAGAAAGAAACGCACCGCCTTCCCTTTGCTGCAGCCTTGGATAAGGATTGTTACAGGAGTTGAAGTGCTTTCTTTTACTGCTAAGACTAAATCTGAAGCTTATAGGCAGGAATTTTTCAAGGGGTCTGTATACTTTGAGAAGCCTCATTGACTTTTAATAAAATTCAGACATTCAAGAAAAAAATAAATCACCCCAGTGGCAGTAGATTATGGTATATTAATTTTGCAGCAAACTAAAGTATGAAAATTCTAACAAACTTCCAAAGCAATGACTGACATTAGGTAAATACCGAAGAAAAAGCTACAAAGGAGTATCCGATGTGGTGTTTTCCCTCCTTTTCTTTCCAGGTTTTTCAGTCAACGGATTATTTTCTGAAGGCTCCACCAGCTTCTCCTGAGGGCATTTCTAAGCAGAACATACACAGACTATTCATTTAGATGCAGGAAATTTTTTCTTGTTTCCCCTCTATCACACATAAAAGCCCCTGCCATCAGTGCAAACATCTACAGTCTTGTTTCTAAAAAACAGTGCTAACTACAGAAATCTCACATTTAATAGGGACTGCTTACAAGGATGGACTTAGTAATTCGTGAACTTCAAACCTAGTGATTTTTTAAGACTTTCACATTTTCAAACTTAACACAATTGCATATCACTTCTCTTTTGTCTTCTTTTTAAATTATTTGCAGCAACCCATGTTCAAAACCACCTGGTCAGAGGTTCAGCGACCTGACCATCAGAGCCGCAATAGCAGGTAACTCAGTAGAGACAGATGAAGAAAATGCACCCTGTTTCATCAGGCTCCCAGCCTGGGAAGCTAGGACAGCATTTTCAGCCACTACCTAGAGTTCTGGCCATCTTCCTTTCTGACAATCAAGTCAAGAGTAACTGGGACAGAGCAACTGGTGTAAGCAAACTCATAGTATTTAAAAAAAAAAAAAAAAAACTTTAAAAAAAATCTGCAGTCTCTGGGGTTTTTTTTGAGATACGGAGTAAAACTGCTGATCAGCGCAAGAAAATTAGACTCCCAGTTTCTTGGCTGAAATCTCTCACTTGCACTTGACAGGAAAAAAAAAAAAAACAACCTCCAAAAAGCAAGAGCAAAGCAAAATTTCATAGATAATGCAGGAAAATGGGACTACTCAAAGGATTTAAAATGATGCAGATGTGGGCTCTTATTCTATTACAAGTTTAAGTTATACTCAATTTCAGTCAGTTTATGATCCAAGAACCTACTTTTCTTTAGCTCTTAGAAAAAAGCTTTCTACTCTCATTTTAGTCTGCCAGTGGTAAGCTCAGTCCAAAAAAAAAAAAAAAATATCAGGACTGTTCATTTGCTATACAGCTAGCTTTTTGCTGATTTAATTGTCTGGATTATATCAACAAGTATTCTTACCAGCTTAACTCATCATAAAATTGTATCCTTAGCAGAGTCACTGACTGAAACAAAGCTTGAACTGCTGCTTGGGGACATCAGTAGATACAGTAACAGAATGCATAATTCAAAACAAATTCTGGTTTCTTCACATAAGTTTTAACTTAACCTTCTGATAATTTATGGAGATCATTAGAGCATAAAAAGTTTAGATGGATCAAAATCAGTCATCCTCAGGGTTGAGTACTGAAGACTATGATAAAGACTTAAAAATGACACTGGTCTTCCACCCTTCTTCCATTTCAAATGCCCAATATGTCAGAATAAATGCAAAGATATGAAAAACAATGTTTAGTTTCATGCTTGGAAGTTTAAAATTGCTGTAATTTTCCTCACATACTTCAGGAATTAAAAACCATACTTTGCATACACCTCCATTCAAAAGAAAATTCTCCTATGCTGCTCTTCAGCCTAAGGAGCTGCCAAAAAAAGAACCTGTCCAATCGCAGCTCCTGATTCAAAGAACAAACTCAAACCTTAGCAAAACAGAAGGGCAAGAACTGATTTTTTTATTAACCTATTTTACAGACTCTCAAGAGAAAAATGAGTCCTGTCAATGGTTCTTCACTGCATGAGACTATTATCAGAGGACATGGCATTATTTCACTTTTACGTGTCTCCCTCAAGAATACTCCCTTTGATGAAGTAGTTCAAGGGCAGGCCATCAGAAAGTCTGTTGTAGCAGGCCATCAGAAAGTCTGATCCAGCAAAAGGATCCAAGCCACATTAGGACTTCATCAGTAAAAATACACATGGCAAAGTTTAGTTTGACAAGCAACACAAATATTTGCATCACCATGGTCCTAGCGAAGGACAACACCTTGTAGCACTGGCCACTTTCCTTTCAGGTCAACTTGATACACGTACTAACAGTATTGCTGAAACTAAGCCACAAAGGATGGAATTTATATTACCAGGTTCTGAGGTAGCCAAATAATTATTTTTTGTTAAGTCGGATGAAGTAAATTACCCTTTTGGACCTAAATAACCTTTTTAAAACATCTACTATACAACAATATATATAGCACCACACTTTTTTTTTTTTAAACTATTATTTCAGCTATAAACAAGTATCTTGCAAAAATTAGAGACGACTCCCACATGAAGAAATGACAGAGAAACAGATGACCGCAGCAGATTTGAGGGACAGTCACAGACTCTTAAACAGGCACATTTCAAGATACGAGTTTGAGGCATACTCAGCATACCTGAAGATCTAGTTAAGAACATTATTAGCTGTGCCTGTCAAGCAATTCACCACTCTGAAGCAGTTCAGACATCAGTCTCTGGCAAAATGCATTCTGCATTTTCTTCCAGGATGCTGTGCATGGTTTTATTTTGAATAAATGTTAACCAGGTTGTTAGTTAGATGTCCTACACGTGCATCTGTATGCATGTTCACACTGACTTCCTTATCCATTAAAGAATCTGCGTAAGTAGTAATCAGACTGTGTGGCAGGTGGGGCAAGCAATCTTAAGAGAAGAAATATTTTTCTAAAACTTGTGTGCTTTGAATGAAACCCCAGTTTTGTCTTCTGAAGGAATTCTTGACCAGTTACACAGGCAGTTCATTTGTACATACTATTATTCCATTTCAAATACAGGCTTTAGATTTTACTGGTGCATGGCCCATTGCCAGCAACAGACACACAAATCCACCAGTAATGTGGAACTTAAAATGGTAAAAAGAAGACACACTTGAAGAGAAATCTCTTTATAATTTTCATTTAAAAAATAAAATAGGCAAAACTTTAAGAGAGGAACAACCCATTCCAACAGAAATTTTAAAATATACTTCCGTGCTAAAAGCAAAAGTCTGGATGTGAGCCTCATGGAAGCTGCCAAGTAACAGAGAAAGAAACTTAATCTTAGACATTGCTCGTATCCGTGTCTTTGCTTTCCTGACTTACATGACTGTTGGTGGTTTTACTAGATTGATCTAAATCCTCAATTTTATTTTCTACTTCCATAGCACTGCTTTCCACAGGACTGTGGGAAGATTCTTCACCTATTTCTGCTTCCATTTTTGTGACTAAATCATGTTCTTTGTCTTCCACATCCATTCCTTCATCTGTTTGTGCCGGCCTATGTTGAGCTTCTTCCTCTGTTTTACTTTCCGATTCCTCCTCTTTCCTCTTTGCTTTAAACACTTCAACTCCCATCATCCTCAGGTAATGAAGTCTCTCATTCTTGGGCACAAAGGCACGGAGTGATGTCTTTCCTTGCCAACCACACAGCACTATAGGACACTGAAGATCATCGGGTTTTCTACAAACAAGCAGTTACGTTCAGTCAACTATGGAAACGTTAATCTTCAAAACTTAATTTTATAGCCATACCCTGATAAATAAATGCACAATCTTTAATAGTGAATGCATTTTATAACTATTCATAGAAGATGCAAGTATATGGGTCTTAACTTCAATATCTAAACAGGTACCTGCTTGTCTACAAGCAAGCAAGCAAAAAACAATAAAGCTCAATGCTATTAAATTTCTGCAACAGGCAAAATAATCTTCTGGCTCTGGTTTCAAAACTAATATAAGCAACAGCAAGATGAAAGTTTACATTTACAAAGTTCTCAAGAGCTTCTGATACTACTTTGTCAACAAAAATGAACAATGAGAAAGTTTAACGTTTTTTGTTCCAAATGCTGGACTTCACAGGGAAACAAACAAACATGCAGCGATACTGTGGACCGCTGGCAGAACTACTAGCTCTCCTTTATAAACCTAAATCCTACAATTGTTTTAAGAATACACAGGCAAGATAGCTTCTTTCCCTGTTATAGTCTTTGTATGCTGTTTGTCTTTACTGTTGACCTCACTGCATCTCTATCCCTCCACTTCTGTTTTTGCCGAGTAAAAATAAATTCTTGACCAAGTTTTAAAACTGCATAAATGGAAAGCAATACATCTACTTACTCAGGGTCTGGGTCGTACTTCAGAACTATACTTCCCATTGCTACAGGGAAGGGAGTTGGGGGGAACAAAACCAAAACAGATGTGTTACTTGGTACAACGTTAAAGTGATTGTCATTTGACAATGTTCAAGAAAACAAGTTTTTAGACAGCCATGCAGCATGAGCTGTTTAGCAGTTACCTACATCAGTACAGTGAACTATACACAATACCAGTTTTTATTCCCCCCCCTTTTTTTCCCCCCAGACCAAAGTATTTATATAGTTACAAAAGCAATTGCCAATCCTGTCCCCTCCCAAACCCCAAGAAACCAACGAAACAAAAATACAAAACCACATCGTGGATTAATTTACTCAGTGAATCTAGCATGGAACTTTTACTTAAGTAAAATGAACATAAGAATATGCCAGCCCAAGCCTTCTTCCCATTTTGTCTCATCAAACACTGAAGTACAAGGACCAGCAATGACTTGGAAATAAAACAACATGAACAAAAGACTGAAAACCACTCTTCATTTCTTCAAGCATCCAGCATAGAGGAAATAAAAATTTAATAAAAGCAGACATTGCTCCCCATATTTAAGAAAATAAAATCTGAATAACTGTATTTGATACATAAATTCATGACAAACAATTGCAGATGACAGTTTCCGTTGAAACACTAACATGCGTGAAGACCAGTAGCAGATATAAAATTTTTTTTCATCAGGTATTTTAAAAATATGGCTTCACAGAAGTTCCAAGTTTGGCAACTCTTCTGTTCTCTGGAGCTCATAAACCTTAAAGGCTGTGATCAGAAAGGACTATAGTTTCTACCAGCACACTGGGTTTCAGTAATGCTTACTTACCTAATTAACAAGTATATTTAAGATAAATTTAGTAAAAATTTTTAGCAAACAGTTTATGTAACAGGACTTTCATAGTCTTCCATCATTTTTTCATAGCACAAATTAGAAGGCTTACCCATGTCTTTGACTTTCTTCTGTGTTTCACTGCTAAATTTACTTAAGAATGGATTCTCCTGGGTTAGCAGAATTTTAACATCTTCTATGCAGACATTTATAATCCTTGCATGAATGAATGGGTACAGAGTATAAATTCCCTGTTTAATAAATAAATATTATTATTTCAAAACGCAATCTCTACTTTCTGAACAAAAAATGTTAAAAACAGTATGTCCTTTAGCTAATATCAGAAAACAATTTTCACATTTTAAACCATACTGAAAATACAAATTGTCATTGATCTGACAAAGTTAATGCCAGCTGTGCTATAGGCTCTAAAGGAAACCGAAGTATCTCCTTCAAAAATACAATGCTATGTAATTACCTCTTGTGCTAATCTGAACGCACATCCAAACTGTTCACCATCACTGTTGCGAGACCAGACTTTTATCCCTGTGTTAATAACCTGCAAATGGCAAAGCCAATAAGCATCATTAAGGAGTATAAATTCTAAATTACCACTCTGAACTTTGTTTTTCCTCAACTGTTTGACTGAAAGGAGGAAGAAAGGATAATTCTGCCGTAACATTTGTTCATTTGCATCGGACACCGAATTAATTTCATGTGAAAACTCATTCAAGGGAAAAAGGAATTCCCACTGTCAAAACACAGTTCTCTCTCAACATAAACACCTTTTACTCCTTTCCATGTTGAAAACTGAACACTGTGAGGAAGTGTTAGTCTTAAAATGAGGGCAATGAACTATTAAGATCTAATGTTAATTTTAGTTTGAGTAAGAATTTTCTGGGTGATTCTAGGAAAGTCAATCAAGGACGGGATTTTAAAAATGCACAAGTACTTAATATTAGGACACTAAATCCTTTGTGGTACTTAGTCTCACTGCCTAATATAATGCACCAGTTTCTTAGAATTTTGTCAATTATGCAGCCATTTCCTGCATGTGGGACAAAAGGATAATTATTTAACCATCTCAAAGATCTGTTGCAAAGATGTAATGAATATCCTTGGAAATTTTCACAATTTGACTGGATGAGGCCCTGAACCATATCTGATCTAGCTTTGAAGTTAGCCCTGCTTGGCGCAGGAATGAAGGTGGACTAGAATAATTTAAGTTAGATTGAGGTCATCAACAACTTTTAAGACAAATCTTTAGCATTTGCAAGGCATTTGCCATGGGAATTCATATAAAACAAATTATTTTCCCCTCTAATTCACAAAAACTACTTCTTATCCCATTATCATTCAGCTTAACAACTTTTCAAAATATTCAGTTGTTGAAATGACTTTGAAACAATGTCCCCATGTAACACAGCCAGCTAATATTTTATCTGAAGTTATCCCTTATTTTTGGTAGGCTTTCAAAGCTTTTAATACCTTCATAATTAAGGGGCTCATAAATACAACAGTGTCAATGTAAACTTGTGAAGGTACCTGAAGACCACATAACAATGCTGGTACACACGCAGCAGTTATATATTCCCATCCTCTACTTTTACGTTCCCTTCCATCTGCCAAAAAACATACCGATTTTAATCTTGGAGACTGTTATTTACTTTTCAGAAACAACTCTTCACCTCTTTAACAGAGGAGGGATAAAGAGGAAAACATTCATTCAGACTAAAAAAAAAAAAAAGGCCTATCAGAGGGCTAATCCTCTATATAAACAATAAGCTTGGCAAATAAAGTTCAAGGAGACATCCACTTATGCTTATGATCTCCATTGAGAAAACCTGAAGAAATGAACCATACCTTCATCTTCTCACTGTTGTTCAGAAGCACATTCCTCAGTTCCTTAGAAACCATGTACAGCTGTCTCTTCTTTCCTTCTTGAGTTCGAGTTAGTAAATTCATCTTGGGAAATGATGGGTCCAATGCATAAAACTTCCTGTGGCCATAATACTTGGTTTGATCAAATGAACAGTGAAATTACATACTCAAAATGCATGGGTTAGCCCCTTTACTCAAGCTATCTTTGCAAACAACACTTTGGCTCCAGAACACAAAGATTCAACTTTCTAAGATGCATGACATCAGAAAAGACAAGCTATCAGAGAGACTAAGATACACTCAAAAATTTCCAGTGCAAACTATAGTTGGCTATTTTAATTTAAGAAGAGTTTAAGTGTTGAAGAGAGGGACACCTAGTGCAAAGTTAGGGAAAGAAGTTTTATGTATGGACAACTAGACCCACCTTTTGTGATGAACTGAACTACTAATATTTCTAAACTACCAGAAATCTTACTGCCAAAACAGAAACATTTTTTTCTTACTGGATAGGAAGGAACAATGGATCATCTTCAGGGAGAAACACAAAAGGGTCTTCTTTAAAACCAAACAACTTCATTTTTTTAGATGGTGGTGGTCTAAAAAGAAAATACCATTGCATTGCCAATTTTAGTAAAAGTACTTGGTTTAAAATCAGTACATTCAGTTCATTTAGTCAACACTTGCCTTATGGTAATGATAGTATGCCAAACAGAATACTGACATTCTCCTGTGCTTCGCTAAGACAACACCACCCACAATTTAACTTCTTAAAATGAGGAAGTGAAAGCAGTGCTTGAAAACAGAAACCACAAAAACAAGTAAACAAAGATTTCTGAGGGAGTAATTGTGAAGGCAGTAAAGTTCTTCCAAAGGTTAACTTCTGAAAGTAGTTTTTTCCTTAACAAAGAAAGGACTAACAGACTTTGCAAATGCTAATAAGAAAAGTTGTTACTTTCCTAACTTGCTGAAATACAAGACAGAAAACATGGAAACGTAGGACAACTAAGCAAATTCATTAATTCTTCTTGATCGACTTCTAAATGAGACCAGTAACAAAAGAACTGTAGAACACTCAGCAATTACATAGCTGTCACAGGACAAATACTTAGACATGGTCTCTTACCCACATACTCCTTCCTTTTTGCTTTGCTCAGAGTCTGAATTCTGCAATTCTTGTGTTTTCTTAGACACTTCATTTTCAGCAAATGTTGGTTCTTCAGTAATACATTCAGAACCATTATCTGAATTAGCTGCTGTCACTTCAGTATCTCCTGTTCTTTGTGGTAATTTCTGATGAACCTATTTCAAATAATAGTATTTTTAACAAAGCAAAAGTAGTATTTAACTTGTAACAAAAGGCACCTATGTTCTCTCTTTGCATGTGCTTAATTCTTATCAATTTGTATGTAAGTGCTTAAACACATCCATGTAGGGAGTTAATCTGATTACTAAGTCAAGATATCACTGCAAGTTGTGTTTACCTCTAGTACTGGATAATTTCTTACCAACTGTCCAAGAAAGCTATTTTTGTACCATTAACAAAATCATGTTCAAGCACTCACAGAGAAGCCTTTTTTAAGTCAGGATCTGCTGCTTTCCTCCTACCACTCAAAGTGACACACACAACCTCCTGCTGCACACTTTCTGGAAGAGTGCTACAACATTAAACTTAAAACAGCATAAACTATTTGGATGACACTTCCTTCTGAATAAATGCTTTTTCCTTACTGCTGCATAAATTTTACTCATAAGGCGTTCTAATGAAGCAAATCAAATAAATAGAAACAGCTAAAAGGGATTCACACAAGAAGTTTCTCTCAAAGATATGAACAATCTAAGGGATCAAATAAATCACGTCAACTTAAAATCCTGTTGACAGGATTTTAAAGACAACTGACAACAAATGTATTAAAGTCAGATGGCTGAAGCTGCTGCTGCTGCTCCTAACAGTTTTACATCCATTCCTCCTGCTGCTGATCTGCTAGACTAATCTGCTAGTGAATCACTCCTGAGCAACCAGCCACAGAGTAAGATAAACTGAAATCAGAATTAGCTTACAACACAGCAGAAAAAGCAGCCTTCAGCAGAGGGACCACACACAGCTGAAGGAAGTGACAGCTTTAGCTACTCAATCTAATCTGCTTCTGTAATTCTTTCAAAGCCTTAATTTTAGGTTCAAGTTTTATCTTGCTATTTTACTACAATTTCAAAATCCACCCCCCCCTTTATTTTTTCTATTTTGAAAGGAGATTTTTTTTTTTTTTTAAGTTCTTAAGGGATTTAGGAATTTATTTTTAATTGACACACTGAACTATAACTGAAGGGCAGGTACAAAACAGTTATGGCATGTTTTCTATCATGTAAGCTTTCAAAAAAATTCCAGAAATGTTACTAAAATTTAACATTTTAGCTCTTTTAAAAGAAGTTACCTTAGGCTGGCGTTTATTCCATGGCATTGGAGATTTTTTTATTAACACAGCCACAAAGAAACCTCCTGTGTTCTGGTGATGTGGCAATATCCTAAGACTAGGGGGAAAAAAAAAAATTAAAAAAAAAAAATGTTGCAGTGTATTAATCATCAGCATTCAGGCTCTCACAAAGTACTAGAAGTGTCACATTTATATTTACTTCCAGGGTAAACTAAGTATTCCTAGTAGGATTGCACAGATTTAATTTATCAAGCTAGAAACAGGATCTAAA
Organism: Gavia stellata; assembly: GCF_030936135.1. Lineage (NCBI taxonomy): Eukaryota > Metazoa > Chordata > Aves > Gaviiformes > Gaviidae > Gavia > Gavia stellata. The sequence goes on from NC_082596.1 coordinate 78,008,510, forward strand.
ATAGAGCATTCTGGCAAAATAACTTGCATTAGTGCAACACATTCATTTCACCATTCACATCTGAGCTTTAATGACTCATTTCTAAACACTATTTTTAGAATAGCTATGGAAAGTCTTTCATAGAAAATAAGACACATTGTTAAAATGTTAGTTTTACATACTTTTCCAGTAATTTTAGCTATGTATCTCTATTGTATGAACAGAATTTGACCTGTTTGTGTGAGTACTTATTCCTCCTAAGCAAATTTCAATAATTTCTTTCTGTTCACTGAAATTTAAAAAGTGTGCACTGCCATTACATATGAAGCGATCAGAATATACTCAGACCTATACAACCATAGATCTGTACTGCAACGCATTCCTAATGTGACGTCCTAATTATAATTTGCCCACCACCATACAAGGTAACCATCAAAACCTCATTAAATCTACTCTGGGAAAACTTACCAACGCTCTAGATTCATTGCCTTTAGCTTCTCTTCATCTTCTACTGGAAACATAGTGGGACGTATTTGTGTTTGTCTATTTGAAGGCACATCTTTCCACTCATCAAACCACTGTCCATCTTTCAGCATTACCTTCAAAGGAGTAAATATAAATACTCTGAAGAATATGGGTCACCATTTTACAAGTTTTAATTAAAATACTTTCAAACTGAGGTTCAGATGCCAAAAAGAGAAGTTATTTTTTGGTATAGTAAATTAAGTTCTTTAAGTGTATTTTTCCTATGTGCATTTTATGCGTGCACTTAAGAGCAGGAGATTCTTGCCAACTGTACCTCTTTGCTCCACTTTTCATGCTTCAAAAAGTGCGCAGTCATGTAAAGACTGGTGCACAATGACCTGCAGTAATCTCTGTTAACCTTCTAGAACATACAGAACACCAAAATCCAAAGGAAGGACAGTGGTGGAATATATGAAGATTAGTAAGCCATCAGATTTAGGATACATTACTTCCTTTTCTCTATGAGACTGGCTGTGAGACATTCTGCTGCAGGCAGCTTCCAAGCAGTATACAAAGGAAAAGGGCTACTGCAGTCTAGTAGAGAAACGAGGAATCCCAATTTCATTATATAAGAAAGATGCAAGTGTGCAACACAACAGCTTGGTAAGCATACAGCCCCATGACACAGCCCTACATAGGTCATAGATAAAGATGTTTTCAAGAAAAGTTACTGAAGAACCATGTCCCCATGAATTTTCTAGTGTCTGTATCTTTATCCAGGACTCAGAACACATCTATAAATCCACTCTAAGATACTCTGTGAACATAACATCACCTCATTCCATCTAAGGGTCAAAGCTTTTGAAGGACACTTGAGATACAAGCAGAAGGTTAGAGCCACAACTCTTGTTGCAAGGCATTTTGAATGCTCTTCAAGCAAGAATACCAAAGTGGGGGTGGGGGTGGGGGGTGGAAAAGGGAAAATTTGAGTTCAGAACTCTAGATGTCTGGTTCTGTACTGGACGCTAGGGCTGTAAGAAAGGTCACATCCAGGAATGTGTGGGGCAAATGCATAAAATTAATGACTGAAATGAAGGACCATTTTTATCATTAAGGCAACAAAATAGAGAAGTCAGGGTGATGGTGACTTCAGGACTGGCAGGCACAGTGAAGTGTTTTCATACATCCCACTGTGATTGTCTTGAAGGTTTAATTAAGTGTTCTACTGGAAACTGAAATGTAAGATTTATCTAGATTACAATTTCACTAAGAATGTTAGAAGAAAGATTTCAGCGTCATGAAGTCTGGCATATCTCAGCCACTGATCAGATCACACCTAAAATATTGTGCCTTTCCATGTTCCTGAAATAGAAATGACTGTACTTCCAGAATTAGTATTTCAAGCCCAAATATGCTGCATGTTATATTGCTAAATGGAGACAAGATAAGACTGCAATGCTGAACTGCTCTTCTTTGAAAGCCATGAGTTCAGCTTGAGAGAAACAAACAACAGGACTGATAAATAACTGGAAGTACAAAGAAGTCTAAAACTATTTTGGGTGTACGAGAATAACTGCCTAACAGCCCTGCTTTGTCAGTTTTGGTTTACCAGTCTAACCACACAATGTAACTGCTGGAATGACAAAGCATCAAAGAAGATGCTTCTGTCTTCTCTACCGCACATTTTGCTAGCCTCTTATTAGGGTAGTACGAAGACTAAAAAAAGTGTTGCAGAAGTAGATTAACGTATCTGAAGTTAAAAAGGTCTCTTCCCTCAAGATTCTGAAACAACTCATTTGAGTTTCCTCATCGCCTGGCTTAAGGAGAGAGTAGTGAATGCTATTTCCAAGCACCTAAGCGTTCCTTGAACAAAACCTTATTTTTATTTTACTGTTTCCAGAGTCTTACAGTCAACTGATACTCAGGAATATTCAATGTAATCACTAAGTCACAGAGCTCCCATTGAACAGATGTTTCACCAGGAAACAAAAGACCACACCAAGTACAAACAGCAGCAAAGCAAGCAAATATATTCAATGACAAGCTAGCCAATGAGGCTTGAAAAAAATACAGTAGCAGCAAATAAGAGCTGAAGAAAATCCTGCAAACTTTCAACAGATTTTATTAGCCTACTTTTTAAAATACCCATTAGGGAGATTTATGTTTCAACTGCAAACACAGAAATAAATGTTCCAGGGGATACAATATACTCTTAGTGATCTTTTTGTATATATTTTGTAGCCTTATACAGTACAAAAAAAAGTAAAGTTAAGATTATAGAGCCACGATCACACATTTACATTTATCCTTCAGGTACAAGCATACAATTTAAACTTTTGGAAGTGTAAGAAGAAAGAAATCAGCTAGTTTCTAAGCTGGATTTCCAATGACAGAACATAAGCAAATCTTTATTCCATGCATCTTGTTCATTACCCTACACCCAGGCACAAACCTGTAGACTGTACCACTGCAAGAGACTAGTGAAACAGTGAGAGAAGACAGAACAACTAATGGTTTTGCAAAGGCACACGCTCATAATTAAAAGTTAATCAGAGCTTCTTTCCCTACTACCAGGATGGCCGCCTACTCTTCTTGATTATACTCTTAACAGGATGCTGAAGAAGCTTTGGAGTTTTTTGTCCCTCCCTACCAGTCTGTTTCCAGAATTTAAATCACATAATGCCTGGAACAAAATAGAATTCTATTAATATTCTAGGATTACTCACTTAACGGCAGTTTTTACAGCTTATTTCCAGAATGGGTTTAACAGCTTTTACTTCCAAATGATTCAAACGGACCAGCTAAAGAACCGTAGAATCTCACACTGACAGACTGTAAAGACGGAGGAGGAGAGATAACTTAAAACATGGCTGAAATTATGTTGCCATCTACAGGCTGCATGCTGCACGCAATAGAAAAGGGAATTATATTAAGAAAGTGTAAGAGATAGAGCAAAGAAAGCTAGAGGGAAAAGAGGAGAGCAGATGAGGAGACAAGAACTTATAATCAGAAATATTTTTAGCCTTCTCCCCTACAATGCTTTATTGTCTACAACTCTAAACAGCAAATCACTACCATTACTTCAGCTCAATCTAACGTTTTTAAATTTTACACTTCAAAATTTCCCTAATTTAACACTCTATGACAGACCAAGAACTTCACAGAAATATCAGGTAAGTACCTTCCATTTTGTAATTCCTGGCATCCTCTTCAAACCTGGCAACTCAGAAGAGACATCAGCAAGTTCTAAGGCACCTGAAACCCCAAGAATATAAACATTCTTGAAAGCAGAATTTGAGTTGTGCTCCTAATTAACTTCTATAAAAATAAAAGTTTATTCAAGTTTTAAGACCGTTTTAAGACGACTGCTTTTTAAACCTTCAAACTGCTTTAACCACTGCTTTTTAAACTGTTCATAATAACTACAGAAGTTTGCAACCTATAAATTAACCAACATATAACAGTTAGATACTTTTTGTAGCAGCTGCATAGAGTAATACGCTACAACCTGTAACATTAAATATCAGTGTTCTGGGCAATGGAGTCATCGAAGTTTTAATTCTCACTTACTTAGTATTTGGATTTACTACACTGATTAAGTATTTTTTGGAGAAGTACTCCTTTGCGATGACTAAGCCTTTTAAACTGCTTGATATATTCTGATTTTATGGACTTACAATCTTAATATATTCCAGTGTAAGAGAAAAAAGAATTTATTATTTTTTAAATGGAAAGGAAAATTCCCAACTGTTTAACAGGAAGGTAAGTACTATCAACCTAACAGGACAAAAGGCTATGTGCCTAAAATATGTCAAATTACTACAAGAAACATCAACAGAGTATCATTTAACCTACTGAATAAAAACTTTAAACTGCCCCAAGTCCAGAAAGAATGATATAAAAACTTACTGTTTAAGTAGGTGATCCCTCTATAGAATAACCTTAAAATTTCTCTTCTGTGATTCTGAATACTTAGTTATTTAACAATTAGGTAGGCTTTTCCTCATATTGTACACAATTTATCAACCTGTTCTACATGACTAACCATTTACTCTTAACAGTGACAGTTTAAGCAAGTCTTTTAAATAAATGAAAAAGTGATACATCAATTCATAGACAAATTCCAAAATGGCATTTCAAATCTGATTAAACTTGATGTTTTTGTCGATCCTTTGAATATTCCTGCCCACCTACAGCATGACTTCAACTGATGCCTCGACTACATCAGACTGATCAGCCATTAAAGTACTACAGTTCCCAGCAGGGAAACATGGTACCAAAGTGCCTTTTCCTTACTCCTTCAGCCCCAAGGGGAAAGCAATCTCTGATCTGCTCCACAAGTAGCCATATAAGACAGTGCTAAGAACTAAGTTAAGACTGAAGAACCAACAAAATTTCTGGACTGACCTGAGCAAATCCTTGAGGTCCAATGCCCCTTGCAGACCACTCCACTACCTCCTCCCTTTTCTTTAGCTACACCTATGTTCAAGTCCCAGGGATAACATTCGCTCGCTGGGACACATCATAGCCTCCAAGTAAGCCTCAAGATACCCGCACTGGGCAGAGACAAGATCCAAATGCCACAGCCCAATACTGCAGTCAAGATCCTTACCTCCAAGTACTGAATTTACCCCAAATACTGCAATTGTTGGCCTCTGTTAACATCCATACTGCTTCATCCTCCTAGCCAAACTAGCCCTTAAAGCTTTCCAATCTTCTTGTCATTAAACTTAACTCTGGTGCATTACGGTCTTCAATAAGCCAAGCATACTATAATTTACTGGAAATGTGTTTTTTCACTCAGTCTGCCAAAAAACTACCTCTAAATAAAAATGTTCTTTGAGTGGAAATTAAATAATCAATTCCTAATTATCTACAGGCATTTTAGTTATACTGCTGTTTGGGAGACAATGAAATGTCACACATAATTTGGGGCCAGAATAGTGACTGGCACGAAGAAAACATAACACAAAACAGTCTATTCTAATTCCAGAAACAGCTCAGCTCCAGCAGTAATACAGCTTCTGCTCTGTACAAGGCCCAACTTAACAAACTCTGTGGAACTTTTGATGCAAAATCCAATTAGACATCTCCAAACTTCAGGATACTGACTCAGAAAAAAACAGTGTCCATCAGCTCAAGACCAGAAATTAGGGCTAGTAAGCCCTACTATCATAAACTGATGCAGTGGAGCTTCCCAGCTCATCTCAGTTCTTCCACCTCTTGTTACTTCAGCTGATGGAGACTGAACAGCCACTTATGCAAAGCCTTCATATGCGAGTCAAAAGTGTAAAAGAAACCCATGAGCTTAAAGACATTAAAATTCAAGCATGTCAAAATGTGGGTCAAAAGATGCCAAAATTATCAGCGACTCCCACCTACTGGCGCACAATCACATTCCTCTAACTGCTTAAGTACACTCTGGGCTTTTTACTCCTATGGTCTACAGCAGTAATGTCCCACACTGTGTTTTCCAAAGAAAATATGAATGTCAGACAGGGTCTCCAACCAGTAGAATCAGTTAGCCGAAGCCAGATAACACTGACTGAATTCCATTGATCTGTAGATATCTTTTGTGTATCATTAACAGAACTTCTTCAGGTTTTACATTTGCACCCGATTTAGGCCCATTTAAGAAGACTGCTCATATCAACACCTATGAAATCCTACTGGTACCAAAAAATTGCTTCAGTTTTGCATACCAGGAGCACATCACCTACACTAAGTTTATTACTAGTACTATCATACACATATCCTTTTTTGGGCTGAGAAAAAAAGATTTCCCCACTCCATCCAAGTTTGCATTCTCACCTTGACTCTTTTCCAGCAGAGATGCGATCACAGCCTCATTTTCGATAGGATTCAATGAACACGTAGAATATACCATTCTCCCACCTTCTGCCAGCTGTTCAACACCACGGGTTGCAATTCTTAACTGCAATCTAACAGAACACTCTTGGTCTGGCCAGGTATCAATCACGAACCAGAAAGATTTGCCATCAAATTTCTTACAGATGAAGCTATATTGCAGACACATAACTCTCCATGGACTAAGTCAGCACATACTGAGTTGCACAGCTGTCACCAGTACACAAATTAAAGTCAGTTTTAAATTAAGTCAGCTTAGTGCAGTCTACGCTGCAGACACACTTACAATTACACCTATTAAAGCAATTAGGTCAAACATTAACACTACTGCATGATAGATTTTAACATAACATTCTGTATTTTGTTCTTTCTAGTGCCCCATCAAGTTTATAATAAAGTACTCAGCACTAGAAAAATAACGCCCCAACCTTACTCTTCTCCGAAATCTAGGGTTAAAATGACGAGCAATTTTGACTATTACAAATATTATAGACAACACAGCTTAGCTAGCATTGGCCTTCTGAGAAAAGTAGCACTGAGCTGGATCACCAGCTTATACCCTACCTGCATACTTACAACTAAAATAAAACCTGTAATTATGAATGAGTTACCAAACAGCAAGTCGCCATAGGTCAGCTGAGTCACAGTAACTGACCACATTCCCAGCTTGTTACAAATGCCCAGTAAAATGTTCTAAGCTTTTTCATCTGTGTTTAAATTACTGCTTTTTACCAGCACCTGCACTAGGCTAAGTACTCATTCACCATCAGTTAACACAAATCAATCTCAGGTAACTGAAACCATTTATACATGATCTCTAACATTCTAAAGATGTTAAAAACATTACTATTAGATTTTACAAGTTTCTGTATTTTCCAACAGTATTTTACCTGCCTAAATGCTAAGAATCCCAACCAAATTATTTGTTCCCTGTTATTAGCTACCTTGTTTAAATTAATTCAATGAATATTAATATGCCAGATATTCATAAGAATACAAGAAATTTATACTCACACACTCCACTGGAGGCTGACCTCACATCTGAAACACTACACTTTCTCTGAATAGCACATAAGCTCTTGATTTGAGAGAAAAGTGACTGTTCTCAGTCTCTGCTTTGTCATATATTAACATGTGAATGCATGCAGATGATAAAGATATGGGAAAAGGAGGAGAGAGAAATGAAAGAAGTGCAGATGTGCAATAAGCATTTTTACCCATGGAGCTGTAAACTGTTTTGTGTTGTCCACTTCTTCCATACATCAATGTTTTTCCTCATGGTTCCATCTCCACTGTAACAGAGGTTGAACAGATTTGTAATATTTGTGGGTAAACCTCATTTCATATCCAAGTCATTTATAGCAGCAAAAAATTAATAGCCCTTCTCCCATGTTAACTAGTTCTCCTATACTGTACTGTTTGTTTACACCATCTTTGTATTTCAGTATCCTGAGTATAAGTTCAAAATTTGAACCCCTTCAGCTGACCAAATTTAAGTACCACTCAGAATGAAAAAAGTTCACCTTGATTTGGTATCCCCTTACTTAAGACAGTTTAAGGCACTCACCTATTTTGGAAGTTGCTGTAAATCATAACTCACTAAGCAACTCAAAAAGCTTAACTCAGTAACACAAAAATTCCAGCACTGCACTTAGTGCAGTAAAATATGTGTATTGAAGATAACATGCAAAATACCTGCAGGGGACATCACACAAAATCCTGTCATAGAAGAGGATCTCTTTTCTTCCATCGACATCTATTTGTAGATTAGGAATGCTGGAGGCATCATGATTTACCACCATGATGCATGGACTGTTTAATCTCTTAGCCTGATGAACCAGCAAATAGCAGCGCTTATTGTCAACATCATTAGCAATTACAAAACCCTCTGCGAACATAAAATAGTGGGAAGGTGTTTTACTATTCAATAACTAAATAATTTTACATAGTTTATTGCCTTATCTTCAAAGTTGTGTAAACCTTTCACTAGAGATTTTTACGTAAAAGACTACTTATGAATAGAGGACCCCTTGCTGAACATAAAATAACATAAAGCATGTTGAGGTTTAACTGATGTGTCAAATATAGTCTCAAGAGTTCCAACTTGCATGCAGCGGAAGTAAGACAACCCAAGGGCCCTTCAACTTTTCACTCTCAAAGTAAAACCCTTATAACAGGGAACACCTCCGCTGCCACCAAAGACAATCTCTGCACATCAGCAGATTTTTCAGTAAAACACAGAAAGAATCCACTCCCCCCAACTTCACAATTTTTATGAACAGTATTTTCTGTGAGCGTCTAACTGAAAGTAAAGATTCTGAAGCTTAAAAAAAAAGATAAATATCATGACCATTTTAAGGCTAAAGCAGCTTAATTCAGTGTTTGCAGGATACCACTAAAACACAAGGGTTCATGGGCCACCACCTAAAATTAAGCTCTGACCACACCTACTGTAGTCTGAACCGTGAAGATTTATAATCCACCTCTCTCCTTCAAGCCAAGGAAGCCCACAAAACTTCAAGGAAAAGGTGGGGTACTTCCCATCTCATATACCTCAACTACTTTGGGAATTCAATATGTAGTTAAATGCAGTTACTTCTCTGTGATATTAAAAATAATCTTCTATAAAAAAAAGAGGAAATGCAAAGTCACAAAAGTTCTTGGTAGTTTTTCCAGACTTACTGGGAAAAGGAACATTCATGTCTGCATGCAACATTTCAATGAGTTGTGCAGTCTTAGATCCAGGTGCAGCACACATATCTAGAATCTACAAACACCAGAAAGTTAAAAAAAAAAAGTCCTACCTTGTATTTTTTAAGTACTTGAAAAATTTGCTATGTGCTCTTGTTTAAATTAAGTATTTTTTCATACAATTGCAGAATTACGATTGTTCTGAACACCAATGTGCAAAAACACAAAGTACAGTTCTGTTCTTTGTATGCATCACGAAATGCAACTTTATCCCTGAGGGTCTAAAATATAGCAAGGACTTTGGTTTCTAGGGAACAAATACATCAGCTGAAAAAAAATTTGAAAGATAAATCTGAATACAGATATGACGATATGGTCCTTTTATCAGCTCACAAGCAATTCCAACTGAAGTTAACTGGAACTTTACATATACACACAAACATTAAGTGAAAAGTTACATCCAAGAGCAAGCTGAACTTTTCTTTAACTCTCAGTAAATTAATCAGAGACCACCCGACACAGTTGATTATATAGATTTTATAAAAATTAACTGCTATCCCTCCTCACACATTTGCATTTTAATGCAAAAAAATCAGGGCAGCATAAACTGCCTGTTTCTATATCCTGGAAGAAGCACTCAGAAGTATTTGAACCGTCATCGGGCAGCAGAACAGAACAGCACAGACACCAACACCTGATTTCTAGCATACTTCTCCCTTCTGGCTCATCAAAAACTTGGCTTGTGATCGAGACATTCATAGAATCACTTTCACAGCAAACCATTTAACAGCTAACACTCTCTTCTTAAGTAAGGAAGCTCAAAGTCTTTCGTCTTGCCCAGTTACAGATTTTCAGAAACATATGACTCTATCTATCTTCTGGACCTTTAGCACCAGTAAAAGTTACCTGAAATCGTGAAACAGGATAAAACATGGGGACGGATCTGCTCAGATCCTCATGCAAGCCCCTGGCATGAACAAGACTAAACCCGAAGACAGACCCCAGAGAAATGCAAAGAGCATTTACTGACAGTTCCAGAAAGCATGTCATAAGCGCTGCCATGCAGCAGTGTTAACGCGTCATGAGACATAGTCAGTAAGAGAGCATCATACCTGCTGTTGTGACGATAGCGGTTTCTACTTACTTTTGTAGATAATGCAAAAGATAATGAAGAATAAGCAAGTCTAAACATGCTCTAAAATTGTCCAGCAAATTGATGGTGAGAGAAAACTGAATTGTGAAAAGTAGATTAAAAATTAACACAACTACAGACAGGTTTGACAGTCATCAGGCTGATCCTTGTGTAAGGCAGGAATGAGCATGTAGGACATGATGTACAGAACCTGCTGGTTAAGCATGAAAAGTAACCTGCAATCCTGGTCATAACAAGCAGCTCAGAAAATAAGGCACTAAGAAACGTGCAAGGTCTTAAATGACAACAGCCAAGGCATCGTTACAGCACCTATTTGCTGTCTTGTCACAAGAAAGGACAAAGAACCTATTCTGAGTCTGATTTATGAGGAAACTTGTGAAATCTTACAGGCATTTCTGGAAAGTGCTTGTTGAAATATAGTCACTGAAGTTAAACATTCAATGCAAAAACCGTATACTGCTATCTTAGTATATGCAATATAAGTAAGGTGTGTGCAAAAATATTCTCACAATTTGTGTTTTACATTAAGTCGAACACATTCACTACCAGTTCAACTCCAGACAAAACTCAAAATGTACCTGTGACACATTAGGACTGAATTTATCACTCAATCCGTTATTCATTTGATAGAGCTGAGAAACCTTGCCTCACGTAACACAGCCGTCAGCCCTGTCTCATACATTGGGTTGGGGTGAGAGCAGGAGAAAATAAACTGGAAAGTTTATAATGCTAAGTAATGTTAAGATAAAAACAAATATGTACGAATGAGTCTCTAAAACATATAGGTCAGAATTTTGAAAAACTTAAAATTTTAAAATACGTCATGAAAAATTTAAGAAAGTGCACCACACAGTTGCTTGAGATAGCAAGACACTTCTACCTAGCTCATTAACTTAACAGATTGAGAGAATAAGGCCACCCGACAGATTCATTCTGCAAACAAATGTAGCGTACGAAAACATCACTAAGGTTAGAACAGGAATTTTGCTACCAGATATCCCCATTCCTGCAATCTGCCATTAGAAAATATCACGGGCATTCCTTAGACACCCCAGTTAAAGTTCGCAATCTATGCTGTTGATGGTGGCTAAAGAGTATGTTTCAACTCACCCAAATTATTTTGCCTAACAGATTTACAGAGCAGAAGTTTGCAATTTCTTCAAAACGCACAGAGGGGTAAAAACTACCTGGTAAAGAACATTATCATTTGAATCTTGAAAACTACCTCTGTTCACAGTGTGATGGATAGCGGGAAGTTAAAAACAGTCACCTTACTTTAAAAGGGGGGTTGAAACATGAATATGTAACTTAGATGCAGCTAAATACATTTACGCTTTGAAAATAAGATTAGGTAACTACTTAAAAACTAAGTGGTTTTTTGCAGGGTATTACATAAAGCAGATGTTCGCCTGACAGTCTGTTTGTGATCTAAACGCCAGTTGATTGCCATGGTTTACATGCAGAAAACATGAAACATACCAACACAAAACAGAATTGTGTATCAGCATTGATACTGCTGTTGTAATTTGTAGTTTAAACAAACTATCTTCCAGGAAAAAACTGTAGTACACAGTATATTCTAGAGTTACCTTATGATGAGGGTTAACATTAAGCAGCAGAGGTGGGATCATACTAACAGCCTCCTGACGACTGATATTTCCCTTGAAAGGAAAAAAACAAAACCAAAACAAACTCCTTTTTATTCTGTTCCAAAAGAATGCATTTCTTTTTCAATAATTTTTTTAAATCTCTATGCAGTAAAATGATAAAGCAATCGGAAACACACTATTATAAACTTAGGATTAAATTTTGTTAGCATTTAACAAACAAAATCACAGTATTTCACCCAACTGAAATTTCTGATAACTGCATGTAGTTTCTGCTCAAGAGATGAGAAACTGGCTTCAACCAAGTGAGAAACATCCATATTAAAAGCAAGTCTTAGTATGCACACGCATGGACCAGATTCAAATATCTGTTTCCTAACAACAACTAATTATTTTACAGGGACTCATTTTCACATTCTCAAACAAAAAAAAAATTTTGCAATTAGTTTAGGACAAGTATTTGTAACTGTGGTTATGTGCCAGAGTCATGGGATGAATCACTGTCAACAGCAACATTAAATCCAGATTATTCCGAGCTACTCAACTTCTGAGAGAAAAGGTACAGTCTCAATTTCTCATAATGCATTTAAATAAAACACTGCTCAGGATATGAAATTAAAAAAAAAAAAATAATCAAGATCTATCCAGAACTTACACATTCTGTCTCGCTAACCAGAAACTGATGAAACTTTTCCAGTTGTGGTGACTTGCGTAAGATTTTTCTACTCAAGTTAGTGTGCCACGCTAACTCTTCTGGATACCTGGGGGAAAAGAGACAGGCAGAGGGCAAAGGCAAAAGGAAAAAAAGCCAAACCAATTTGTCAGGCTAGATGTCAGGAATATGCACGATACCTTATTTCACTTCCAGCTCACTTACCAGCTCAGCGACTGCGGCATTTCGACTTTTTGGCCATCCACCTCTAGATTGTACAGCTCTCTGAAGTACTTTTCCTTCAAGCAGTGGAGAATCTCTTTGGCGTGACTGCAAGGGACAGAGACCCGCAGAAGGCCGGATCGAGACACACCTTCGCCAGACAGCAGACCGCCTCCGCGGGTACTTGCCAGCCCAGGGCACCCGGGGGAGCGGGGCGTGCCGGGTCCCCCTGCCCGAACCGGCCACCCTGCCCGCTCCGCGGCCCCTACCTCCGGTAGCCGGTGATGCGCAGCGTGGCGGGCAGCGGCTCCCGCAACGCCGCCATGAAGGCGTCCCACTCGCCGGCGGGGACGATGCCCAGCTCCCGGTAGTACCGCTCGAACAGTTCGTTCTCCTTCACGATCTCGGGGTAGCCGCCGGCCCAGCCCTGAAACACGCCGCCATCGTCAGCCCGGCGGCCCTGCCGCTCCCCGCCCCGCCTCGGCCCGGCCCGGCCCGGCTCGGCTCTCACCGCTTGGTCCCCGCCGCCGCCGTCGCCGCCCCGCTCCTGCCGCTGCTGCTGCTGCCGCCTGCGGTCGCGCGCCCGGCGGCCCATGGCGGCCAGGCGCCGGCCCAGCCCCGCCGCGCGCCCCGCCGTCGGGACGGCCGCTCCCGTCTCTCCCGGCCAGAGAAACCACGGGGCGAAACGGCCGCGGCGCCGCGTGCTCACGCCGCTACGCGCATGCGCGAGCCCTCCCCCAAGACTTCTTCCGGGCGGCGGCACATCGCGTCGCTGCCGCTGCCGCCACCGCCCCGGCGGAACTTCCGCTCCCAAGCGCCACTCCCGCCCGCAGCGGCCCCACCAACCGGCGGACGGAGGGGGCGGAGCAGGCCACGCCCCCTGCGCCGATTGGTCCGCGGCGGCGGCGGGCGTGCCGCCGGCCGGCCGATGAATGGAGGCGCTGGGGCGCGCGCGAGCGCGTGCCTGTGGTGCGGGATGGGGGCGAGCGGCGGCGTGTGCGGGTTCTGGCGGCGGGTGTCGGGCCCGGAGGAGCAGTGGCTGCTGGAGCTCCTCTCCTACGGGCTGGTGGCGCTGGGCGCCGCCTCCGCCCTGCTGCTCTGCTTCGTCCCCATGCCCTACGGCCGGTACTCCTCGCGGCGCTTCGGCTGGCTGCTGCCCGCCCGCCCCGCCTGGGCGCTGCAGGAGCTGCCCTCCCTCCTCGTCCCGCTCGGGCTCGCCGCCTGCGGCGGGGCGGCCGCCGCCGCCTGGCCCAACCGCCTGCTGCTGGGCTGCTTCGTCGTGCACTACGCACACAGGTGCGGCCCTTCGGCCGGGGCGGGGGGCGCTGGCAGCGGGTACCGGCGGGGCTCCTGCGCTGGAGCGCTTGGCCGGGCCCCTCCCTGCGGGTGCTCCCGCTCGGGCTGGCCCGAAGAGCGGGGGGGCGGCTGCTGGCGGGAGAAGCGCGGTTCTGTGGCAGTCCAGGGTCCATCTTGACAGAAACGCCTGACTACTGTTTTCTGGCTGCAGGGGTCGAGATTCTGCTGTGAATCAATTCTAATTACTTAATATAGTAATAGCTAAAGTCTCTTCTGCTGCTGCTGCACGTTGAGATACTCTATGTTATTACATGAGCCGAGCAAGTAATTGTAGCAGTGCGGTGCTTGATGCTTCGTTTTGCTGCTGTGTGGTGCACAGTGGAGTGCTAGGGTACCTTTTGGAAATGGCGTAGAAGTGGAGCGTTGGGTGCTCTCTGTGTGCCGTATCGCCTGCATGCTATAGCTGTAGCTCTTGTGGTGATCCCCGTTTAAGCAATGGCTTGATCAGGTAGTCTTAAGGATGCAGTGTTCCAACAAGGGAAGTTCGGCTCTGGATGCTGATATAATGCGATTTTGATATTGTGAAACAGTAGCTATTTTCCAATTATGTCTTTCAACATAGTGTTCATCTCAGGAGTTGGGCTCCACGATCCTTGTGGGTCCCCTCCAGCTCAAGATATTCAATGATTCATGAAAATACTGGCAAAGCTGAGGCTGAGTGCCCTATGTTGCCATGCAGTTGATGGTGTTTGGGTATCTCGTAAAACTGCTGGGGAGAAGGCAGCTTAGCTGGAGCTCAGGTAAGATTTTGCTGTTCCCTTCAAGTCATTGACAATAGTTACTGGTAACACTCCGCAAGTAATTTTTCCACCATAATAATACAGCAGAGGTAGATTTGGCAGGCTAATTTTAAGCTGAGTGTGTGGCTGATATACAGCTGTTTTCCAGTGCTTATTGTGAGAGGCTGTTGCTTTTGACCGAAAGCCTTCTACATCCTCGTGGTCGAGAGAGATGCAATGTACGGTTGGCCTGGTGGCTGACTGGCTTTGTAAACTCAGGAGTGTGTCTTTACTCCCTCTTTTCCCATTCTTAAGAGTAAAGAGATTAATGTTGGCATGGGATCTTAACTCATCCTTGATGTCTGGGAAAAGACAGAAATGCAAGGCAGAGGTTTGTACGGAAAGCTGAACTGTGCCGCAGTTTCTTTCTTCCAGTTGCTTATTGCTATTGCCGGACTGAGGGACTATTCTGTAGGTGAACGTAGACTGGAAGAGACCTCTTATACAATTCCATTTGCTGTAACTTAGCAGGCTTTAAATAATCATATTAATGACTTTGTTATGCTTTCTTGAAAGCTGTTACAGTTTTGCTTCCTCTGGAAAGGTTCCTTTCAAGCAGTAGTCCTTGGGTAGCTGGAAAACATGTGAAGAATGCTCAGGCTTCAATAATCCTACTCCTATGTCATTATAGATTGTAATTAAATTGATAGGCAATTGGGAGTTGGCTAGTTACATGGGGCAGAACACAAACATTCACCTGCTTTTCTTGTTTGGACCTTGTTTGTTTACTCGCGTAATCCCCTGGGAAAAGCAATCAAGATTCCTTTCCCAAATGGGGTGGCTGTTGTGGATTTGTCATGTCTTTAACAGGTGTCATAGGGTAGACCAAGATTGTCAAGGCAAAGCAATTAATGTTTTAAAGTGACTTTTAGAGCAAAGAGGAAACTGAGCTCAATTAAGTTAATTTCAAGGCAATTGGCTTTCCCACCTGGAAGTCCTGGTGGATTTGGTGTAGGGATTGTGAGACCTGGCTTGTTTCAGAAAGATTGATGATACCACTGAGGATTTAGGAACAAAGGAGGACAAAAATACGCTGTGCTTAACAGCAGTTGCCTTTAGTGCTCTAATCTAAGTAATTGCCTTGGATACAAAATTCAAAATTTCTGTCAGAAGGGTGAGAGAGGACTGATCTTGTAATTCTGATTAGGCAACAAAATTAATGTTTAGGTGTTAAAGCAAATGCATCTGCCCTTCTGAACTGGGATCAAAGACTCTGTTGAGAATTTGAAAAGTGGGATAATACGGGCTATGGATTACAGTTTTGGACATCAAAAGTATCTTTTCTGTTTGTTAATGCAACAATTTTTTTTTCCCTTGTTCACTGCAGGGCACTCATATTTCCTCTTCTGATCCGGGAAGGAAAACCAACACCATTTCTCACTTTTGTGCTAGCGCTTCTGTTCTGTCTTTACAATGGATACTTGCAAGGCCGAAGCTTAAGCAACTATGCAAAATACCCTTCAGGCTGGTTAAAAGATCCGTGTTTCATTACAGGTGGGTTAAAACACATTATGAGAATGTTAGCTGTAGTTTTCCTTTGTCCTCACAGCTTTTAATTTTTATTATCATTTTATAGTATCTTCAATCCCTTTTTATAACTTTTCTCATAGTTAATTGTCTTGCTTGCTGTAGCTGGAAGCCTTGTAACTTTTTTTGTTTTAGAACTGTGAACTTGACACTTCTTCCCACAATGTCAATACTAGATGACCTGACTGTCACCTTTATTCTTTAACACTAAGGTAAATATGGGTCAGTATTTTTTTTAATATAGGAACTTGAGGCCTTAAATGGAACCAGCAGCATACAGGTTTAGAACAAACAAAGCAGATTTCCCACATAACATGTAGATTAAACTGAAATCCCTTGTTTCTTGATGTCATAGTACTAAAGGTTTGTATGTGGTCAAACAGAAGTGAACAAATCCATGGACTAAAAATCCAGTCAGGGTAGCTGCTAAATACCAAGACACCACTTCTAATGCCAAAGGTCCTGGGTTTTAGGTTATTTACACATGCATGCACAGAAATGCACCAAGGCACCCACCCTTGTAATAGGAGTGGGCTTTGTCAGAGAGCAAAACTGGCCCACAAGGAAGGGGGTGGAGGGGTTGATCACTCCGGTCAGGAAGTGAGGTGACATTTATACTTCAAGCCATGCATATGATTAAAAGGCTAAGATGTTTAGTGACAGAGTATTGTCTTAGCCGTGTTTTTTGTTTCCTAGGCATCTACTTTTGCCTACTGTCAAAAACATGATATCATTTTCCAAGGAAATCTTGACAGAAAGATCTTTTTGATCTGAAGATAAATCAGAATATTTTGCCTTGTCAGTCAAAGGCAGAATACTGGGCGGTGTGGATCCTTTATCTGAGCCAGGGTGTGGATCCTTGATCTAAGCCAGTACTGTTCTTGTTGTTATTCTGGAGCCAGAGTGAGATAGTGTTTCTCCCAGATTTCTCAAGCCTTGTACAGCAAGAATAAGAAGTTTTTATCTTTATTGCAGTGTTATTGCAGATGACAATATAGGACCAGTGTGCTAAATGTTGTCATGACTGTAAGATGGAAGAAATTTAAATGGAAATAGCTTCTCTTGCCAAGATTACGAGGCATACTGCTTGTGCTCTAAAAATGGAGAAATTGAGGTACAAGGGAATGACTTCAGTATACTTGAAATTCTCTTGGTACTTTTGAAATTCCAGTCTCCTTAAACTTGGGTCCAACAAAAAACTGATTAAAAGATCCATTGATCAAAACTGTTGAAGACTCTGATGCAACACAGACTCTGTTTCTGGTGTTCTAATTTAGTACCATAATCAAAAGATACCTCAATACAGTGCTGTAAACAAATCATGAGTCAGGAGCTATAAATAAATTCCTCCTTACTGAAAGATCTTAAAAAATTAAGGTAGTAAGACTGCTGCTCAGGTTTCCTTGGGGTTTTTTGAGTTTCAAGGATTTCTGAAAGATGTAAATGTATAAATGCTGATAGTTAGGTTCATCTGTCTTCAATTATGAATACTTCCGTGTATGAATTGTTTTGGTTTGGTGTTTGGGTTGTCTTGTTTTTTTTACCAAATAATACCAGTTTGGAATATATGCTTATATATATTTAGTTCCAGTACTGCTAATCATAAGCAAAGTGTTGTTTTCATGGCTATTGTAAGTCAAAATATTGCTTTAAAAAGTTATCCTGAAAACTAGGAAAGTGAAGATTCCTGGTATACATAGCAACTATTTTAATAGTGTCACTTGCTGGCTTTTTTTTACTGTTATTACAATAAATCTTTATATTAAGTTTGGCATGGCTAGGAAACAGCCAGACCTAAGACTTCTTGTTTCTTTTATTCCTGCAACTAGTGTATCTTTGGGGTTTTTTGGTTTTTTGTAGTGCACATCAACATGATTGGAACATAGTGGATATTTATAACTGCTATTTGGTATTCATCCCAGCTAGGTACCTCCAAATATCTGCAGTTTATGCTTGTAGCTTTGGTCAACTCAAATGCAGAAGTGCCATATTGTACACTGGATACTCCCTGAACAACTGGACTATTATGTTCTAGTTCTTCAAAAACCTCTGGCAGTGTCTTTAAGCCTCTGTTTAAAATGACTAAAAAAATTGAATAGAAGATTAGAAAATAACAATAGCAAGAAAGCATATTTGCTGACGGCTAACAACATATTTCTTCAGTCTATATGTAGTTACATGTGGAAGGGAAATCGGAGAGTGTCTACAAGTAGCAGCCAAAGGTTCAGTAGTTGGAAGCTGAAATGAGATAAATTTGCAGTGAAGATAGAAATTTGGAGAAGTGAGGATGATTAACCATCATGGTGGGAGGTTTCAAACAACTGATGTGTTCTTTGTCTGTGGAGCCTTAGTATACAGATTGACTGTCTGTTTTCAGATGTTTAGGAGTTAATTCTGGGAAAGCAATAGCTGATACCTACGCCAGCAATTGATTTGGAGCAGGAATACAGTTTTGATGTTGTTCTCTTATGGTTTCTTTGGACTGTGTGTTGGTTTAGTTCAGAGCAGTGAACTCCGCTGTTTTCAGAGGAATGGAAATGTTTGGCTTCAGATGCAGTATAACACTTGATAAAACCATGAGCTTGCAAACCAGTGTGGGAACGACTTCATAATCTTTCAGCATGTACCTTACACGTGCGTGCCAATAAAAAGCTTGTGAACTTACCAAGAGTATCTATGATACCCTGAAATGGTAAATGCTACAAACAGGGGCATATGCACCTGCATGTTTCACCCTTGTGTTCTTTCCTAATCTGTCTGCATTTCTAGTTGGAAACTCCTTCCTTCCTTTGCTTGCTTTAGCTTCATCAAACCCTTTGCAGTATACCATATGTCTTTTCTTACTCCTTTAAATCCCCATTCAGCTACTTCCTTCTAATGTTGATGGCTACCCTTCTGCGCGTCAAAACCCACTTTTCTTCGCAGCAGCTCTGTGAAGCAGAGCAGTACTTATAACTCGGATGGTGCAGGTGACAAAACTTCAGCACCTAGTCTGTTGCATGAGACTTTATCTGGCAGTCAGGCAACCAAGCACACATGCCACCTCTGCTCTTTACACAGAACAGACGGGAAGAGAGCATGGGCATTGTCCATATCTGGATATGGTCTCGTGGCTGAGGCATGTGGGTTAGTATCTGTCCTAACATCTATAGGCCTCTGGATGTTCCAAATGATCTTGTGCCTTCTTGGAAAGACTAAGCACACAATCTGAGATGAGGCACTGGTTCACCTGAAGCGTCTGCTGGTCGCTGTCAGCGCAGCTGTAGAAACTGGTGTCCTGCTCTTTCTATACAGCATCTTGCACTGCATATTCTTGAAAGCCGGAGCAGGGAGGTGAGCCTGACAGCAGTTACCGTACTGTCATTCTGAAATAGCCTGCAGAGCAGGAGCATAGGTCCTTTTGTGTGATATTCTACCTGGGCAAGGGTGAAGAGGGCACTGGTGCAGCAATGTGCACATACTCTTCTGTTGCACTAGGTTGTTTGGCAATATAGACCTAGTTACTGTCCTTCTTATGCAAGTGTTCTCCTAGTATGAACCCAGTCCTTAATCTCCAGGTTTATCCTGATGAAGGAAAAAAGCCTCTTGAGTTTCATAGTCTTGTGAGGTCATCTGTGTTGCGTGGTGCATCCTGTGGATCTGAGAATCCACTGGAGTATGCTGTGGCTCCCTTCCTGTTTACGTATCTGCGTTTGCCTTAGGTGGAAGCCAAGTCATGCGGATGGTGGTGCACACCTAGCTCTTGACTTTGTAGAGTGCAATCCTAGGGTTCAGCCATGGTGAGAATCTGAGGGTGAGGACAGTGAAATACAATGCCCACAGAGTATAGGCGCAGGGAACGCGGTTATGCAGTACTTCAGGGGAAAGCGGATCTTCAAATTGAAGAGCGGTGCAGTGTTCATTGGCTTGTTGTTCATGAAGAGAGATTTGATTATTACCTTCTGACATGTGGTAGTTTTCAAATAGGAGGGGTAAAAAAAATGCATATAGTCAAACTAACCTTCTATAGTAATTGGCACTCTTAAAGCAAGCTGCAGTCTCTTTGCATTATCTGACAAGTTCTTAGTAGTTCATATACTAATTTACAAACAGACACCAATACAGAATACACAGGTAACTCTCAAAACTTACTGTGGAATTTCAGAGAAGTCAAAGGGTCTCTCATTTTCTCTCCCGAGAAAGAAATTTATTATTCTTCCTGGAACTGATACTAACTTTCAGTATAGATTTTTCCTCATGCTAATATTGAAGTAATTTAGCAGAAATATTGTTTACATTTAAGTACAATTAATCTGTGTGCTTCTTAAGAAATTTCCTTTCAAATTATTGTATGGGTAGAGATAATGATTTGCTTATTTAGTTGTATGAATAACATCCCTTATTTTCCAAGGTAGTCTCAATCTTCTTTGGCAATTAGCAAATTGATACATAATTACTAATGCTAAGAGAAGGAAACTATTTTTGTTGCTGGATGCAGTGGGAGTTCAATATTCTCTGTTTGGATAGAGATCTGTTTTGAAGGAAAAAAGTTAAAATTATCTGTTTGCCTAAAAGCAGAATTCAACAGCATTTGAATTATTTACCCTATGTTTTCAAATGTTGTCGTTATATGAATTGGTCTGTAAATTCCTCATTACATTGATCTAATATTTCTCATGATGGTGTAATTACATGGAATATCTAATTGAAAGGATTATGATAAAATTTTACTACAAAAGACACTTTGCATATGGCATCTACAGACCTTGACTGCTAATGGAAACTTATTGCACTGTGCTGTGTGACTAAAAGGTTGAGAAACATGCTTGTTTACAGGACTGAATTCTGCTACAAGTCTTGTAATGTAAGCAGACTGTAACAAGCTAATCAAACAATGTTTTTGACTTATATAGGTAAATATGGAAAGAGCTTTCATGCAGAAACCTCAATTTCTCTGCAGAGCAGTCATTTCCTCCTAATCCACATGGAAGCAGACAGCTAGGTCCTTTAGCTAAACACAGCCCACAAGGGATGGAGAGATGAAAGCTGCCGATCTAACAGCTTGTTTGAGAGACAAGGTCCACTTATGTCTGTAGCTTCACTTCAAAATATAGCTTCAGTCTTGGTAAAGTATACTCTGACAACTTACTAGTCTTGTAACATGGCCTGGTACATCTGGATAGCCACTTAGTCTCTTTGCTGATGGTCATACTACTGGATTTCTCTGTATTGAAAGAGAACCATCTGAAAGACTCAAGTTAGGGGTGCAAAAAGGCAAAGCTTTCTTCATCTGGAGTGTGAAATGACGTTGTGCTAGAAGCACATTTACTTGGCAATTTAAATAAAACTTAGTGGGTCTGGAGTTGGATTCAAAGCAATGCAATAGATCTACCATCAGCCCCTAAAAGTTAGATCTACCATCAGCCCCTAAAAGTTAGATCTACCATCAGCCCCTAAAAGTTAGATCTACCATCAGCCCCTAAAAGTTAGATCTACCATCAGCCCCTAAAAGTTAGATCTACCATCAGCCCCTAAAAGTTAGATCTACCATCAGCCCCTAAAAGTTAGATCTACCATCAGCCCCTAAAAGTTAGATCTACCATCAGCCCCTAAAAGTTGTCTGTTCCTAGCAACAAGGAATGCTGCCTTCAAAGGAAGATAGCATAGGTAACATGTAGCCAGAGACTCAAAACGGAAGGGTGGAAATACTGAATTTCAGTCCTAAATTCCTTTTGATTTATTCCGTGCGATTATGGCAACAAGACATAAGGGTGCAGGATGCTCAGTTTCTATGAAAAGCTGGTATAAATGGTTAAGCCATCTTGCCAAATGACACAAGACAACAGTAAATGGTGCACAATTCACAATTTTGTTATTCCTTTTATTGCAAAGAAGTCTGCTGTGGAAATGCTGGTATATTGTCAGTATAAAAAAAAAAGGAGGGGAGGACAACACCAAGATGTGTCCTTTTGACAGGAATGAGAATGGCTGATTCTTCCAGTGTTTAAATTTTTTACGTATTTGATTTTCTATGTGGAAGTTAGGGAAATATACACATTACATATGCATATATGCACGTGTACTTTTATAGAAGTCTAGCAACATAAGAATAAGCTTTATACTTACAGTTCTATTCTTATCTAGAGACCTATTGATTACTATGAGCTCTGCTGACTGAAGAGCTCAGTGTGGGGCTGGGATTGTGCAGGACGTCACCAGACTTGCTTATACTGTGTACATTATTACTGCTTTGAGATAATATGCCTAATATGTGATATATGACTGTAGTTTGTTTTCTGATCAAGCACCTCAGCTCAGTGTATTAAAGATACTATTTTAAATATTTCTCTTCAGGTTTTATAGGGTGGTTGATCGGCATGGCAATCAATATTCATTCTGATCATATTCTCAGAAATCTGAGAAAACCAGGGGAAACTGGTTACAAGATACCAAGAGGTGAGTAAAAAAGTTAGAAACTTATATACCAAAAGCAGCATCTCTCATATGAGGAGAGACTGAGAGAGCTGGGACTGTTCAGCCTGGAGAAGAGAAGGTTCAGAGGGATCTTATCGATATATGTAACCACCTGATGGGAGGGAATGAAGAAGAGGGAGCCAGGCTGTTCTTAGTGACACCCAGTGACAGGACCAGAGGCACTGGGCACAAATTTAAACACATGAAATTCCATCTGAACACGTTTTTTTGCTGTGAAAGTGGTCAAACACTGAAACAGGTTGCTCAGAGAGGTTGTGGAGTCTCCATCTGTAGAGATACTCAAAACCTGACTGGACATGGTCCTGGGCAACCTGCTCTAGCTGACTCTGCTTGAGCTGGGGGCAGTTGGACTAGATGATCTCAAGAGGTCCCTTCCAACCTAAAATGATTCTGTGTAAAGACAACCTTCTAAAGCTTTGTGTATTTTGGGGGAAATAGTCATTTATGGTAGAGAAGAAACTGGAAACAGCAGTCTGTCTACCTTAAGAAGTTATTTCATAGTGTAGGAAACATCTTATTTTTTTCCTCTTAAGCCAAGTATTCTAAGGGATCTATTTCATGATATCACATGGCTTGTGTGAGTCTGTGGATTTCTTGACCAACTTTGACTGTATTTTTAAAAAGTGGTAAAAATGGAACATAGCCTTCCACAACTTTTGAGAATCAGCAGATGGGTGGAGAAAGAAGACTTAAATTATCATCCCAGTAGGGGGGGGCAGGCGGAAAGTACTCAGCTACTTATGCAACTGTGTGTGGCTGGCCCATCTTATGTTGTCCCAGGTATGAAGAGGGAGGGATCTTAGGTAATTGGAGGGCAACAACTACTGCGGTAAGGGAGATATAGGGAAGAGAGGACAGAAATCCAGAGGAAGTTAAGCATTATAAGTTCTGGCCTTCATGGGAAAATGGAGAAAATGAAGGTACTGGAGCCTATTGAACTGTTAATGCTTACTGATGCTTTTGGAAGCAGTAAACTCTTCCAGGTATATTACACTCAGTGAGAGCAGAAAAATAATAGTTACCTCTGAATTCTGCTGTTTCTGAGTTTTTCTTTCAGTTGTTGCCCTCTCTTGGTTTTTAGTGAGATTTTTTTAATAAAACTGGAAGAACTAGATATATAAGACAGTAGATTGTTATTTTTCACCAAAAAGATAACTTCGTATCTTTAATAGATGTAAATCCAAGTGCTCATGTAAAAAACAAATATGAACATACTGTGCTGTGTTCAGTGTACAAAAAGGTTCTCAAGGAAATAAGATGTTGTTTGCTGCATGATCAGAAGGAGTTGGTCTTTTTGATATTACTTATCCAATTTAAGTGCTAGAATTCTGCTTCTCTTGTCTCAAAACCAAAGTTGTTAAAGCAAGGTCAAAACATGTCCTTTATTACACTTGGCAAATATGCATTTGTTTGGTCCCACTGTTTGGTAAAGCACATACTGAGATGTTATCAATTTGTACACTAACTTTGGAATCAGGGTAAAAGTTCTTTTATAAAATTCCCAGCAGGTGAGTACTGATGGTTTATGCATAATTGGCTCTAAAACACATGTAATGCAGACTGCCAATTACTTATTTCACTGAATGTCAGGGCTGAAGTAGTAGACCTGATGAGGTATGGGAACAAAAGGGCAACACATTTGAAACTAGGGGATAATTTTTGAAATTCAATTCATAATAATATTGTTAATAAATAACTTAATTTCTGAAGTACTTAGATGAAAGAAATTAAACATTGTATGCTAACTAACCCTAGGAATATTTTCTGGGACTCTTAAAAGGGAGCATATTTTCTATTTTTACATATTTTATAAAAGGTTTAGTTTATGATCAAAGTGCCAGCTTGATATCGTTGTTAATTATTTAGAGGGGCATGAAATCGCTTCTGATACTGGTAAAGCCACTTTTCTTCCACGATTTAGAGGAAAAGTAGAGCTGGAGAAGGTCTGCCTTAGAATGAGGTCTGAAGTGATCCTTCATAGTACAGCTTGAACTGAAAAACACTGCTTCTACTGCCTTTAAAATTGTATCAGTAGAGACATTGGTGATATAGCTCTTACTGGACTTACAGTAAAACATAGCATTGGACATGTCCTTGATTAAGGTGCTTTTAAAATAACTCTATCCTGCTTTTAGGAGGAATGTTTGAGTATGTCAGTGGAGCCAACTTCTTTGGAGAGATCCTGGAATGGTTTGGGTTTGCCCTTGCTTGCTGCACGATTGAAAGCACTGCGTTTGCCTTGTGTACACTTTTCATCTTGGGTTCAAGGGCAAAACAACACCACCAGTAAGTGTTTGTGTCTTATTTCTGTTGTCTCTATGTCACACTTCGTTTCCATTTTACAAATTATGCCTCAGAGCAAGTTTTGTGAAAGACTTTGTTACTGCAGTGGAGAATATGATATACTCATTAGTATTAAGCATTGCAGAATTTCAAAGGGATAGTACTAAGCATAAGGAGCATAAGCACACACAACGTACAATAAGGTGGTCAAAATGATGGCTTTTAAATGAACATAGTTCATCCTGGGCCTGAAAAGATTATAGACACATTTGGGAAAATTCTCTGCTTGATCATATACTATACTTTCCCTTGCTGCTCAGACTTCTTTGTATAATATTAAAATTTTGAAAATGACTCTAATAGCTTCTGTTACAGGTATCTTTTATAGTCAAGACTATATCATATTATCTATAATCAAGTGTATAGACAATATGAAAACAATTCTGGTAGATGGTATTTAATAAAGTCTCTGCTCTGTAATTGGACAGTCTGACTGCTAATGTACTGTATTCATAATATGGCTTTCCTGCTAACAGAAGGATCATAGTTTGAGAAGACTTGTTTCTTGAAAGAATTCTCTTTAAGGAATAGCATGTTTAAAAGAATTTGAACACCTTAATCTTATTTTGGTTATTTTCAGCTTCCTGCTTTGGTTCTTATGCTGAAACATAGTAGTATAAGAGGAAATAAACCTGAATTCATGGAGGAAATAGGCTGAGGAAAAAATGCCATTGCTAACAGTGTCAGGACAGCCATGGCTATGTCTAGTGGAGTCTTGAAAACCTCCAGAAATGGAGTTTTTTATGGACCCTGTTTGTGGGTGTTCCAGTTCTGTATTACCCTCCCAGTGAACAAGTTTTTCCTACTATCCAACCTGAACCTTCCAAGCCTGTTGCCTGTGACCATCTCTCCTTGTTTTACCACCTTCTATTACTGAGCAGAGTCATAGAATAGCTTAGATTGGGAGGAGCATCTGAAGGATGTTCAATCCAGTCATCTGGCGTGACTTGCTCCGACCAGGGATAACTGCAAGGCTATACCAGCTTGCCCAGGGCCTCATCCAGTTGAGTTCTGAGCGTCTCCAAGGGTGGAGGTTTCAGCATGTCTGTGGCAAAGCACTGGAACAGGATTTTTCTCATTCTTATGGGGAAGAGGGTTTTTTCCTTATGTCTGGCTGGAATTTTCCATGTTGCAACTTTTATCCCCTGCCACTTGTCCACTTGCTGTGCGCCTCCAAGAGGGGTATGGCTTTGTCTTCTCTCTAATATTGCTGCAGGTGGTGGAAGACTGCAATTAGATCTGCCTCTTAACTTCTTTTCCAAGCTGAACAAGCCTAATACCCTCAACCTTTCCTCTTATATGTTCCAGCTATGCAGTCATCTTAATGACCATCTGCTGGATTCTTCTCAAGTTTGTGGATATCTCTGTTGCCCTGGAAGCTGAAAACTGGAGGCAGTAATGCAGATGCAGGCTCTCACCTGCTGAATAGTGGAGAATAAGCACTTCCCTTGACTTGGTGGCTCTATACTTGTTAAAGCAGGCCAGTATGCAGTTAGCCTTCATCGTTGCAGGGATCCATTACTGACTCATGTTCAACTTGTCCACCAGGATGTCCATGGCCTTTTGTGCAGAGCTGCTCTCTAGCCAGTATGTCTCTGGCCTGCACTTTTGCATGGGGCCCACTGCATTCCAGCTGCAAGAGTTTGCATTTCATTCCTGGTTTTGCTCCATTGTCTTGAATAACTTCCCTTCCAGTACCTGTAGGCAGCAATAACAGGGCCCCTTAGTCTCCTTCTCACCAGACTAAGCAATGCCAGTTTCCTCAGCCTCTTGTCGTATACTATGTTCTTCAGGCTCAAATTCCATGGTTGGTTTCTATCTTAAGCCTTGACAGAACTCTTTCAGAGCTCTTGACTTACAGATCATTATGAAAAGCTAAAGGTTGTTGAAGGAAGTAATTTGCACTAAAGGAAAATGCATAAAAATGAAAGAGGGGTACAGAAAAAACCCACATAAAAATAGCAAATCCCTGTTAGTGAAGAAATGTTTTGGTGTGGTCTTGTTTAGTTTGAAAAACTTAGAATGAATGACTAAAAAGATAAATAGTGTAATGCTGGTATCCCACAGCTGCAGGTAGTCCTGCATTGCGTGTTTTGTTCTTTGCTTATTCCAGCTTTGATCTTGCAATTAGCTATTGATAATATGAATACCTGCATCTTTGAGGAGCCCAGATGAAGTTAATTCCTTTTTTATTTTAAAGAAGCAGAAGAATAAAAATTTGAAAATGGGAATAAATGTATTTGTTATATAAGGTGACCAGACAAATAATAACATTTGGTAGCACTGTGCATTTATTCTTTTAAAATTGTCTGGGTTTGAAAATAGAGTGATGGTCTTTGAAGGGGTTTGGCAGTAAGGCTAGTGTAATGTTTGTCACATTCAGTTTGATTATCCACATCCTGACTGGAACTGAAGATGTTTCTATCCAGAACAGGACTGTCTGTCTTTCCAGTATGTGAAGTATCCCTTGCTTCCGCATGAAGTCATTATACAATTCGACATGTTATCCCATTGAATGTTTTTTTACCCCTACTTCTAAAATACAAATACCCAGGATATGCATGACAACATAACTTTTATAGCAAAAGGTTATTCTTTCCCTGGCTCCTTTCACCACATCTGTTAGTTTGGTTTCCCATCGCTGGCAGAAATAACTTTGTTTTGTTGCAGTTGGTGATTAGATGTCATTAGGATGAGTGTGGTAAATGGCAGTTTTCTATCCAGAGTAGGTTCTAAAGGCATTTTTCTGGTTTCTAGCCAGAAAATATACAGATTAAATTGATCGTGATGTACAATTACTTAATTTCCTCGATAGCATTTTGAAGACTCAATACTCATCAGATTTGTCTTTGTTTTTCAGATGGTACCTTGAGAAATTTGAAGACTATCCAAAGTGCAGAAAAATTGTGATCCCATTTGTGTACTGAGCTGTGCTTTTAACGTTGTTTTTGAAGTGGCCGCTTTTTTTAACAGCGAACGCTTTACAAGTGTTGGCTGGTTAACAACACACTCTGATCATCACTGCGACAAAGCCTTTGTATCAGTGCTGCTATTAGTTACTGCTTTTCCTCTTAATGAAAACCCAGAATCTGATGGACATGGTGAATAGGAACAGAAAAGCTTTTCCAACAGTGGAGGACCGTCATAAATACATTAGGCAATGTGTCTGAATTCACATCATGGAAAATACTGTACAGGACTTCTGATGCTTCCTTTTCTGCCTATAAAGGCTTCTGCTGTTTCCACCTGATCTAGCCACACTGTCCTGAGGATTGTGGTGTGAGCCCAATCATCCTCACTGCAATCTGGATGGTATGTTCTACCTGTTATTTGTCTGCATACACAAGTGTGGTTGATTTTTTTTTTTCCCTTGTCTTCCTAATCCTTTCTTCCCCCCACCTGCATTTCTAGGAGAACTGATGATGCAGATCAAGGACATTAGATGAATATAGTTGCTGTTAGGTGAGAGACAGTGTTCTTCCTCTTCTTTGCACTCTTACACAGATATGGACACTGTATAGATAATACTTAATGCCATTTATATAAACAGCTGTAGTGCTACCTTTCCCAAATAACAGATTAAGATTGTCATCTATCTGTCAAATTTGATAACTATCTCAATATTCAGTATGTGTTTTCTCATTCAACACTATTTTTGGAAGGCATTCTTTATTTGGGATACTTAGGCCAGTCTAGCACTTTTAACAATTGTGTAATGTTTTCTAACTCACGTTATAAAAAAACCTTAAGATTTTTTATAAAATTCTCTTACTGTGCTGTTTAAAAGTCCGCCTTCTCCTGTTGATAATGGTCTAGATGATTTTATATTCCAAAAATCTGGAATATTTTAGTGCTGCTTCTGTTATTAATGTCAGTTCTCACACCCCTACATTTTTCTGCTGAAGGACTCCAGAAGGGTTTCAAAAACATGATGGGATCCCAAGCACACCAAATTTCAAGTTTCAGGCACATCTGTGTCCTTTGCATGCTTATGATATTAGAGTTTCTTAGAATTGCTGAAAAAAAAAATCTTAAGAAATTCTACAGAAAACTTTAAAAAAAAAAAAACAAACCCAAACCCCAAAACCCTAATAATAATAATGAAGAACAAACAAAACCCCCACAAAACCCAAAACCTCTGCTGCTAATATATTTTGGAAATATATGGAAATCAAACTTTTGCCAAGTGCCTTCTGATCTGTTTACACTGTGTATGTTGGGTTATGTTCTTCAAAACAAATTGGTAATATAATTTTGCCAATGCTGAGTTTTCCAGTTAGGTAGTGCAGTAAGCTTTGTCTAAAGCTCAAAATTCTGTCTTTACTGGTGAATTAAAAAAAGTATATTTAGGAAATAGGCAGCGAAAAAGGACTTTGACCCAAGCTTCTGCTTAACAGTTCTTTCTTCCTCCTCTCCTTCCTGCCACAATTATACAGTACTTATTGCACTGAAATCTTGGCTGTCATTAAGGATTTATTCAGTGGGGTAAGTAAGTGTAAAAAAATTCTGTTGTTATTGACTGAAATAGTCAAAGGAAGGAGGAGAGAGAAATTGCTAGTCCTGCAGTGATGATGACTTACCTACAGCTAAGCCCTTGGACTGCCAGTTGCTCTTCATAATGTTGACTGGGATGACCGATCCTGCTCTCAGCCAATATCCAAAAAGTCCAGCTTTGGGAGAACATAGGAATACCCATTCCTTTTGCCAGTGTCATTACTTGATTCTCAAATTGTTTAATCATCTCTTTAGTGTTTACATCTTTCCTTAGTGTGTTACAAGAAGTTTGAGGCTTTCCCTGGTTTTGTTACCACAATCTAATTTGACATTTGATCCTAGCTGTCTTGATGAACACTCAGTCATGGAGTTCCCTGGAGAGAGGATGCTGGGGAGGATGATTTACTCCTCAATGCTAAAGTGGAGTTAGTGGACAATAAAAGTTCAATAGGATCACTTGAAGCATATTCTGAAGAAAATTTTAGAAACCTAGTCTTAGGGTTTGGAAATATCTAGGTATCTATCACATCCCTGTGGCAGTTTTTAAATCTTGTATATAAATCATCCAGCTATCGAAATCTGGTTTAGGGGAAAAAATACTTTACAGGATTCAAAAAGCACTATCTATTCTAGGTGTTTGAATGCTTGCATAGTTTATGGTGAATTAATATCTGATATCTTTAGGGAAATTTGTTAAAAAATCACTAATGGGACAACCAACCAGTAAAAAAGATCTGGCTGCAGCACTTTAGTCTCTAATCCAACATCTTTTTTTTTGGCCTTTTATGAAAAGGTAAAGAATCTTTTAATAGTAAACAGTGAGAGAAACTGCTCAGTGTTCAGTATGTCTCCTTACATTCAAGAGCTGTAGCTCTCTGTAGTCAGTAGTCTTTATCATCATTTACAGAAAATTTGTACTGATGCCTCAGTTTAGCTCTGGTGCTATGCTGCTAAATATTTATCTTGACTAAGAATTCAGATGGTTTGCTCACATAATGTTAATTTATGGTTTACCTGTAGCAAGATGGGGATCTGAAACGTGATGCTCTGACAGCTTATCCATGATTGTTCTCTTTTTAGAGAAAAGGAAAAGCTAAGGTCTATGGGATGTGAATGTCAGTGCATCTAGAAATTCTAGTTAATTGGATGACAAAAAACCCACACTCAGAGAATAAGGTTTTGTTCTTTGTGTGTTTATATTTTATATTCTCATTATACTGTTGCAACCTTCCTTAAGTACAGAATTTATCTGAGGCAGTTCATTGGAGCACAAGTCTTATGAGGAGCGGCTGAGGGAACTGGAGTTGTTTAGCCTGGAGGAGGCTGAGGGGAGACCTTATCACTCTCTACAACTACCTGAAAGGAGGTTGCAGAGAGGTGGGTGTTGGTCTCTTCTCTCAAGTGACGAGTGACAGGACAAGAGGAAATGGCCTCAAGTTGCGCCAGGGAAGGTTTAGGCTGGATATTAGGAAAAATTTTCTTCACTGAAAGGGTTAATCAAGCATTGGAACAGGCTGCCCAGGGAGGTGGGTGAGTCACCATCCCTGGAGGTATTTAAAAGACATGTAGATGTGGTGCTTAGGGACATGGTTTAGTGGTGGACTTGGCAGTGTTAGGTTAATGGTTGGACTCAATGATCTTAGAGGTCCTTTCCTACCTAAATGATTCTATGATTCTTGCATTTCAAGACCAAGGTACATTGGTGAAAAGCCTACGATCAACTAGGTCAAATGCTAGAACTGCCTTTTGTTTAAACAATATCCCATTTATTTGTCATACTTCACTCATGCTCCCTTCCCCTTTCAGTAGCTTTGACAGAATTTTTCTGTTAGAAAATATCTTATACTGAAATTTTTTTCTTGAAAATATGTAGTGTGAAAATGAACTCTGTTCTGCCTGTTCTATAA
Organism: Gavia stellata; assembly: GCF_030936135.1. Classification (NCBI taxonomy): domain Eukaryota; kingdom Metazoa; phylum Chordata; class Aves; order Gaviiformes; family Gaviidae; genus Gavia; species Gavia stellata. The sequence continues at coordinate 78,040,027 of NC_082596.1, forward strand.
GGAGAAAACATGTATGATTGCTATTGGGTATAATCTGTAGCAATTTTTAACAGACATTTGTATTCAGGCTGCCTATATCTTTCCCCAAAATCCCCTACTAATAAAATATGGTTTGCAGTGTCTTGCTTGAATACTTTTTTCTGTTAGTAATCCTTGCTACAACTTGTGGGGGTTGACCAAGGCTTTTGTACCAGCGATTTCATTATCCCAAATGACGTCCTGAGGACTGTAACAGTAAGGTTGTATTAGAATAACCTAGATGCATATGTGAACTTGACAATATGCACTCAAAGAAATTAAAATTCACCAGATAAATGGTGACTAGTGATACATTCTTAATTATGTAAACCAAAGTACGTAGCTGAGATGTTCTACACTTGCAATTAGAGCAAAGATTAACAGAAACAGAGACTACTCATTTGGGTTCGTCTTCTGCTGCTAGGTCATGGTGAACTTTTCATTTGGAACAACTGTGGCACTTGCTGTTTCAACTATTTTAGTTGTGGTTCAGCAGCATATTGTCTTTTGGAGGAATGAAGATAGTGTACAAATGGCTTGTCATATAAACTTGTATTCTTTCAGCAGGCAGGAAATCCTGAGGGCCTACCACAGAGTTTTTACAGCCTGTTTGGGAAAAACACCTCTAACAAACACCTGTTTGCTAATTTAAATAAATTAATAATTTTAGTATGACAATGTATCAGCCTATTCTATGCTACTAAGTTTTACCAGTAACAGTTGCACTTGTCGGGGTGGCCTTTCACACATACATCAGTCAGTTTTGTGAGGAAAACGGACGTCTGGGTAAAATTGCACCACTTTTTGCAGTGATGCAACATACCTGTCAGTGTGCATGTGCCCCCACAAATACACGTGAGCAAGTCATTGTGGAAATTCCTGTTGAAAGACAACTGAAGGGATAAGCCTTCAGGTTTGCATCCGAGTTCCACAACTGCAACTTGCTGTTGAGCTTCTTTTAAAAAAAAAAAAAAAACAAAAACCAAAAAACCAACCACAAACAAAAAACTCCATGTGTCTTTGTGGAATAATTGCTGGAGGTAACTTAGGAATTAAATGTATATTAAAGGTACAGCATTGAAGAAATCTTCAGGGTGGAGTGTGGCAAATCTGCAAGGAATCCATCCCACAGAAGTTCCCTAGGTGACCTTAGATGTTGGCAACACCAGGGGAGCTTGGTGTGCTGATTCTAAGAGAAACTACATGGAGGGTGGAGCGGAGTGAAGACACCGCAGCCAGGCTCTGTGATAAGGCAGGAACTGGAAGGTACTATGGAACTGACAAACTGCATATTTACCACCCTCAGCCAACAGTCTGTCATTTTTTGACAAAAGACTATCCTTTGGGTGAACTTTGCTAATTATAATCTCATTATAATACCAGAAAACACATCTCCATCCCAAAGCTACCCACCTCTAAGGTGCGACCACCCCTCACTGAGCTTGCGCTCTGAATTTTTCTTAGTCTATACCTTTAAAAGTAAAACGAGAAACTTGTACACCGATTATAATAGAGGTATGTATGACTAGAGTCACTCAAGCTCCACCTGTAAGGACAAATAATATAAAAATGGCTTAAGAGAGGAAGGATGCTGGGGAAGATGCCATCGCAGACCACCTTTGACACCTGGGATCAGTTGATGGGCTGAGCCTCTCTTCCCCCCCCACAGGGACGCCTTTGGGTAAGATTCGAACGCTTGGCTATACCGAGTGCTTCCCCGGGAAACTTAGAAATCTCTATAGAGGTGCTTTGTAACTTAATGTGTTTGTAGCCAGGCTATATTACTCATATTCTTGGTATTTGCACATGCTTTGCAAGCAGTAATTTTATCACCAGCAATCCAAAAGAACTTGTGTATCTGTTGCTTCAATAAACTACACTATTCACTAACCTAGCTGTGAGAGTTCTCATTGAATGCCACCAAATCCCTTAAGTGTGTCCATGCTGGTTCATGGAATGTGACTAGACTGAAAGTGTACGGTGTTACGAGTGTATCCGTAATCGTGAGAGTTCAATACATTGGATGCAACTGGACTTGTAACACAGAAAAGTTGGGCATTACTCAGAATCTAAGCCTAGCCGCCCCCCAGCCCCTCTGACATCTGAGGACAAGCTGGAATGCAAGGGGGTTTATTTTCTGCCAAATTGCCTTGCCCTTTAACGTGGCAGTCTTGTAGATCCCTTGCTTGATTTACTATGTTTGCTTTGAAAGCAAAACCAATACAATATGTGGATGGTGGAAGCAATAGGTTATCTGTTCACAGAGATGAAAGAATACCTATATAACGCTTGGTGTAATGCCTCTCCAAAGATGATGTGTTACCAGTGTACTAGCAAGAGCCTTGCAGTGTTGATGTTTGTCCTTGCTCCCTAATATTTGCAGCTTCTTTTTTTTGAAACGCCTGTCTGGTTTCTGAGAGGACATGGGTGGCTGGATCCGAAGAGGGAGTGCTAGCAAAGCCACGTGTTCCAGCTGCTCTGCGAGGGAGTGCTGTATTTCTCTTGGGCTATTGAAAGGGAAAAACAGTACAAACATAGATATAAACTTCTACCAGAAATGAAGAGCTGTGTGATCATATCCATGAACCGGGCTTCAACTGTTGAGCAGCACTGTCAAGACTAAATAAAGGCCTGACCAATGTGAGCTAGCAGAAACTACCCCAGGTACCTGCTGTTATTGTGTCCTGATGGCTGCTGTATTGCATTGGGATCCAACCTTTTTAACCCGTATCAGTGTATTGGTAAACAGTTCGAGAGGCTTCCAGCTATGCCCCCTTCACCCCAAGTATTGTGTTTGCTTCAGGAAACCAAGAACCAGATGCTATGCAGAGCCAGGATTTTGCTAATATGCAAGAGGCCCTGGGAGGAAACTCTGTGAGAAAGGAGCCAAGTGCACTCGTGTAGATTTGCAGGATTTCAACGTTTTGCAAGGGCAAATATGTTTCCCCTTCATTCTCCGCCTGCCTCTTTGAAAAACGGTGGCTGCAGTGGAATAGGAGAGCTGACATGAAAGTCCCCAATAGTATTTTGAAAGTGTTCAAGTGTTACAGCAGAGTCATTAATATATGCAAACATCAGTGACCAAAGATAAAAATAGTCTTTAGGATGCTTCAAATAATCCTTGCAAATTTTACTAGGCCTCAGAACCAAAGACCAATAGATTAAGCGTAATATTTAGCATAAACCAATATAGTATATGATCATTACTGATAGAATAAAGTAATTCTAGGAAAAGTAGTTTAGAAAATATGAATAGCTATGCAGACAGCCTACAGCAGCTTAGCCTTACAAATAGAAAGCTAAATGACCAAGAAATATCAGCTCTGAGAGAAAAATGAGCTGGGATATTTTCGTGAGCAAAAAGATAACTAGTTTGTTGATGAGCAATATATAATTTTTATTAATTTTAAATTGAGATAAGGTAATGTATTTGATTACTTAGACTGTAATAATTTCATATTATTCATTAAAATAGTAAAGAAAAAGTCTGGCACTATGCATTGAACCTGCATTCACCCAGAGGTTCCCATCTGAAGACACTCAAAACCCTCCCTGAAGCACGATCTCTAGAAGCAGATAAATTAGGTAAAGTTTTTTTGCCTTAATGGTTTAATTCCCACTAAGTGTTTCCTACAAAGTATTCCTGTAGCATTATTCCTGGACATCATTTTTAGATCCATGGCTTAGAGTGGTCAGAAGGAGGGTGTGGTGGAGCACGCAGTAGCAGCCGTTCTTATCCAAGGCATGCTTGATGAATTAAGCACAAATTTCTCATTGCTTTCTAGCGTGTTCTCAGCAATTTCTCCAAGAAGATACACTGAAATCTCTCAGAGCTGTTTCTGAGAAGGGACACCATATGGCCTGCTGAGGTGGAAGGTCTCTAATGCAGCTCTGAAGAGGTCCATTTGTACTGTTGGAGTGACCAGGATGGAAGAACCTGGGACACAGCACACCTTCTCACCCCCCCAAATCTCACCAGATAAAAATAATAACATGCTTGTGAAACTGAAGTTTATCTCTTTAACTAGGCAAGTCCACTGAGGTAGTTTTGTATGTATATTATTTTGGTTTTAACTCACTCATAGGTTCACCTTTTTTTGTTTTGGTTTGTTTTTTTAAAATGATCAGTCCACTTTTTAATAAAATTAGATATAAAAAAGTCAGGTTCCATTCAAGATTGCCGTACCCACGATATGTGATTCAGTTCTGAACTTGTTACTTCCTTTGCTCATCAAGGTCTGGTGTCCTCATTAGATACCACGTGGAAAAAAATTAGTCCCTGCAACTCCCTGCTTTGTTGATTTGCTGTCCTTTAAAATCTTGGTTAAAAGTATCTATTTTTCACTTTACCCTGTTCAGTCTTTTTGCTATTATGCTGTAACTTTCTCTAATATATAAGCTTTTTATAAAACACATCATTCCTGTTGCTATCAAATTTTCTCATGAATTGTTATTTGCTCCTGATTAGGCAAACATTTATGCAAGCTTGTGGTGGGTTGACTTTGGCTGGACATCAGGTAGCCACCAAGCCAACTCTATCACTCCCCCTCCTTAACTGGACAGGGAGAGAAAAAATATAATGGAGGGCTTGTGGATCAAGATCAAGACAGGGAGATCACTCACCCAATTTCTGTCACAAGCAAAACAGACTTGACTGAGGGAAATTAATTCAATTTATTGCCAATCAAAAGTCAGAGTAGGGTAATAAGAAATGAGAACAAATCCTAAAACACCCTCCCCCCACCCCTCCCTTCTTCCCAGGCTCAACTTCACTCCTGATTTTCTCTACCTCCTCCCCCCTGAATGGCACAGGGGAACAGGAATGGGGGTTGCAGTCAGTTCATCACACGTTGTTTCTGCCGCTCCTTCCTCCTTGGGGGAGGACTCCTCACACTCTTCCCCTGCTCCAGCGTGGGGCCACAGGAGACACTCCTCCACAAACTTCTCCAACGTGGGTCCTTCCCACAGGCTGCTGTTCTTCACGAACTGCTCCAGTGTGGGTCCTTTCCATGGGGTCCAGTCCTTCAGGGACAGACTGCTCCAGTGTGGGTCCCCTGTGGGGTCGCAAGTCCTGCCAGCAAACCTGCTCCAGCGTGGGCTCCTCTCTCCACAGGGCCGCAGGTCCTGCCAGGAGCCTGCTCCAGTGTGGGCTTCCCACAGACTGCAGGGGCACAGCCTGCCTCACCATGGTCTTCACCAGGGGCTGCAGGGGAACCTCTGCTCTGGCACCCACAGCACCTCCTCCCTCTCCTTCTTCACTGACCTTGGTGTCTGCAGAGTTCTGTCTCTCACACATTCTCACTCCTCTCTCTGCTGCTGTTGTTCCACTGCTGGTTTTTTCACCCTTCTTAAATATGTTATCCCAGAGGCGCTACCACCTTCGCTGATGGGCTCAGCCTTGGCCAGTGGCAGGTCCGTCTTGGAGCCAGCTGGCATTGGCTCTATCGGGCATAGGGGAAGCTTCTGGCATCTTCTCACAGAAGCCAGCCCTGCAGCCTGCCCACTACCAAAACCTTGCCACGCAAACCCAATACAAAGTTTTATTTTATAAAATTGCAAAATAAAGCAATTACATGGCACTTGTAAGCAAAAGTCTTATGTCAATTGCTGTAAGTGGTTTTCTTAAACTGAAATTGTCATGCAATGTTTTGGAAGGTAGACATTTCAAATCTCAATGGATAATACGCTATAATTACTACTCTTAAAAGGGTTACTAGCAAAAGTCCATAAAAGTGAAGTAATTGTACCTGTTTCCTAATTCTTCATACTAGATGAATTGCCATCACAACAGCTTTTAATTTCAATTCAAAGTAGACAAAACAGGCAACTCCTTTGCAAATGTAACCCCGTCTGCTACTGTGGCTAATCTCAGAGATTTTCTTGAATATTCCTATTTCTGATACAGATCAAAAAAGATAAATTACAAATAACACTGCAGATAACAAACCATGACTTATTTTCCATCAAGCAATAATATCGTCTTCTAGCACTTGGTGTTTGCGCTAACACCAGGCTAACGAGAAACATGAAATGATTATCTAACTTATTTTGTTACATGTAAAATCCAGTCAAACACTGTTCTCAATTGTCTTATTGTGGCACTGCACAGATGTGGGCTTACTGGGTACCTATTGCATCATAGCTTCTAGTCCCAGTAAGCACTGCCTAGAGCAGAAATCGCTAGTCACAGTAGCAATTTCAAGGACAGCCCCCTCTTCTAGTTCAGGGTTATGCTTCTCCCAGATGTGGACCACAGAAGCAGACAAGACTACACCCCCCAACAAGCACCCAAATATCATCAGCAGAGGTCTTCACCAGTCATCTGCGTCTATGGTGCACAACGTGTAGAACAACAAGGGATGCTAACCTTCCTGCTCATGATCCTCTTTCTCCTCCAGCCCCGAGTATGGTAGCCTTCAGTAAGGTGTGCCAGCCTCTACAAACTTACTGGTAACTAGACCAGTTCCTTGCCAGCACCTGGGGCATAGACCCTCACTGGTGTCATGGTGCTCAGCTAAGCAGGCCAGGAAAGATGGAAACCCACACAGAATTTTTAAATTCAGCCTTTCAGAGGCTTACAATTTTTGTTTGGGTTTGGAAGTTTTTTGGTGGTTATTTTGGTTTTGGTTTTTTGGGGGAGCAGGGGGAATGAGCTGTCCTACCCAGAGGGGACTTCATTTTTTTGCCATACTGTGCATGGGACAGAGGTGCTGGGAGAACAACATGTGTTTGGCATTAGAGAGACATCCAGGCGAACAGGCATGAAGGCCCATGAGATAGGTAGGAAACCGTGGATCTCTCCAAATGTTGCATGTTACACACACAGTTGGAGGTCTCTAAAACCACTTAGTTTCGAGGCAACAGGGTTTGATGTGGCTTGCTGATCAGGGATTGCTTTTCAGTGTTCAATACTTAGCAGCGTAGAGGAAGACTGAGTTTTCCTGGTCAGGATTTGGAGGGAGAGAGACTTTTGTCTTCTGCAGGGGATGAAAATAACAACAGTGTATCAGATGGAGCAAAGAACATGAAACTAACAAGAATAAAGCATGTGCAACCTTATTTCACCCAATAGTTGGTAATTCTAGCAACTACCCTGAGGGTTAAGCTCCAGACACACTGCTGTAGCTGTTGTAACATTTATGTTACAAATATAAGGGATTCAGTTTCTTCCTAAATGTCCACAGATGTATGATGAAGAATAAGCATAACAGACCTAACTTCTAGGTGTTAGGGGTTGCCAAATCCAGCAGCCTGAGAAAGGCGAGGCTCCCGCAGCTCCGTGCCCCCAGGTCCAACCAGTAGCAAGGCTGAGCATGTATTCCCAGTAGGCACACATACAAACGCTCATCTGCAACAGATATATATGTATATACATGGCTGGCCACATGGATCAGCACATGCAGACACACTCAGCACACACGCAAACAGAAACAGCACCAACAGCCTCATCCTGTTCCCCTCCCTGGCTGATCAGGACGAAGGTCTCTTAGTGGGAAACACGTCGATACAAATGTACAAGGTAGATCCCTCCAGCAGCTGGGCTCAGGCACCCAGTCTGCCCAGTAGCTGCCCCTGGATCCCACTCTCCCTAGTCACTGGCACCTGGACATATGAGCCCCTGAGTCTGCAGCTCCACTGCAGTGGCTGGTACAGACCCCCCTTCCTCACAGCCGTGCAGACACACACACGCGCATGCATGGAGGCACAGTATGAATCCACCATTAGCTGTGTTTAGACATGGAAGGCATCCAGCAAGTGGCCCTGGATCCTCACTCGCCACAGCTGACAGCACCTGCGCATTCAAAACTCTGAGGCCCGCAGCTCCACCCCAGCTGCTGGTGTCTTCAGTCTATTCCCTGCTAAGATTTTCTCTAAACACTTTCAATTTTTTAAAAAAACTATTCCATGTTTTATGTTTCATGTAACACTGTTTTGCACATAGTGAATTTATGGACTATATCTCATGAACTGATCACAAGAGGGATTACTAGATACCAGACACTTGAAAATCATTTGTTGTGCTTGGTCATCTCTAATGCTCCTTCTGTTTTATGACTAACAAGATCTAACTTTTATAACATTTTTTGCCCTGAATTAATTTCCTTTTAGCAAAATATATTTCCCTTAGTGATATGAAATGGTGACATAAATACAAAATCTACTCTACAACCATTTGCACAAACAGAATTACTGTCTGGTGTTCACACAAGGAATTTAACTTCTCTATCCACTTCCCAGAAATGAAGTACTCATATGTAAAAATAACTATGATGCAGACTGGCCCATATATGTGCAGGCTGAGCAGAGGGGCCTTCCAAGCATCAACAGAAAGGAAAGCAAGTGAGATTGTGTCCAGTTAGTAAAAGCAAGCTTCTGTAAGTCACTCACATGACTTTGCATTAGTATGTCATTACTGTTCTCATTAGTATGACAGTAATAATCCCTATCTGGAAAATAACTAGGGAGAAAAGATTGCTTACCAAAGCAAAGTTTTACTTTGTTGTTTTTTACTTCATTGTGTTTTTTTAAAAAATAATATCAAGACTCTTTAACATAGAATTGTTTGTGTTTGTGCTGGTGCATTTTAGGCAAAGCACTGTTTACAGGATGAGCAGAAAGGGAAATGCCGGTACCGACCAGAAGCAGAGTTTGGTCCTAAATTTTTTAGTGATTTGCAACTTAAATATGTTCTAAAGCTCATAAGCGTGGCATGAAATGTAAGGGAAAAATACAAAATACAAAGCACAGCTCTATTGTTTATAGAGATTGTTTTCCGTAACACCATGAATTTCAGCTTGGGGAAGTATGCCTCCATGGGCATTTTGAATGGCAGCCTTTGAGTGGGCTTTCATTTTAAGTAAATCAGTTTTCTTAAAGGCTCTCCAGCAAGCATTTGGAATGGATATTAGTGAAGTCTCCAGGTAATTTTGGTCTGCAGGAACAAGGTCTCTTACCTCTGTTAACCTCTGTATAGATTCCTCCAGAGTAACGTACTTCCTTTTCCTACTTTCTGCTCCAACAGCAAGGCCAGCTGTTTGGCAGCAAGGCTGGGCACTCAGCCAGAGCTCTACTTGATCTAGAAAAGGTTTTATCTTTCCCAGTGTATAGTGTAAATATTTTGTTCTAGCAGATCTGATTTGAAACTTTCCTGGGTGATTGATGAGATCTGCCCTGAGACATCACAGACCATTTCTTCTTCCTTGTGGCTAACTGCAGATGTAATTTCTGAGACCAAAACATTTTGTCCATAATTCTTGCTGGGTTCCATATGGCCCAAATGAGAGAGTTCAAAATGAATGAGAGAGTTTGAATCAGGCCCAGCAAAGAATTACGCCATGCAGTACAAATGTCAAGAAATTGTTCTTAGCAGCTGTGCAGAAAGCCGAGGCAGAGCTGTCTATCCCATAAATGGCACAAGCAAGGTTGAAGCACTTCCACCCTGACTCCTAACCCTATGCCAGAGCCATTGCTAGTAATGACAGATCATTTCCAGGCCAGCACCAGGCAATAGGATCCTTACAGCCAGGCTAAGTAGCGCACTATGCACCGTAACCTGTCATCAACAAGAAACGTATTACACTCAGGGCAGGGGAAGGATTTCCCTTGTCACAAGGATGCAGAAAGTAGAAAACAGCAGGAAGAAATACAGGGCAAAAGGTGAAAGAGGCAGCTTCCACATCCTCAGGACAGCAGTTGTAGACAGATCCTCATAGTTTTTGCTCTCCACTCCTACCAGATACAGTCCAAGGGAAGACTCTGAAGTGGTCTGCACTTCACAGCCAAGAGTCAGCCATAGATTATCCAATGGCACTCTTGAAGCATCCCACTGGGTAGTATGGGGTATAGACTGGTATTGTGTATTGTTCTCATAGGTAAGTCAAGGAAGAGAACGATCAAGAAAAAGTCCCCACTAGAGGTGCAGAGGGACTGATCAATCTATACAAACAAGGAGCTAGAGGAAGATGACTGTATCATGTAGGAATTGGCTGAGTCCCTGACACAGGACCCCATGAGAACACTACTGTCAGAAAGGATCGCCTCTGGACAGCATGACCTAGACCATCAACAAGGGAAGGAATCAACAGAAGCATTTAAAAAAAATGGCAACAAAGTTGTCAGAGAAGCACTTTTCAACAAGTAAGTGATATATGTGTGCAGTTGGAAAGGGCAGTAGCATGACTTTATGCTCAGAAATCGCTTCTGTAGAATTGTCTGTATGGCCAGACTGATTGAATTCCTCCTAATTCATGCTAGATGAACTGAGCAAATAAGAGGCAGAGTTGTTCATTCAATGCACAAGAGTTGTTTATTCAATGCATTTTGTTCTAGTTTTCTCCCACCACGCAAGACTCGTTGGCAGCACAGATCTTAACTCTATGTACTGGTAGCCACATGGCTTAGCCGGGTTCTGAGAATTTTGCACAATACTAAAAAGCTTGAGGTTTACATTGTGTTAATGTCTGTCGCCTTCTGAGTACATGCTCAAAAGATTATTTCCATCCAACAAAAATAGGTCTCATGAACCGTGATTGTCACCACCTCAGAAGAAACTACCTGGGATAAATTTCATAGATATCACCAGGCAACTCTGAGTGAGAAAACAGCTACAGCCTGGTGATGAAAAGAGGCTCTCCAGGTCCCACTAGGCAGCCCTAGAGCCACAAGCACATCTCTCTTGTGTCCAAATCAACTTGTTTACAACAAGAAGGGGGTCCATGCGTCCTTCCACCACACCAAAAGAAAAAGATGGCTGAACAAGTTTTGTGTTTCTGTGAGCAGAACGAATGCTCCATCTACCTGCTCCATGGCATCAGTCGATACCATACCATGAGCTCTGCCAGAAACTGCAAGAAAAGAGTATCCCATTGCAAGCTTCATCCAGCAGCAACTATGACAAACAAGCAAACAGCTTCCAGTTAGAGTTGTAGTACTGGAGGCCAGACTGTTCAAAGGCAGGCTCCTGGCTCCAGGGCAGTCAGACCTCTTAATCAGCTGGGAAGCATAAGAATCATCAGTGAACTGTCTGGACACCAGGACTCAGCAGAGAGGATCACCAGCCTGTGAGGCCTCCCTGTGGCCTCACTGGAGGAATCTGGGGCTGTTTCCAGCCTTCTGGATGCTTTGAGCCAATGGTGTTTTTGAGGCATGGGAAAAAAATGAAGCTGCCCCTTCATGAAGTTACATAGGTGCTTCAGTTTGGCACGTGGCAGCAGGAATGGCAGCCTCTCCTCACTCTGGCCCATGACTTGCCTGGAGGGACAACACGTATTCTCCTAGCTCAACCTAAGCACAGTCACCGCAGGCAACCAGAAGTCCTGATCCATTTCAATGCTGACATTTCACTCCCCCTTCCTCATGCCTTTTCTGCTCTCACCACAGTAAATGAATGCTGTTTCTTTAATGTTACCTGCATGTGCATAGATTGCTCATCAGCCCAAGAGCTCAGAGGCATACACTTACTGTAGAGTCAATGCTTGCTGAGATTGGACACTGGTACCACGAGCAGACTCCTTAACTCAGTTCCCATGACTGTGGAGTGGAGACTGCCATTGCAGGTAACTATCATGTTCACTGCCGATACTCAGACAGGACATACAGGCACTGCCATCACAAGGGGACTTTGGGATATTCAGGTATGCCCTGTTCATCTACAGTCTTCAGGATCCCAAAGGCAGGTCTGTTCCACTGCATGTGTGTAAGGTCCCAAGATGAAATGGTACTGACAAACTGAAGAAGTCCTGGAGAAGTCCCAGCTGATCTCTGTCCACAGTCTGTCCATGCACTGGAAAGAACTGATGGTGAGGCTGTTTATCATGTCTCAAGGGAGGCAGAGGAAGTTGTAAAGTGCTATGTGGTTCCAGTATTTTGCTGAGGAGGATTTTGTGCAAGAAAGTTGGAGTGCTTATAGAAAGTCTGGGAGACAGGTGTCTGAATACTGTTTTGCTGGTCCCTGGCCTTGACTTTAGCTCCTTCAAAGAGCAAATGGCAAATGTGTGTGCTGACAGATGAGTCAGTGCTCTGCCAGTTTTCCTGCCACCCTGGCCAACACTCGCATCTGTCCACTCCACCTCCTTTGTTCACCTTATTCCTAGTCCAGGTCTTTCTCTACTATCAGATTTAATGTTCAGCCATGTTCCCTTACTGACTCACACTTTTCCCATCCTTGTTCCTGTCCTCATTCTAAAGGACCTGCTAAACTGTATTCATAGAATCATAGAATCATAGAATCATTTAGGTTAGAAAAGACCTTTAAGATCATCGAGTCCAACCGTAAACCTAACGCTGCCAAGTCCACCACTAGACCATGACCCTAAGCACCACGTCTACATGTCTTAAATATCTCCAGGGATGGTGACTCCATCACTTCCCTGGGTAAGCATACAGCATATTGCAGGGAAAGACAAGAATCTGACAAAAACACCTCCTCCCTCCACAAAATGAGTGTGTCATTAGTTCTAATAAGAGTGTGAAAAGAAAAGAGGGAAAAAAACCAAACATGTGAGAACTCTCGAACGCCACAGCTACTTCAGACCCGATTCTCTGAGATGCCAAGTACTTGGCAAAGACAACAGTCAGGTAAGCAAGATGTTATTCTGCATTCTTAGCAGAACATTCAGAGTTTTATATTCTTAGGTTATAAGCATCCTGGGACTACAAGATTACAGAGCTACAAATTATTACCACGGAACCCCTGGAAATCCACCCTCTTCTCACATTTTAACTGTCACACAAGTGATTGAAGTACCCAGCTGGAGATAACATACCACAATCAGCTACTGTGGCACCCAGGACCTTTTCATCCAATGTTAACAGATGGGCAACTGGACCCATCTAATCACTTGGATTAATTTATACTTACATGCTCATACTAAGATCAAGATGGAAATACTATCCTCCCTCATTTCATCATCTCTGGAAGCTAGCAGACAGGTGACCAAAAAGAACTGTACCTCATCAAAATGAGGGGGTCTTCTCTCAGCAAAGCCTGAGGAGGGACTTTAAATTCTGAAGAGCTGCTGAAACAGAATAAAGTGACATGCTGTCACGCTCCACCACACTGAGATATTGCACCTTTCTTACAATTCATTTCAGAGTCTCACTTCTTTTTCCTATCAGTCCCTATGTATTCTATCTTACAGCTGCTGCACATTAATGTTATCTAAAAACCCTGCCAAAAAAATCTTGCCTTCCTTTGATCTTCTGTACTCCTCTGCTCACTTATCTATGGGCCAATGTGAATATGGCTCAGGTCAGCACTTTTATACTGGCATCAAGCTGTTTCTCTTCTGGAAATCTCCTTCCTGAGATGTCCAAGTGATTTAGTTGTGGTCCAAGAACAGTTAAAAATAATAGTTTTGAAGATGGAGATGCAGAATGTAGACGTACTTAAGGAGAGGGAGGTGCAGTTTCTATTTAAAGAGCGAAAGCATATAGGTATGTGCATGTGCTGCTTATAGATAAGGACCAGTGGGCAGAATGAACCAATGAAAAATACTTAGGCAGCTGACCATGCAAGATAAATTAGCTTCTAGAAATCTGTACAAGATCAAACATGGCTTTGATCTAGCTTGGGAGCTAATAAAAGTGGGCTACATCTTTCACCATGATAGTCTTGGCTGACACCCGACGTAACTTTTCCTTAATTCTTTCCGCTGTCATTCGGGTCTGCATACATGATTCTTCCAGGTTTAGTATAGAAGCAGCTGGCATCCTGTCTGGTGCCATGTTAACATGGCAGATGAGAGCTACAGGACACATCCTCACTAAGCAAGTTGTACATCAGCTCTCTCACAGCTTGTCCCATACGTCCTAGTACTTTTTTATCCTGGTTTTTTTAATAGTATCTTGCTCTCCTCAGCAGAAAGCTTACATTCAACAGATCTGAAGGAAAGCATTTTTATTGTAATATTGTTCCTAGGAGGAATGCGTTACTTACAGATTCTTTTCGTAGCAGAATGTCTAGCCAGGTATACGTTTTCCTTCCATTTTACAGCATGTGCAACCATGCTGACTTGGGATCCCTTCCCCTTGCCACGATTCATGCAGCAGGTTCTGTATGCCCTCAGCTGTCCTCTACACAATAGCGTGGAGAATGACAACTTTAAGATCATCTTGGGACCTCCTAGATTGCAAACATGGCTAAGGGAGGAACCCTGATCAAGTTCCAGGAATTTGCTCCCATGAACTTTCACGAGAGTCTCCTTGATGTGCTCCCTCAACCTGTCATTCAAAGGCAAGTCATCCTTCTTATAAAAGCAATGCTTTGCATGGTTCTGCATTAACCAGGACAGGAAGACAGAGCACCTGATTTCATACAATTTTTCAGATCCCACTCAGAAAAATACTTTCGAGAGCTTCATAGATATTTAAAATAAACTTCACTTGTTTATGATCTCTCTCACAGATTATTTTCTACACCTAAAATTATTCTTAAAACCCTCCCTGTTTTTGTTATCACAATTTAATTTCCATGTCTTAATAAGCCTTTGAAGAAAGAAAGTCTGTAAGATTTAATGCTCTTCAATTAGGTGTTAGCACTGGCAGCATATTCCCTCTTAAGAAATCTGACAAGTCTTAAAGGCAGAAATTCCTAATCTCTGAGTTAAAAAAGAGGCCTTCCAAAATCTCTATCCTTCCAAACTTTCTCAAGAGGAGGAAGAGAAACAAAACAGAACACAAGAACAATTTAAAAATTTGCATAGACCACCCTTGAAACAAAACAATTCAGTAATTGTTTTATGTCACAGAAAACTGTAAAAAAAGTTGTGTTACGTATTTAATTGTTGTGTAATAAGCCAAGATAAATATTCATAATAAAGCAGCATTTTGAAAGTAATCCCTACCAGAGCTCCAAATATATCAATGGAAATAGAACGTGGGTGTATCACGGTGGCACATTTATATTGCTCCTGTTGTAGTACTGCACACCTATACAATGTACACAGTGACAAAATGTCTCCAAGACAGGGTTCCCACAAGAAGCGTTGACACACATCCAGCAATGTGAGGCAAGAATCATACCTGGCTGCCCATGCAACCTCCCTCCCCCGAGCTGCCACCCTGACTGCAAGCGTAATTGAATGGCTTGTGAACTGCCTCCCACGCTTTCTCCATTTAACACCCAGCTATCTTATGTAGGCAGCTAGAAAAGGATTTTCATGTGTATGAACACGCCCGGCTGGAAGCTGCAGCTGTTCAGCTGTTGATTTATCATCTGTTCAGCTTCTCTGACATGGGGCTGGCAACCCTCATGAGAGTGGGGGAAGACGGAGTGGGAAGAGGAGACGGCTGCTGGTTGACAGCTGTTTCAGCCTCTGCACTTTAATTGGCTCTGAAGATGCCTCAACACCCTAAATTTGGCTAATGCTCCGTGTTGATCAGAAGAGGACGTTGAGCCATGAAGAGAGGAAGGACTGAGCAAAGTGGAAGATTTAAGGAGGAAACGATGACATGATTTTAGCCTGTTCAGGGTTACTCGTGCCAGGCCTTACTTCATGGGAGACAGAAGCCATTTCGAAGAAGGTAAAAGCCCATGTTTCCACAGGACAGATTACAAGTATGTCCTAAATCATGCCTTATAAGAACCAGAAACTCCTGTTCTGCTTTTCCACTCATCCCCCCATTGTGATCAGCTCTGTTTGAGAGAGGAAAATTCTGTCTCTGCTCTCCTGTCCAGGAATGTATTTACTGGGGAAAAAAAAGTGACGAGAGTGCAGCTAAGGAAACTGTCTCCCCTTTACCTGCCCCCCAACACTGTCTCCTGGCGACTAGCACACTCTGAAGGTCATTTGTTAGAGATGCATCACCTTGGCCGGACAGCCTTTCTCTCATGCCCCCATCCAGCTCAAGACCATGTTTTTTTCAGTTCTTTCCTCTTCCCACCTTCAGCAAATACATGACTGATCAGAAATACTGCTGAACACTACTCTCTGTGCCTTCTCCATTAATCCTATGGGCTGCAAAGGCTATGAAGAAGGAGATCAGAGCTGGTGAATGTGAAGGAGGTGATGCGTCAGAGGCTTGCAGCGAGATTGTGGGTGACCAGAAGGAAGGTCATATGGGACAAAATCCTGGAGGTGCCCTGGAGAGTGTGAACTGTTGGAGAACCTGTTGGTCGCCTCTCAGCCACTGCGTTGACCTGGTGGAATCACACCCATGGCAATTCCCAGCTTCAGAGAACAGAACTAAGGTTGTGTCACACGAGTATGCTATATTTGCACCTCATCATTTCCAGGGGTGTAAACTGAGACATACTGAAGATATGAGACACTATCTGCCTTTACTTGTGTTAATGTGTTCAGAGGGTTCCTTAAAAAAAATAGATTAATAGCAAGCATTGGGCAACACTGCCCTGTATATATCTCACTTAGGTATTTAACTCAATTGCAATTATTTACCAAAACGTATGAACTATTCACAGATTTGGAATTGCAGTCATCAGGACATCAAAGTCATCAACTACAAGGTTACACAAGGCTTTAGCACTGCCACTGTTGCCAAATGAAAAATGTATTTGGCTGAAGCTGAAACTGAAATATAATCGTCATCCAAGAGGGAGCTGTTTTCTGTGACAAGCAGACAGATTAAAACACTTTATAACAGATTAATTAAATGACCTCAGAAGTAATGAGACTACATTTTTAGTCATTAGTTCTATAACTTCAAAGTTAAATACTACCTTAAAGAAACTCAAGTCACAAAAAAGAGCAGATACAAGGACATTGTGTTATTGGCATAAGACAGGCAATGCTAGTATAAGGCGTTTTAATATGACATTAGCAATCTGAATCAAGCGTTTGAACTTCACCATGGAAACAAGGCATTGTGTCTCCTGAGGTTAGGATCTGGGTCCTCATAAGTTCACCAGTAGGAAGGAAGCTCTTTTCAAAATAAAGCAAATTTTTCTGACGATCAAAAGTACATTTGATTTTCAAACTTTCTGAGAGCCTTATCTTCAGTGAATAGTTTCATTCAGTAAAGGACAACTGAATTAAAATCAACCAGTCTTTTTAAAAAATCAAGTCTTGCAAAGGAAATTCTCACTTTAAGGAGACAAGATTAGAAACATGCTTTATTTAGATTTCTCAGTGGAGATGCTAGAAACAGAGGAGAGTAAGAGCTGATGTTAGAAGGCGATAATTTTTCTTATCCTTGTGTCTCAACAGGTCATTGGGTGTTATTTCTTCATATTACACACACTTACAAAGAAAACATGTAATGTCTCCTTTTCTGCAGAGATATTTCAGTGACTTGCCGCAAGCTTTGAAGAATCATCATGGGATACATGAGTGAACTGGCGTGTTAACAAACCGTTGCTTATAGATTTCTCAGAGAAGATTTCCTTCTTCTCCGTGTTCTTAAAAAGTGGATCCCTGAGTAGGTTGTGCCCAAAACTTCCATCCCATGCCCACTACTACGCTCACATGGTATTTGCTGCCTTGGCCCCATAGAAGGAACTGACAAAGCACCTTTTAGCTTCAGAAATTCTGTCTACAGTTTAAGTCTGTGAGAGGCAACCCCTTCTGAGAAGGCTGTAGCTACTTCAAGAAGCAGTCTGGCCCCTTCCAAGACAGTGTTGGGATTGCTGAGAGTCCCAGGAATACTGTGTCTCTCCTCAATCAAAAGCTGCTTTTGAGTTACTGCCTCTTACAAGGCAGCGGTCTCTACCAGCTAGACCTCAAAATTAAGTTGGAGACAATTTTAGAAAACTGGAAAATCAGGCCCTCTTGAAAGTGCTGACTTCTAAAAGATGGTAGCAGGGCAGGGAAGGATGTAAATAAAACAGGTGATGAAACTGCAGAGCTTGGAATTGCCTCCGTAAGATTGGTCCTTGTGTGTTTTTTCCCCAAAACACTGATCAATACTTCTTTATTAAGATTTTTAACTCAGCAGCTTGAAGATGTGATCTTCATCTGTTGTGCGAAAAGTCAGAACACGGAACTAAAAAGGTTGAGAGCCAGGCCCTACGGCCTCCTCAGCCTTCTTAGTACTTAAAAGTGGATGTACAAAGTAATCATTCTAACCACCAGCATACTGCACCGGCCAGGCTTGCGGAAGTACTGCAAATCTACGCTATGCTGAACCTAGGCCATCATAGAGGCAAGAATGTGAAGTATTCAGGGCTAAAAGAAGAAAGAGACAGTATAATTCTGTGGTTTGTTTCTTAGGGCATTTATACAAGAAGA
This sequence comes from Gavia stellata, assembly GCF_030936135.1. Taxonomy (NCBI): domain Eukaryota; kingdom Metazoa; phylum Chordata; class Aves; order Gaviiformes; family Gaviidae; genus Gavia; species Gavia stellata. Next base: position 78,058,230 of record NC_082596.1, read on the forward strand.
ACAGAGTTGAGGGACCTGTTTATTTGCCTCCATTCAAGTTCAATTACAAACAAAACAAAACCAAAATATCCAAAATCCTTTGGGAAGATGAACTGTAAAACCAAGGACTGCTGTCAGTAACTCAAGCAGCTGAAATCTGTGCTGAAGATCTGTATACCTAGTTGACCACACAAATTAGAAGGGCGCTTTGGTTTCATCAGATGGAAATTCTGGTGAACATGGTTTTCTATGAGACAAGCTTAAAGGCTCTTTCATGTGATTTGGTTTTGGTTAGTTTGTGTACTTTTATGTGTAGTTTGGCTGTTATTCCTGAAAACAGATCTGTTTCTCAACAAAAAGAAATGAATGACTTGCTCTTTCTAAATGGCTTCCAACAATAAACATTAGGCTGTCACCCCCAAATTAGTTTCTCTTGCTCTGAAGTCTAAGGGTATAGTTAGAGAATACAGCTGCATCATATACAATTGCCCTCTGCTAACAAATGACGGTCCTGTTCTCTCATCCTCTCTCCACCCTCTCCTTAGTGCCAGCTCTGATCACAAAGTAAGCTCATTCAAAATGAATGGCTGAAAACTATTACTTTTGTTCCTAGTGCAGTTTTCTGCTGAATTAACAAGTTCAATTGGCTTAACTGATCAGTAGCAGGGCTTGTGCAAGGGAGCAGGGAAAGGGAATAGCAGGATTACAAAGAGCGGGACCTCTCCTTTTCTCCTCTTCTGTGGCAGTAAGTTGTTGGATCACCTAAGATGTACCACACAACTGCATTGGAGGGCTGTTGTAACCGGGATTCCCTTACAGTATTTGTCATTATGCAGCTACAACCCTTCTCTCTGCTCTTCTGCAGTCAGGTAAGGGCTATATCCAACTGGCTGTATTCCTGGACCACTGGAGACTCTGGGGGTACCCCAGGAAAAAAACTCTTGATCCGTACGCATGCTGAAGCTGCTCAAGGAAAAGGCCAAATCACTGGGTTAGAAAAAGAACAGTTATGAACATCATTGTGGAAGGCTGGCTGTTAAAGCCGGTATTTAGATCACAGAAGAAACAGTGTATCTGCATTCGATCCCATTCCAACAGCCATACGCATTTTACTCAGTGATCAGTGCACATGAAGGCCATCCATTAGACACCCCTTGGAACAGGCACTGACCCCCTGAGATCCAAGCCCAATAAAAACCTAAGTATCGAGTGGAAATGTAGTACTTCATGGTGCTTTCTTGGTGTTACAAAGACAAGTAGGAAAGCCTCCCCTTGCTTATGAACTGTGTGCTTTTGTCTGTACTCAACCCCCATCCGCTTCCGGGCCTCCCCTCTTCTCCAGGGGGTCAGCACAGCTCTGCTCAGACCCCACCACTCCCGGCCCATTCAGCCCCTCCAGAAGTAGGTCTGCTTGTACTCTCTTCTCATCTCAATTACTCCTCAGAATTCACCCTTTTATTTCTGTGGGCACAGGGCTACAACTCTCCACAGGGGTGAGCCCCAGCATGGAGGTAGACAACGCGGTGCTCGTGGAAAACGGCCGCTGGGCCGCGGCTGGCTGCTGCCCCGCACCGCGGCTGCTCCAGCTGCTAACGGCCGCGGCCTGACACAGGCTCCCGCCAGCAGGAGCCAAGCTCGCAGCGCCTGGCGGCAGCGCTACCCCCCCTCTCCCTGCCGGGCAGCGCCCGACCCCAGCCCGGCCCCGCCACGGGCAGCCGGTGGGTGAGGGAAGGCAGCTCCGCGCAGGCGCGGTGGACGCCAATACCCCCCCACCCCCGCCGAGCGCTTCCGAACCCTTCCGACGTCTCCCGGACGCGCATGCGCGCAAGGGCCACCGCGCCGGAGCGAGGGAACCCTTCCCATCGTCCTTCTCCCACCCCCTTCCCACCGGTCTCGGCGGTCCTAGCCCCTCCCCCCGGAGCGGCCAGCGCGCATGTGCGGTTGCCAGGGCGGCCGTCTCCGGTGAAGGTTTAAAATCTGCGGGGCATGCGCAGTGCTGGTTCTGGCCCTGGCGAGGGGGACGCCACATTGGAACGGAGAGGGGAGCGCTCCGGGCAGCGCCGGGCCGGGTACAGTTTGCGCCGCCTCTGCTCCTCCCGAGCCGCGCTCGTCTCGCCTCGCCCGGCTCTGCCCCCCGCCTCCGGCCGCCCTCCCTCCTCCCCGCGACACATGCCGCTGCTCCCGGCCCGTGTCTAGCGCCGCTGCCGGGCCCGGCGCGCCGAGGCGAGGGAGTGCGCGGCGGGCGGTGAGCGGGCGGCGGCGCGGCGCTCTGGCCGGGCCGTGAGGGTCGGAGGCGGGCGGGCGTGGATGGATCCCCGCGTGGCCTGGATCCAGCCCGAGCAGAAAGGCCCCGCGAATGCGCTGTGGATGCAGATCTGGGAGACCTCGCAGGGCGTGGGGGGCCGGGGCGGCGCCAGCTTCCCGCACTACCTCTGCCTTAACTCCCCGGCGCTGGACTCCGCCGCCGCCTCCCCGCCCCGCGGCCACAGCTGCGTGCGGCTCGGGGCGCCCGGCGGCGGCGCCTGCTGCTCCTCTTCCTCGCCGCCTTCGCCTTCGCCTTCCCCTCCGGCCCTGCTGACCGGACTGGTTCCCGCTGCCACCGCCGGCCCCGCGGCGGTGAACGGCGGCGAGGGAGGGCGGCGGCTGCAGAAGTCGCCTTCCGTGTCTTCCTCGTCCTCCTGCTCGTCGGTGGAGTCCGGCACCGAGAGCCCCGGCTTCTCCTCCTCGGGATCGTGCAGCGGCGGCGGAGGCGGCGGCTCCTCCTCTTCCTCCTGCGGCCCCCGGGCGGCGGCGGTGGCTCCTCCCGGGCTGCTGGGCAGCGGGGCCGGACCCGGGGAGTTTTTTAACTTCCACGAGAACAAAGTGAACGGTGTGAACGGGCACCACCAGCCCCCGCACCTGGCGCGCAGCCCCCACCCGCCGCCGCCGGCGTCTCCCCAGCAGCACCAGTACCACCCGGGCCGTAGGAAACGAGAGAATAAAGCCAGCACCTATGGGATGAATTACCTGCTCTCCGGCAGCCGTGGCGTCGCCGTCAACAACTCCCCCCACCAGCAGCGTCAGCCGCCTCAGCCAGCACTGCAGAGCCCCGGCACACCCTGGAAGACCAGGAAATACAGCCCGGGCGTGCAGGGGTGAGCAGCCGGGGCCCCTGGGGCTGCTGCAGCCCGAGAGGAAAGGGGAACCTTGCCAGCCTCTCCTGCGGCCCCTCTGGGCACGGGAGCGGGTGGTTTGGGGTCACACAAACTCCTCTGGAGTCGGCTGCAGCAGCGCGGTTGATGGTAGGGGATGGCAGGGCTCAAAACCGTGTTTGTTCATAAATCACCTTTGTCTGTGTTGGCTGGGTGGCTCCTGGCCAAAGCAGCGATGCAGGCAGGGCCTGGGAACCCATAGATACAGGGGCTTAGGCCTCGCCTTGTAGTAAGTTGAGAGGTGAAGTTGTCGGGTCACTATCAAACAACACCTAAAATAATTAAGCAAAGATGAGTGGGTGATGCTTGTCAAAGCTCCTGGGGGTCAATTCAGATTGTAAGGGGGAAGTGGAAGGCTTCAGAGGAGCTCAAAGAAAACCCTTGCACTAATTTTTAAATGCCTCTGCTTAGGTTGTAGCAGGCTGGTTACTTTGGGGAGTGTTAGGAACATCAGTTGAAAGGGAGGTGCCCAATTCTGGCCGAAATAATCATGAAAGCCAATGTGGCCTTAAAACATTTTTGAGGGAAATTTTCTAGCTCTGGAATAGATTGAGCCAGCCAATAACTGAACTGAAATCTTAGCTTTCTAAAGGGAACACTTTTATGTAGCGTATCCTATTCTGTGGCCATAACTTTCTTGTATAAATGGGTAGTTAGTAAGGCTGAGTATTCAGTTTGGTCCAGTTGGCATGTAGAAGGGACTAAACTTGAACAAAGCACCTCTGGGGTGCTTGTGAGATTTCTGTATTTCAGCTGTCAAATTTCACTCAGTCAAGAGGAAATGGTTATTTTATTTGTGGGAAAAGTGCTAGCTGCATTGATTGACCATAGCAGATTTCTGATGTTATTTTGAAAATAGTTTCTTGGAACTCCTAAAATCCAAGACCCTTGGATGCCCATGGAGTAAAGACACTGCATATTTGTAAAGGGAAATAGATAATGGGGTACACTGTCAGAGCTGGAGAAATTTAAGTGAGAGATTTAACTTAAGGACAGTGTCTTCCTTTTCTCTTTTGGTTGGTACTGTCAGGCATTGAGTACATTAAAGTCATACAGAAATATTAAAAGATGTTTTTAAAGTTCTACTTTTGCAAACCATAGCCTCTCCTGGGGAGGACAAGACTTGGGACTACTGCTTTTTAATTCCAAACTGACACTGAAAATGAAAATTGCTTCCAGGAAGCTAAGATTTGGATGTTGAGGAGGTATCGTATGCTAGGAGCTTTGGGACCTTTACTAGTAAGATGTATGTCTAAAATTCCAATAGTATCTTAAATAGCCTGAATTTCTTTGTTTTATTTCAACAGAGATGCAGTAGAACACTGAATTAACATTTTAAGTTACCTGTGTAAGACAAGTCAGTGTCACTGAGGTAGGTCTCCAGGCAGGCGGATGAAGGAGTTGCCGGAGGTCACCCAGCAGGTCTATGGCAAACTTGGGAATTGAATCCAGGCACTGCAGGTTCTGTCCTCTAGCTGTTTGGCACCACCACCTATGCCAATCACGTACCCTTATCTTTCATCTTCTGCCCTTTTGTTTTCTGTTGGCTTTCCTTTAATAAAGGTTATGCCACTTTTCAAGTATAAGTTTATAGAGAATCCATACACGTGAAAATTGTTTAGCCAAGCTTCAGTTTCACTATTCAGTTCCATAATACAGGTTGTTTTTTTGCTGATGTGTTAATGACAAGTTCTTGGCTAAATGTCTTTGAAAGTGGAAGCTGTGTTTCCTGATCTTCTGTCAAGGATCTGTATTACTACAGTGAGACCTGATGGTAGGTGTGGGACACCAGTAACTACAGCATATGTGACCCCATAGTTCCAGCATTCCTTAGAGTAGCAGGGAACTAGTGCTGAAGGAGAGCATGAAGTTGAAACCATAGACTTAAATATAAGAAGCAGTTCCTGCCTTAAATTTTGAGTTCTGTTACCCAAGGTGAACCTTGGACAAGCATGTATTCTAAACCAATTTTCTGTTTGGTGTTAGAAATTTTTTTCAGTACTTACATGATTGAAATAACAAAAATATTGTCACTGATGGAGTGGCTTTAGGTGTCTATATTCTGCAGTAATTCCTGACTACTGGTGAATTTAACTTAATTTGCTGGAAGCCAGGGTGTTGTATTATTTGGCTGTTCAAATAAAAATGTACTGAAATGGCTGGGGTGTGAACAGATCCCTGCAGAAGTTTCTTCTGGATCCTTTATGTTCCTGATTTGTTGCCTGGTGTTACTTGGAACTGTCAGCCCAGTCCTGAAGCATCACTTCCATAACTGTGGTGGTCTGTTGACAAGAGCATCGTCAGTGGTGTCAAACTGGTGTATGCAACTGTCAAAAAATGTGATCTTTACAGTCTTCAGTTGCGGTCTGCTTTGGACATAGATGGTAGGAAGAAGGACTTGATCATAGATGCTCTTATGCTCATATTATGCATGAATGTTAGAGCTTACTCTACTGTGAATATTGTTCTCTGCAGAACATTTTTCTACAACATACTGAAATTTCCAAGTGATATGTAGTAGCTTACAGTGTTTTTGTATTGTCTTTTGGTAACAGACTAAGAAGGGTAATCTCTGTTTGCACTCTCCCAGGCTGCAGTAGTACTTTTGATGAAATGCCTGCACGCTTTGAAGTAGTACTATGCTCTCTCTGCTTTCTCATTCAGAGCTGGAGATTGTCTGTAGCAGTGCAAGTTGTCACTGTTTTTTTTTTCAAATGGATCATATTCAGTGGCTTTGTGATGGTAGGTGTGGTGATGTTTAGGAATGCTTTATGTTGTAAAAGCTGTGTTTTGCTCTGGTTTATGTACAGCATTCCTTTTTTCCAGTGGACTTGTACCTATTGCTTTTACCACCTGACAGTAGCATGTCAATATTCGTGTTGTAAAGGAAGTTCTCCCTCTCATAAAACATGAGTGTGAATAGCCATGTTTCATTAGATTTCATCCTAAAGCATAGCTCTAGATTGACTTGTGTCACCTTTTTCCAGATTTTTGGAAGGTAAGGAGTGAGGAGAATGAAGCCACGTTTATTCCAATGCTTCAACAGAGTGATTAATATAGCAACAGTGTAAATTCTTAAATGCCTGGGTTTAGGTTAGGAGTACAGATGACAAAATGATTGGTTTCAGATGTGATGCAGATAAGTGTCCTTTAACATTATGAGGTTAGCTCAAACTGTTGTGACTGTTCAGAACTGCATGTGGTTTCTTGCTACTGTAAAGTATCCTCTCAAGTAGTTTTAAACTACATCTAGCATCTTAGGGTCTGCCTTCTTTGTATATCAAACTAATACTTTCTGTTTCTGTAAAGGCAGTATTTTAAATATGTCTGACTAAGCATCCAGAGAGTTTAAAAGTGCTGGAATTTTATTTCAAAATATGGAGTCAAGCTATTATAAACTTTGTACTAAGGACTCTACTGCTACATTTGCATTGCTTGGGTACACAACTAATAGGGCTCTTTCTCTTAAGATGTAGCTAATAGCTTATGAATAGTATAAAATCATATCTGATTTAATTATTCTGCTTCTTAATATGAATTTAACAAAGTAAAGAATTAAGCAGAACAGGCTTCTATTGTTAAAAATACCTTAGTACTTTCAACTAAGTATTCAGATTAATTGTAGATCTTGAATGAGATTAGTGATGAAATCTGCTTGGTACATTACAGTGCTGTACAGAAACAACAGAACTGGCTTTTTGAGGATTAGTGTGGATACCAGAAGTGTTATGATACATTGGAATGGTCCTCTGACTGGAGTAATTAGCACTGTATAGCATCTGATGACTTACTGCATTCATTTTCCCACTTCCATTTTTCCACCTCCATACCTGTTGACTTTAACCATCTCTTGATAGTGACACAAAAGTTCTGTTGTAAAGCACAAGAGCACAAACACCTCCACATTTGGCTAGACTGAAGGAGGATTCAGGCCAGCATTGTCTGGTGACCATAGCAGATACCTGAGGAGAGTTCTCATAAACAAGGTAAGCTTATGATGATGCTTCCCCAGAAGACTTGCTTCAGTGTTCACCAGTTTGCAGCTGAAGGATACTGTGTACCAAAAGTAATGTCAGGAGATTAATTTCTGTAGCTGCTTGGATGTGGTGGTGTTACTATATACTAAGTCTGTATTATGTTTTGTTTATTTCTTCACCTGTGTGCTGAAGTGTTTCTAATTCCAGTCTTACTGGGTTTTTTGCTTTTATGATTTATTGCTGAAATCTGGTGAGCAAGGTAAATATAATTACTGGGTTTTGTGCAGTGCACTATTAAAAATGCATTGCATTCAGGACCTTTCATAGCTCTAGTTCCGTGTTTGTCAACTCTTCCTTCTTACTACGCTGCTGTCAGAGCTGGACAATGCAAATTTATGTGTAGGGATGCCCCACTGTCAGCCCCTTTTGCAAATTTTATTTTGTACTTTGGCTGAGCTGAAAAATTGCAGACTTTGGAAACTCTGTGAAGCCTTTACTGTCTGCACTGGTGTGTCCAGCACTTGTAAGGGCTTTAAGGGATTCCCAAGGGTGGTATTCTATCTCCTCCCCGTACTTAACAGTGCTGTCTTGCTCTAATACTTTCTAATGAATCAACACAGTGGGCTATGCTTTATCCACACTACTGTTAAATCATTAGTGTCTGTTACCTGCCATGTTAGGTGGATACCTGTAGTGAAGGTCTTAATGTAAGAGGCTGGCAGTGTACACTCAATTCCTGTTTCATCTGGCTTTAGGATCAGGGCACAACTAGGCAGTATATCCTGTAGTATGTAAGGAGGAGGGTGGGAGTAGTTGACTGCTAGTCATGGTAAATTTCCAGAGAGATTTGAGAGAGCACTGGGACGTGGTTGAATGGATTGTTTTCATGCCTAAAGGTTGGTACGCAGCAGAATTCAAGGGTAGCTGCTGGATGAATTGTCAAAAGAACAGAACATCTCTTTTTTTGCAGTCAACTAAGTTGACTAGAGTAGGTAAAGCTCAAAGTTTCCTTGCAAAGTGGATGCCTAGCATAGAGTTAGAGACTGAGGCTTTCAGTAATGGAATGAAAGGAATATTTTGGCAGCAGTAGACTTGAGAGAGAACATAGTACTAGAGGTCAGAAAGTCTGAGCTACAGTAGTAAAACATGAGAAGGCTTTGTGTGACAGGTGCTCACATCTGTGTGTAAAGGAGAATGGGACATGTTTGGAGCAGTTTAATCCTGGCATCAGCTTCATGATGCTTTTCACAGTTGTTAGGCTTCGGTGGTGGAGATAATTGGCACTAAGAACATAAGCAGCTGTACCGTGTGAGACCATTAGAGGCCAATGCCAAATGTTGGGAGAACAATATATCAACATGAGCCTGTGGTGATATTTCCTAGAATAATCTCTCAGATTTAAATGATCTGTGGTTCTTGGACTACCTGGGCTACAGGCAGTGCATTGTTAAGCTTATTGTGGATTTTATGTATGAATTTGTCTTGTCTCATCTTGAGCTGGTATGAGCTTCTGGGTTCAGCGGTGTCCTGTGGTAAGGTGTTCCTCAGTTAAACTATGCATTTGGTAAAGATCCAGGTTTTTTGTCCTGAGGCTGTCACTAGGGTTGTACTTGCTGCCAGCCACAGGTCTATGCATTAATGAGGCAGTCCATGAGTGCTCTTTGCAGCTGACTTGAAAGAGGGAAGGGAAAAGTTGAATCACCTGACAGTTGTCTGTTTTCTAGTCTATTTAACCATTCCTTCTATTGAGGCTGTTTCCTGCTTCTCAATGTTTATCACCTCTGTATGCTTTACAGTTCTGTTGTATCTTTGTGACTCGGACAAACCAGACCTGTGTGTGATAGTGTCACAGTATTCCTGCATTGTGGGCTATCTTGTTCTATCTGGTACTTTGTTTCTTGATGACTAATATGGGACTTGCCTGTTCTTTTTTAGCTACTGAGTATTGACAGACCTTTTAACAGAATTCTTATTTCAAGATCTTGATTGTCAGTGTTTAGAGCTGGTGCAGAGCCCCTCATCATATCTTTGTAAAGGTAGAATTTTCTTATATGCTTCTGTTGTGCTTATATTTATCCTGTCTCAAATTTTGCCTGCTACTTCATTGTGCAGTCTGTATTTTAATGTCCATCTGCAGTTCTTGAGCTGATTTATTCTAGATAACCTTGCAGCCTCAGACTTTTCCGCTTTACTGTTTGTCCCCTTGCCAGGTCACTTATGAGGATGTTGACTAGCATAGGGCACTTTGGGGCTTCACTAGTGACCTTCCTTTAATATGGAAACTAAGAGTTCCAGCTGCTTGTTTTCTGTTTAAAACAGTCCTTTATCTACATGAAGGTCTTCCTTCTCATCCCATGTCAGCTTAGTTTCTTCTTAAGTCTTCATAAGGACATGTGGGACCATTATCAAATGCCGTTTGGAAATCCAAGTAGATAACAGGATTTCCTTTGTGGTTCACTGATTCTTGCCATTAATTCCTAATGGTTTTCTTTAATACACTACTTCCATTTATGAAAGCTATGTTGACATCTTGGTATAGTCATAACCATTCATGTGTTGCATCGAGTCTACTTTTGACTAGTTTGACTATTATGAATGTCAAAACTAATGCTTTTAAATTCAAAAAAGAAAGATTGCTGCTTAATGTTCTTTTGATACAAATGCAGTATCAAGTTGAGTGCAGCTTTTGGTGAATACCAAATAATCAGGAATAGATTTTGCTGTGGAGTATTTTCTACTAAAAAGTTGGTTTGGGATAAATTCTCCCTGTATAGTTAGGGATCAGAGAAACATCTGAGGGATGAAAAAAAAATGCTAGCTTCTCTACTTGTCATGCATTATGATCACTTAACTTCTTCTGTTCTGATCACTTAATTCACTTAACAGAAGCAGGTTTTTGGGCTCCTGAGCTAGTTTATCCTTTCTCAAGCACAGGTTTGCATCTTGTTAAGTTGTTCCTCATAATCCTTTTTGATATCCTTAATCTTCCAATCCTCTCTTCCTGCTTTGTACATGACTTCAGGGTTTCTGAAGACATCTTCTGCTGGAATGCTGTAACAAGGTCGTAGAAGCTCTTTTTTCCCTAAAATCTGATTAGTGATGCACGCTTTTGCTAAGCATTAGTTTGGTATCTTTAATAGTCTCTGAAACACCTTATTCTTTTGGTTGAGATTCTTAAAGAAGCTTCCTCTTTTGTATGGTGAACTGCAGCAGTATTTAAATCCGGAAAAGACTTTTCTAGCTTTTGTTGCCTTGCAGAGATACTGACTTTGGATGTGCAGGGTTTGCTGCTATTGGTGCTTTGATGGATGCATTTTGAGTTAGATTCTGCTGCTTGAGATTATGTCAAGATTTGCTTCTCCTCTTAAATGTTTCAGTGGCTAACCTGGTGTAATGCATACCTGATCTACATGGACATAATTAGTCTCTCATCACTAATGTGTTTCTGCTATTGCAACCTTTCTGACTTGTCCGGGATGTTAATTGCTTGCTATCTTTGGGTATTTGGAGAAGAATAGTATTAAGACAGGAATTTCAGTGTTTAGTGATTCTATTTATTGGCATAGTGAGCTTGCTGATTCAGTTCCAAGGTTTAACATATGGTATGCTTCTTCACTGATGCAACAAAATAATTATGTGATGTTTTCTTGGTGTTGTATTGAAGTCCAGCAGCCTAAGTCAGGAGTAAGGTACAGCTGTTCAGAAGCTTATGTAGCAGATCTATTTTGCCATGTGTTAACTTGGAGATATATTTCAGTTTCTTTTCTAGATTTTTATAATACAGCTTTTTCAAAGTACTTACAGCCACTAATAAGATAATTGGCTGAGTTTTATTGGCTTGACATACTTTGCAGAAATAGATTAGTTTTTGATTCTTTTTGATTCTTTTTCTCTTCTAAAATGCAAAGAAATTCTCTTAAGTCTTGAAATTTGCAGTGTAAATCAGTCCAACAAGCTTAGTTTCTTGAGTGCGTGAACTGTCAAAGTGCTCCTAAGAGGTAAAACTTAATTGGCAAGAAACTCAGTCTGAAATTAGGACTGGCTCTGACTTGCAAGAGTGTGGGGCAAAGAGAAAGCTTAGAGAGGAAATAAGAACAATACGGTCTCTTGTGGAAAAAGGTACAGTATGTTTTATAAACTACTCTTTGTTCTGTGGATGAGAAGAAAAGTACTTTTTTCCTCCATTCTCTCTTAGTAGGTAACTTGCAAAGTAGCTTGATTCTTATTTGAGTTTCGCATTTAGGGTACCTACCTGTAAAACATTTCACAGCTCTGCCTGAATTACATAGTAATATGAGACTGATCTGGTGCGGCAGTACAGTCTGTGAATGTAGCACTGTGTTTTCATAGTTTCACTCATCTGTAAGCCTAGAACATTGTGTAGGGCATAGAGTACTCTTACCTGAGTGTTACTGGTAGTGAGGAGGACTGGTATTAAAAAAAAAAAAGTAAAAGCACCGGATAGGTGTTGTGCGTGGGGTGGGAAGAGAAGAATTGTAATTTCACCTCCTCTTCTCGGTCATAGTTCTATTTTTGCTACTTTTGCAGATGTCTTAATCTTACATCATATTGGAAAAAGTCTGTATCTTGGAATATACTACTGCTTTTAATCATATATATATTCTCCTTTATTTCACTAAACTGTGTTCCTGAGTTTTAGACTGTAACACTGGTTTCAACTATTGAATGCATTTGATTGTTGTAGTGTAAGATTTCACCTGCATTTCCATGGTAATGCAAGTGTGCTTTGCAGTAGTTGTAGGTGTAGTTCAACAGATTTCTGAAATATGTACAGTGGCTGTTGGGCCTTTTACTATTTAACCTCGAGACAGCAAAGTCTTCAGGCATGTTTCAGACTTCACGCTTCTTTGAAAGAACGTATCCAATTATTTGTAACCTTTATTTCAACATAGCTTCTGTTGAAATGCTGCCTATGCCTCCCCATTTCTTTACCTCCCTTTGCTGCTCACCCCTAGTGTTACACCCACATGCTTTGACATCTGTTCTTCCCTTTTATAAGGATTCTTGGCTGATGTGTTAGACTTTTCAGTTAGAAAAATATGTGTTAGTTATTAGAATGAGTATGTTTTTTAAAAGAATCAGTTGTTCCACGTAAATAATGCAGTCATGTTTCTCTCTCTGTTCCTTTAGAATAAATTAATGTGCTTACTAGTGTAGACATGATGTTGAAAAGAAACAGGATGCTTACTTGAGGGAACAAAGTCTCTGTAGCTTTTCATTCACCTTCTAATTTGTTGATGCTGTTTTAGAATTTCATTTCACTGCATTGAAGTTAGCCCTTGAGGTAACAAGTCAATGTTATATATAATAATAGTCGTAGATACAGTAACTGTAAATGAACTCCTTTCTTAGAAACCTGCCTTTAAGGAAAAACATTACAAAAGTGTGAGAATGTCTCCTGAGTATTATTTTAACCTGAAGACTAGAAGAGTGTCTGCCTTTCCTAAAACAGTAAAAGGGATGAATTTTTGGTAAACAAAAGGTGACAATTCTGTTGCATAGTTCAGCCTGTAAGCAGCAGATGCTTACTGTGCTTAACAGTAATAGCATGGTAGGTATAGCATGAATGGTGGGTTCCTCCAGGCTGTTAAAATTAGCAAGCTGAATAGTGTAGGAAGTACAAGTAGCCTCTCTTCTGCATCCCTGCGTTCTAATCTTTTCCACCTTGCATTAAGAGTACAGTTGTATCTCACCAACAAGTTTCATTCCCAGTACTTCTATAAATGTAGTGAAACTGCCTTGTGAAAAAGTCAATTAAAATGCCTATCTTTGCTAGGAAAGTAGAATAATAGGCATCTTAAAATGTGATAGAAGATAGCTAGGTGCTGGGATGCTCTTGGAGCCTAAGATTGAGAAAATTGACTTGTGCTGTATGTTGAAGGAAGTTCTATTTTTTTAAAAAAGAGTTAAGATGTTACTTATATCTGCATGTACATCGTGTCCTGCAAATTGAAATTCTGTTCCTAATGATTAAGATACTGTCATAGTCCTGACTTAAGAAGTAAGAAGAGCTTACGAAGATTATAGAGGCTACTTGGGCAAAATACTTAACTGAAAACTATCCCTGTATTGGCTGGGTGAATATCCTGTTGTGATCTGTTTTTTCAGACACCAAATTATTTCTTCAGCTAGTAGAGAAGTTACTCTGAGATTAGTCCTGAACAGCATAGAGTATCTTGTTTTATGTATATGAGAGCTGCTTTTTTGTGACTGTGTTCCAATAACCTTGTCTGAGCAGAGATGTTTTGAAAAATGTAAACTATAGCAACATTACATTTTAAGAAAGCATCTCAGTTTTGAGAAGCTTCTTCAGGAGGAAGCCAAAACGGTAAAATGCTTGAAAATGCTGTATTAAGACAGTCATGTTGTCATACACTGACTGTGAAGATAGCATTGATTCTTATCCAGAAGGATGTAGACCAGAAAGATGAAGTTCTCTGAGAAGTAGAAGCTGTTGGATTAAGGAAAACTGGAAAGAGCAAACAAAATAGAAGTCTGTTAAGACAGAGGGTTTGAGAACTGGTTTGCTAAGTGCGTTAAAACCTGAAAACCTTGCACATTGAAAGCATGAAACTTGCCAGAGTCACTAGGGCTCATAGAGACATGAAAGGGCACCCAGGAGAAGTCAGACCATGTAGTAAAAACTAAGTAAACTAATTGCATTGGTTTTTGTCAGAGAAGGGCTTAAGAGACTTTACACTAGAACTTTCTTTGACTCCAGGCAACTGTCGTTTTAAATTTCAGTAAGGAGTGTTTAAATCCATCGGCAGAATGATAACTGTTGTACAGCCGTGTCTGGTGGTATTTGCTGAAGAATTCCAGAGGAATTTAACCGTGAAAGCATGGTGTATGGTTTGAACTTTAAATGAGTTTTGATTATCTAGCTCTTATGCTGTTGTCCCATGCAAACTGAAGCATTAAATGAAGTGCTGCCTTGCCAGTGCAAGGTAGAAAATATGAAGCTGACTTCTTAAAAAGTAGATTAGGGAAGGAAATGTAGACTAGTGATGGGTGGTATTCTTTTGAGTCTTCTGTGATATGATTAAGATTTGTGACAGCGTTAATCATCTGAACAGAAGCTCAGTGGGGCATTGAAGTGAGAGAGTTCTTGTGTGCTTGCTGTTTTTCTGACCTTGCTGACACACTAGGGGCTGCTTTTGAAAGACTACGCTGTATATGGTAGAGGCGGCAGTGCATAGGGGAACTGAGACCCCTTTTATTCTCCTCCTTCCCTAATGTGGCATGGCTACTGTAAATGCATTTTTTTAGGAATCTCTGGATCTCCTGAAGTGGTTGGATGGGGTTGATACCATGACAAAATGGAACTTACTTGCGTGAGTAAACATAAAGAAAGGGGCTAGTGCATGCTTTGATAAAGGTAGCTGTCTTGCATGTCTCAATTCCTTGAAGGATTCATCGTTAATCCTTATTCACGTGGTCAGTCTGATAACATAGAACTGTTGGATTTTTTCAGAAGAATGTTTCTGAAATCCTTTTTTGAAGACTTTCTAAAAACTGAAAATTCACAGGTTTTCTGGGCTTATGGGTTAACTGTTTAGAAGTAACCAAAGAATAAATTATTTACTTTATAATAAGGGAAGGTTACCAATGGAATTACTCAAGACTCTTTCTCGATATATTCATAAATACCTGGAGGGAAGAAATGAATGAGAAAAGGATAGAAAGGCTAATAGAAAGCTAGAGCTGGCTGCAGACAGTCACAGTGGGAGTTCATTGTTCATTTGGTTATAAAATTGCTGATAAAATTAAATTCTAGTAAATATGAAATCGGAATCTGAAGAAAAATAATTCAGGCTGAATATACCCAGTGGGTGGGCTTTATGTTGGTGGTTATTGTTCAGAAAACACCTTGAAGCTCCTTCGTAATGGTTTCTTTTAAAGAGCAGCTCTATGCTCAGATATCCTCAGTTAGCAGCAGTCTTTGCAATGATATGGACAATAAAATGAAAACAGGTGTGTGTCATGGACTGAATGTTGTAATTATGTATTGACTCTGTGCATTTCTGGCCACCTGTCAGAAAACATGGTGCAACTGAAAACAAGCTGAAGAAGGTTAGCAGTGATCAAACTTTGGATCTGCTCCTGTGTAAGGAGAGAAAAATAGATGAGGATTGCTGCCTTGAAAAAGAGCTGGTGGACAGAGGCAAGTGGATATGAATTGGGAGCCTGAGAGGTGTTATGTTTGGAGATGAACTGTCAGTAATAGCTTTTTGTCTGGCATAGCTTGATGCTTTTCCTTTGCAAGCAAACATGACATTCACCTGAAAAATCAAATTCATCTTCTTTCAAATTTGGCAGCGAGTGTTCTGTAATATTGGGAGATGGGAAAGAAAAGGACTTAACACGTGTATAAAGATCCAGTGCCAGAACTCCTCATGTAACACTGGTATTAATGTACTTTACACTTGAGAATATATTTAACACTGCTCACTTTGAGTAGTTCACCTATATGAATGAATGGCTAATAAAGGGTGGTCAAAGGAATCCCTGTTTGTCAAAGTGGACTTTTCATATCAATGAATGCTCAAATGTCCCTTTTATCACCCTCTACAAAAACTCATTAATGCCAGTGGCCTGTTTCCAACTCTGTGTAAACTTCCACATATGCAGAAGTAAGAACCCCTGGAAGAATAAACCTACTTGAAGATTTTCATTGTTCTTGTGCTGCTTCGCATTTGGATCATTGCACAGTTTTTAAAGACTAAGCTTTGTTTTTTGAAGAAAATAATCTTTGGGAATCAGGAATTGAATTTGACTTTCACTGTTGAGCCAGTAAGGAGGTTGGTAAATGTCTACTAGGGTTTGCGTCCTCTGTCTTTTGACATCTTTAGCATTTAGGTAAACAATTCAGCATGAGGGCTGATGTGTAGGTATTGTTGAGATGACTGTGAGGTGCTGCCATGAAAATCAAGTATGAATATATCTGTTCCAAATCCCAGATCCCAAACCCTCCAGTTTCCTATATGAAAGCCTAATTGTTGTGGCATTCACCTTTTTTGGAAGTGCTGCTGTTTTTGGTTATATGATGACAATAAATAAAGCCTATGGCCTGTTTCTGTTGAAATTTACTGTAATAGTGAAATCATTATAACTGATACTACTTTCTCCTTTAGACTACATGAAGAAATAATTGACTTCTATGACTTCATGTCCCCTCGTCCTGAAGAAGCAGCTATGAGAAGAGAAGTGGTGAAAAGAATAGAAACAGTCATCAAAGATCTTTGGCCTACAGCTGATGTGAGTGTAATTTAAGTGTTGATTTGCTTCTCCAGTAAATTATAGAGCTTGGTTCACTTAACCTTGCTGTTATCTTTAAGTCTTTTAGAAATGAACAAATAAGACTTCAGACTTAGGACAACTGACTTAATATCACAGCTCTTGCAGTACTTGGCAGTTTATTTTAAAAAGTGGAGGAAATTTAAGACCTAGATTTCAGGTTAATGAAGGCTACTGATATTTTTTTCATTTTGAGAACTGGGGATATGAAGAACTGTCCACTTTAAGAAGTGCATTTCTTAAGATGAAAGCTTATTAAATTGATTCTCTGCATAACTTAATTTTGAATATTAAAGTGAAACTGACTACTTATGTATCAGTTTCTGCAAGGACTCCTGACTCTGTGGATATTTGTAAATACGAATATTTTACAAAAGAACAGTTAAAAAGCCCAGAATTTTTTTGTACTCTTCAAAATTTGACATTCAGGGAATTACTTTATCCTTGCTTTAGTAGGAAAATTGGACTTGGGTTCCTGAGTTATCTTGCAACTGAAGTTGTTCTATTTTCAAACCCTTTATTACTGAAAGAGTAAGTTGCCTCCAAACAAAAAACATGCAAAAGGAATGCAATGTAAACTGTATCTCTAGCATCACCTTTCTGATTACCAGATAGTAGTGTCATTAACAAGCAGAAAAATATTTCAGACCACTGTGATTTCATAGCCTTCCATGACAAAGAGTGAGGGCTGTGGCCATAGTACTGAGCTAAAGATACTGTACAGCTCATTTACTTCATCCTCACCTGTGATTTTCCATAGTAATAACATTTTTCTAGCTTGTGGGAGCAGTTACAAACACTGAAACGGCCCAGTGTTGCGCAGCCTTTTCATAGGTCACTTCAAAGAAGTGAACTTGTAAATTGTGCTCTGCTGTAGCAGAGGGGGAAGAACGTCTCAATTCTCTAGATAGGAAGTATACTAAAAGTGTTTGTGGACTGTGAATGTCTCTTCAGCATGCCTTCTTTTCCACACACAAACACCTATCACAATTTCGTAGTCATCCTTACAGTAAAATCTGGAGTATTCATGTTTATCTGAATTATATGTTTAGATGCACTTGCTGGTTTTTAAACCTAAAAGTTTGGGAAAATATTTCCCTTAAACTCTTCCAATTTCAGTGAAGCTGTCCTATGAGGAAGGAAGGGAGCAGGAAGGAAGGAAATCTGTAACAGCTTATACTTCTGTTGAACTGGAAATAAATAGTGAAAAGGACTTGTTTCAAAAGTTTGTGCTCTGCTGCTAGCAGGATTGGTAGTCATTTCGTGTTAAAAAACCTCCAATTTCCTCTAAAGTTGCATGTATAAGAGACAGGGTATTTGGACAGGCTTAACAGAGTATGTAGTAAAGTAAATTCAATAACTTTTTTACTGGGCTATGTCCTTAACAGGTCCAGAAAAATCTTAAGTCTTGTGAAAGTAAAATGAAGTGAGTGTTCATAATTACAAGATATTTCACTGGTGTGGGTTTTTTTCAGGTCCAGATATTTGGCAGCTTTAGTACAGGGCTTTATCTTCCAACTAGGTAAGTAATAATTTACTTTTATATAAGGCTTGTTTTCTTTTAGAGTAATGGTAAATTTCAAAGGGGAATTTAGCCTGGAATGTGTAAACCTATCAAACTTCCAGTAAAATTTTTGCCTGATATCCCATGTGATAAAGGGAAGGGTTTTTGAACTTACAGATTTGAGATAAGTATTTGATATATCATTGTACTGCTCTAGGTACTTCCTGACCCTTTGGTGAATTACCTTTTCTTCCTTGTGTCTGGGGTTAGTTAGTCTTTAGCTCTTTGTTTTCAAGATACAGTGAAATTGAATGCTTGGTATTTCCTGTGTAAAGATTGTGTTTTGTTAAATAAGGTAAATTACTGAGAGTGTGTCACTTATCACAGACTTACTGTGCAAAGTCAGAGGAGTCATCACAGCTGTGTGTTCCCTTTTTTTTGGGAGCAAAATGTCTCATTTAATTCAGTGTTTTATATTGCTTAATGGTTCAATAGATGAATGTGGAAAACCTGTGTAGCCGTGTCTTAAAGACTATGTTGTCTTTACATCAATTAAATTTTCAGTAGGAAAGTATTGGAAAGTTAATTTCTATGAATAACAATTACTGATAAAAATTGTTTGGACTATTAACATGCCTGTCAACATGGGTAGATGAGGGATGGAATTGGACTGTGGAAGTCAGAGGGGAGGGAGCAAGAAAGGTAGAAGGGAGAAGAGCTCAAAACTCATCAGAGAACTGGAAGCAAGAAACTAGAATACTACTTTGGGTCCTAAAGCACACTAGACCATCTCTTAACATTGCTAAAGGAAGCTTATTGGGAACCTAGATTAAAAGTTGCAAAATGGTCACCCTGGAGGACTTGTAATATGCTGAATGGCAATTTTGCCATTTTTTTGGTGGAGTATTATGCTTTAGACTTAGTGTATCTCATGCTGTGTTCTTTTTGTCTAGTGATATTGATTTAGTTGTTTTTGGGAAATGGGAACGACCCCCTTTACAGCTGCTGGAGCAAGCACTAAGAAAACACAATGTGGCTGAGCCATATTCCATTAAAGTACTTGATAAAGCTACGGTAAGTAATAGTCTTTGGAATACTGAACTGAAAAGCTTTCAGACTCCTTAAGGTGTTGGTGATAAAAGGTGTTCTTAATTCATGAAGCAAATGATATTGTCAAGCACAGTGTTTTGCTATGTGCAAGATTTTAGTTAGCAATAGCACACAGTTTTTATATGGACAACGGTAATTCTGTGTACTGTATTTGCTGGAAGGCCGTACTTCATGCTTATGTTGTCAATAAAGATCTGAAAGTTGGTATTTGCAAGTTAACTGTTTGTATAATGTTTTTCCACTGACCTTTGAGAGGGCTTTGTTTAGCCAGGGGCCAGTAACTAGAGCTGTCTAGCTTGAAAACGCAATTTTTCACGTTGTCTTATTTCTGATGGCATAGTGAAGTGTTCCAAACCTAACATTTGTATTTCCCTTCCAAAATATGCTACGTAAGAGCTTTATTTAATTTGTGAAACTGATGTGTGGCATTTCTTGCATCTGTCTTGTAAGCTTAATGGATCACATTGAATATGCTAAAAACTTCAAGTATGAGAATTTTATGTTACTGAGCAAGTGCTGTTTTCTCCAGGAGACTAAGCAGAGTATTCAAACTTGTATTAGCAAGCTGTTGTGTTTTGTGATCTCTGAAATAGGGTGATTCTTTTAGGTCCGGAAGATTCCTATGGCTTCTGTTGGAGTAGCAGTACATAACAGTAGCTCTGGTAATCTTTGGTTTACCTGAGAATGAGTGTGATTTTTCAGAATCAGTGATACCAGTTAGTGATGGAAAAATGGCACTAGGCTAGGCTTATCAATTTTACTAGCCTTTCTTACACCAACAGCAGAGGGAATAAAATAAAATGATGCTATACTTCTGCTTTTTTTTGTTTTCAATTTCAGATTAAAAGTAAGTTGTTCAATTTAAAATAAATGTTATCAGCTGAAGTTTAGGTTATGCTTGTAAGACGATTTTGTAGGATACTGCCTTCAAGGTGGTGATGGGGGAGACTGAACTACATATTCAGTAGTTTTGTAATAATTTATTGCTGTCAGAAGAGGAAGTATTGTTACTCCTGCTTTGCTTTTATCCATTCTGGCTTTCGTTTGACTCTGCAGTGAACCAGTTCAGCTTGATAAACCAACAGACAGTGCTTTATTTTTTCTGCTAGGCTAGTCTTCTGTCAGTTTAGCAAGTAAATAGTGCAGTGCTGGGTCAGATGAATGCAGTTCCCACAGGTTATGAGAGCAGAATGTCTCCTGTGAACACCAGTGAGTCATTAAATTAAGTAAATTTAGTTGTCTTACAAAGCACTGATTATTGCAGCTATGAAGGCAGGTATCTAAGAGCTATGGGAGAATACATAAGTTAATGTGATCATACATGCCTGTGTTTTTAATCACCTCACTAAAAAGCATTTGTTTGTCAGTCAAGTTAAGATTGTCTTTTCTCAAACACATTTCCTTGTCTTGATAGTTGCATTCATTTGGACTGATAGTATCATGTGTCTTAAGTGAGTAAGCTAGAGAATAGCACCAGTGTTGCATTTCTGGGGATTCATAAAACCTTGTTTTAATCTTTTCAGGTACCAATAATAAAACTTACTGACCAGGAGACAGAAGTGAAAGTTGACATCAGTTTTAATGTAGAAACTGGTGTGAAGGCAGCTCGATTTATCAAGGAATACATGAAGGTATCAGCCATATAATGAATGTTAGGCTACTTACCAAGGATGTGCTAAATGCTTAGCTAACCTTTTTTGGTATGGCTTAAGACACTTGAAAATTTATTGCTGAAAACTATTTTCATTAATACTAACTAAACATGGATATTTTTATTTTCTACTAGTATCTATTCAGTGTTGTCTTTGAGTGCTAGGTGTTTGTGTGGATAAATCTGTATGCTGAAAGGACTTCTACCATCATATCTAGATCTGCAGATAGGTACTAAGCTTTGCTTCTAAAGCAAGTCTGTTCAAGTTTTGCTTACCTTGAATTTAAGTGATGCTTGATTATGAATACTGTCTTGCTAAGCAATGTCTAAAAACAATTATTCTGTAGCTACATACATAAAATCAAGTTTACTTTTATGCTCTGCAGTAAAAGTACTGTTCAGATGGAAAGCTTTGCCTATGAGTGACACTGGCATTCAAAGAAGGATATAAAAATCTTCCTGTTTGGGGGGGGATAAATTTGATATGTAACCTGTTTGAGCAAATAAGAATTGAAGTCTATTCATCTGTTTCTAGTTTCAGTTCTTCCTGGGAAAACACTTTATAGTACACTACTGAATAACATTTTTGTATTAGAAGATGAATCTACTTGTGTTGAGATTGTGTAGTTCTTTCTTTGTTTTGGAATGTTGACATTGTCATTGATAAGACTTACTTTGCTTTGCAGAAATATTCTTTGCTGCCTTACTTGATTTTAGTATTAAAACAGTTCCTCCTTCAGAGGGACTTGAATGAAGTTTTTACCGGTGGAATTAGCTCTTACAGCCTAATTTTAATGGCAATTAGTTTCCTGCAGGTAAGCCTGTTCCTTATTTGTTTCTGTGTTCTTCAAAATATTTTGGTTTCTGTACTTGTGCTTTGTTATGGTGCTGTTTCTTTAGACTCCCCTAGCAATGTACAGCTTTAATGTTATGGCTCTAGGTGTTTGATCATTGGCAACTCCTATGGACTACCCCTCAAGCCTCTGAGAACTTATGTTCACTGTGTGAACTGAAACAGCAGCAGGAGCCTTGTGAATGGCATAGAGGCTGTGCATTGCTTTCTGTACCGGGGCTGTGATGTGGACCGTGGCTGCCTACCTGGGCAGCCTATTCCAGTACCTGAATCATCTTACTGGTGTTTTGTAAATCTGCCAGGATGTAGTTTAAGTCCGTTGCTTCCTAGACTACGGATACTGAATGTGCAGAGCTGTTGATTTCAGTGTTTATTAAAATTATGAAATCAAACAGTCAGGTTTTTTTAATTATATGTTGGTTAGTTTTTGACATACTTAAAACTGGTAGTTATTGTAGGTGACTGAAATAGCTAATGAGTTATAACTTCTTCTGATACATTTTTGTGACAGTAAGCTTTGTATGAGTATGACGAGGTACAATGTTAGCATCTCTCAACAGCTGTGATAATGGAAAAACCTACATATTCTGCTGCTGTTAATGATTGATTGAAATATTACTATAGATTTTACATAGGGTATATAATATGGGGAGATTGAGGAAAGAACTGTATTAAAGTTCAGGTAAGTAGATTCCACCCCCCACTTCTGAAAACATTAAGACCGATGGATTTTCTGTGAAAAATCAGGTATTAACTCTGTTACTAACTAAGCCATAATATAGCATGCAGTAGTACTTCATTGCTTTTGGCTTAAGGAAAATAATTTATTAATCCTCAAAAAGCTGGAAGAGGAGGGAAGAAAGAATTCTTTGGCTTCCAGATACTGCTGAAGTGCTGCCCCCTCTTGGTTATGTGAAAGTAGTTTAAGTACATGAAGAATCAGTGACTCAATTAAGACTTGTTTAAAGAGATTATACTCCGCTCCTTACATGAGAGCTTTTTGTTGCACTGTGTTATAGTCTGAAAAGCATTAGTTTTTAATAATTAACAACTGTTCTGTGTCACAGCTGCATCCAAGAATTGATGCCAGAAGAGCTGATGAAAACCTTGGAATGCTTCTGATAGAATTTTTTGAACTCTATGGGAGGAATTTTAACTACTTGAAGACTGGTATTAGAATAAAAAATGGAGGTGCCTATATTGCCAAAGAAGAAATCATGAAAGTCATGACTAATGGATACAGACCATCGATGCTATGTATTGAAGATCCTCTCCTGCCTGGTAAGATTGTACACTTCTTGCAATATTCTGGAGCTTTGGCCCAACTTGTGCTCTTACAGCTTATGTTAGAGTCCCTAAAGTATGTCAAATGAGTTAAGAAGCTGCACTGAGAAGAGTCTTGCTGGTGTCGAGGTACAGTTACAGAGATGAGCTTAAGGGATAAGGACCTGAAGTCTCCCAAGATTCATAGCCTGAGTTTATTGGATTACACACAAACAGTGTAGATACATAATGCATTGGAGATTCAGAACTGTGGTGATTGTATAATAAGGTTCTCTAACAGTGCTGAGAGGTAGTGAAAGAAAGAGGTCCAGGAAATCCTGGAAGGGGGTTTGTTAGTAGGAACAGCTCTCCGTTGTTCATTATGAGAGAATGAGAATGGAAGCTGTAGCTTTTCCCGCCACAGTCTGTGGTGCCATACTTCACATAAATTATACCATATGGGGAGGAAATGCCCCGGATGAGGTACCTGTCCTGCAGGGTGGTGCAGTAGAGACTGCATGGAAGCATGTGCGTATATCCATGAATGTGTAGCAAGGGAGCAGCTGTATTACGGTGTTGGTGTGAAGAGTGGTTTGCATAACTGGCTTCTGTGCTGCACATGGACCTTTAGAGAATGCCAGTTATAGTTGTATGTACTTTTGAAAGTAACTAACTTAAAATATTTTTTCTTTAAAATTTTGTTTTGATTCAGTACCCTTCAAATAATCAGTAACCTTCGGTAATCAAGATTAACTTTGGCTGAGCTCCTGAAAAAAATTTTCAGCTTTATACTACTCAGTTTGGATTCTATTTAGACTGTCACAAGTAGCTGAAATTCCAAAACAGCTTTTTAACAAAGTCAATTTTCAGTTAATTTGGACTTCAGCATTAGTATTTCTAGAATGTAATTGGCACTCAAACTCCATACTGTCACATCTTGTGGGTAGACTGCTTATGTACAGCACTTTTAAAGCAAATACCATGGATCAGGAGCTGAAGTCTGGCCCCTTGCTAAATACTCAATATGCTGAATGTTCGTAGTTCTCTAGAACACGTTGAAAGCTAAGATACTTGTTTGTCTAACCACATCTCTGATATGTTTATAGCTCTGAGTTTGTGTCCATCATGACTCTTGCACTTGGCCAGGCATAGGTGTGATTTTGCAGAACTTTCACTGTGTTATTGAGACTTCCTTCAGTAGCTGTGTATGTACTTGCCTGAAGACCCATTTGAGTAGCAGCATGAGCTACATTTCCTTAGAGTCAAAAACCTTTACTGTCTTCCAGTTCTGTTCCTATCTGCTGAGGACTGAAAGAGAAGAAATTATGTATGCTGCACAATGTTTTAATTGCTGCTAATAGTGCTTTGGAACTTGTTCTTCTCTTTGACTCTTCACAGAAGAAAAAAAAATAAATTGCAAGTCCAGTAGGGGCTCTGAACTGTTCCTCCTAGCATAAATCTTGCAGAAGCAAAGAACTGTAGTTTAGAACAAAGATACCTAGGTATATGCTATCAAAGAGTTGATAAGAATTAAATTTTAGATGAGGTTATATGGGCTGATATATTGTAATTCTTACAGGAGAAAAAGTGTTTTGGCAAGGGAAAGGAAAGCTGACAACAATTTGAAATTATGTGACCACTATGTCCCATAAGGATATTTTCTGGTGGCTGCCATAGAGCTTCAGAACTTGCTTGATGGAACAAGGAGGAAAATGACATAGAACATACAAGATGGCTCCTTGAATCAGATCTCATGAATACAGCCTCCTTAGATCTAGACTTAATCCCATATTCCTACAGTATCTAAAAGTACCTGTCAAGTGTATGTAGATAATGTCTAGAATTCCGTTAATAATAAGCAGTTCTGTTACTGCTTGTGTCCCAGTACAAAAAACTTCTCCAAGTGTTCAGGTCCTTGCCCAGTTGACAAGTCATTGTCTCTGCTTGATTAGTTTGTGGTCAGATCCACTCAGTGTCTAACTCCATGAGGGTCAGTGCCAGTACTGTGGAGGAGATGGGAACAAGTATCCACTCTTCACCAAAATACAGATGTTTCTTAAGTTAGCATAAGCTGCTCAAACCTGTTTTTGTACTGTATGCACAAGTTTTAATCTTTTTTTATGATCCTTTTTTTAGCCCGATCACAGCTTTCTCTAAAGTTCTGGTTAAGCCTTGGAAGAAGACTTTGAAAGGTGACTTCTTAATTCAGAAACCAGACAAAAAATACAGGGATAAAAAAAGCCTTTCAATTTCTCAAGATTATCGAAGTAGTGTAGAAATCCCTCCTGTAAGTGTATGCACTAGTTCAGCAATAGGATGCTGAAAGGTATAACTCTTAGGAATAGCTTTAGACAGTCTTGTAGGGGACAGGATTAAGTTCAGTGAGATTAGTTCTTTTAAATTGGAGGAACTGGTTTTTCTTCAGTGTGAAATGGTGATGTCTGGCTAACAGATAAACGATGTCGTCAGAAGGATGTGATACTTCAATTTTACCTGCTCATACCTTCTGGTAGTTCCTAGATTTGGAAGGAACAGGCGTCAACCAGTTGTGTTGCTGTTTTGAACGTAGTGGGTTTTGCTCAGATTCTCCTGGGTGCTGTAGGGTTTGCTCTGAGATTCTCAAAGACTCATTACTTGAATGCTAGAGGATTATAATTTCCTTGATTTGAGAACCAAGATTCCAACAAAGATGTCAGGAGTCTGCATGTGAAGTGGGAAGTGTGTTGAAATCTGGATTTGAGATGTCAGACCAATCTAGCCGGTGATGCATTTTAAAGTGGTAGTTTATACTTGATCTTCATACGTAGCCTAAGATTTCTTCATCCTGAGTTAGTGTCCTAGGACAGGGTAATGAGATGAAAATCTTTCTGTTAGCATCATCCAAAGAAGGGAGTTTCTGTAAACATCTTGTAGCTGCCACTATTTCAGTTTCTCAAAGCGGTTGTCCTTTTCTTTGTGTAAAAAGTGAAGGCATTCATGTAGGAGAACTGCAAAGCCAGGCATGCAGAAGTCTGTTCACAGGTACGTGTTGGAGCAGGGTAGATGATACCATCCTAGAAGAGGTTTGTGCAGAGTTGGTCTAGTAGTATCCTGTCTTGGAAGATGCAACTTTCATTGCGGGTGACAAATCTTTAATCTGTGGTTGTAAAACAAACTTGGCATTTATTCAGCAGATTGTTAGGGAAGCTTATTATTTTATGTCTTTGTGAATCAGGTGATTATCAAGGTCCTTCAGTAATTTCTGATGCTCAGAACAGGAATGATTTTGATCTTGGTTCAGACTGGCAGTGGCAAGAGTAGCTAAATTGCAGTTTAAGAATTGGAGTTCCACCTGTGCTACTCCCTGAGAAGTGGTGTTCTTCATTCTGAATTGCTGTGGGCACTAACAAAAGTTCTAAACCTTAAATTTATGTGTTTTCTTTGAAAAGAGACTCTTTAATTCACAGGACTAACTATGCTTCATGTTGCTTGCTTCGGCATCTTGATAGATCACAAATACAGGGAGTAATTAGGTATGAGGTTGGCAACAACTATTGGGATTATCTGTTCTAGTCTTAGTAGCTGCCCAAAGTTACTCACTGCAGCTTTTCAATATCTGCCTTTTGTCATTAGAACCTGCAAATATATGGGTGTGTATATAAAATATATGCATTTATAAAAACACACAAATACATTGAAGTTAGCATCTGAAAGAACTCCTTTAATTCTGAATGTTGCAAAAGGTACTTACTAGATAATAGCTTAACATGAATGGATCTGCTTCAGTCCTAGCTCATGGTCTTACCTTTACCTTTCCAGGCCATGTTCTTAAAACTGCTTCATGTAATGGCAGGCTACCTGATGGAGTGCTAATACTGATAGCGAGTGATGAAAATCTTAGACATGCTCCTTTAGGGATAAAGGCTTTGTAAGAAAGAATGAGGATTGAATTATACATGAAATCACACACCGTTATCTACTAATGTACATCTGAGGATTGAAGTCTGTATGATTTTCTTTTAAAGAGTGAGAGCGTTTGGGTTACATGCTTTAACTGATCAGTCTGTAGATTGTGACAAAAGAAGCATGCTCAGGTATGTAAGATGTGATCTGCTAATAAGAATGATCTCTCAGAAGAAAATCTATTCAGGACAGCAAATGTAAATATGTGATCTTCTGGCTTCAGTAATGTGTTGCTTTCTGGATTGGGTAGGGCCACCTCTATACAGACTTGACTGGTACAGTTCACAGTAGTTAGCATAGTAGCTTTGGCTTCCATACCTGGTTTTCAGCTGTAGTGCAAGTCAGAAGCTCTGCAGACTGTATGACTGAATAAGACGTGTTTATTCAGACATTTTAATGAACTAATTACAGGTGCAGAATGAGGCAGTCCAGGAACCTAGGCATGCTATGGCATGAGCTATCCTGCCTCTGTTCTCAAATCTGCTTCAATCAAGACTCATACACAACCTCGTTGGTGGTTTAAACTAAAATGCCTGAGTTTGCCGTAAGTGGATTAGGGAAGGCTTATGATTTCTTCTGCTGGCACAGCAGTGGAGGTAGCAACAACTGACGAAAGGAGTAACCAATAGTTTGTAGCAGCAGTGTCTTCATTTTGGTGTAACTCCATGCTGGATGCATATCAAATGTAGCTGCCTTAGCACCAGATTAGACTAAACTAATGCAATTTGTTAGTGTATTCTTAATTCCTGTTATGTGAATTTATAGAATCATTTAGGTTGGAAAAGACCCTTAAGATTGAGTCCAACCGTAGGTGGACTCAAATTTAGTGGTAGGTGCAATTGTGTGTCTTCAGTCACTTGTATATATTCCATTTCTGTATTGCCTCTCAATTTAATTCTCTTTTGTATATATGTTTAGCATGCCATTATGTGGAAGGTGGTATTGTTGTAGGACACAATGATGTGTCCTGTCCCTGGAAAAGCTGTACTGAATTAATAATTGTTTTTCTAGTAAAAGTAACATTTTTCTTGTTCTGATTTCTTGACCACTGAAATACCTTGGTCTCTATTCAGCTGCTTTTGGACTAAGTCCGTTGTGAAGTCCTCTGCTACTTTGTAGTGCAGCTCTGAACTTAACTACAATGTGTTTCTGCCTAGATTCACTGTCCTAGGTCCGCATTGGTCTCTGCTTCAGGTTAGAGTCCAATTGCAAATATGCCATTTAGAGAGGCTTCCGTAATTTGAGCCTAGTAGCTGCTGGACACTGCAGCAGTGCATTCAGAACAAGATACTCAGTTACTTCAGTAAACAGGAAGTATTTCTTGATCAGTTTTTATTTGACCATTTAAATTACTGAAGAAATTCTGTTTTCCCGATGTGCTCTTGTGTTATCAGTCTGTTTTCATTGATTTGTGCTTTTCTGTTAAAGTGGCATTATGGTTGGAGAATCTTGAAGGACTAAAATGTGTTGTCAAGTAGTAAAGCCAAGGCTGTTTTTTTTTCCCCCTGGATGGCAGACCTCAGCATGTTTGTCTATAATCGCTTGCTGGACAGAATACTTCAGCAGGTGAAGAGTTTCTCTAAAGTCAGATTCAGCCTCATTAGATTCAGTCCTCCAAAGGATAGATTCTGTCCTTTACTCATCAATTTTCAAAGCAGATTTTTCATTAAAACCTGTTCATGGGCCCTGATCTGATTTTCAAGCTTAAAATAAACATGTTTGGTGTTTCATCCCTCTACAGTGTTCTCACAGCATTTCAAGCATCATTCTGAAGGAGGGAACCTTTTACTGTAAGCAGCTTTCTACCCATTCAAGGTCTAGTCTGTGTTTTAGACATGCAATTTGAAGGAAGTTTTCTTTGTGTTTCTTAAATTGAGTGATGACAGTGAACCTTTGGTGTCTGGTGCCAAATATATCTACAAAAAAATCCGAAATGTTTCTTCTTGCTAATAATAGCAAGATCTTTCAAGGTGTCAAATGGGAGACCAACGCTTGTACATTGTCACTGATATAGCAGCTTTAGCGTGTTCTTAACTTCTGCAGTTTCTTGCAAGTGGCACTGGATTTGGAAGGAGTTCTGCTATAATTGTCACTCATGCTTAAAGAGTGGTAGTCAAGAAGTGCCACTAACTTGATCAAAAAACAATGCTGTACAAACTTCTGGAATCCTCTATGATAGATTTTGACAACCTGGCTTATCATGTGGAGAGAAATAATCTGTATGAGTTGGTTTATTAATCTGTAGTTTTGATAAGGTTGAGTAAGGGTTGATGTAAGTATACCTGGCCCTATGAAGGTCACGTGGTTGCACAAGTGGAATTTTAAGCTGTATTTGGCCTGCAGAAACTACTGGTAAGTGAGACATGATGCTTTCAGCTTGGTAGGTTCCTTCTTAAGACAGCTGTAAGAGCTTTAAGCTGATCTCTATTCTGTTTCTTTCAGGCGCTGGTCCATCGGTATTTTAAAAGTGGTAAATTGAATGCATAATGTTAAGTGTCATTCTGAAGGTTAGCTTCTTTTATCGAGATAGGCACACGTAGTTGTTGCTGATATGAGTAGGATGGGCTAACCAGTTTAAACAGAGTTAAGCTGTATTGTTAAGGCTTCTGAGCTTTAAGTATGAATAATTTTCTGGTTACTGATGTTAAAAAAAGATGATCTGATGACTGTCACATTATTTCAGGAAACGACGTTGGCAGAAGTTCTTACGGTGCCATGCAAGTGAAACAAGTTTTTGATTATGCCTACATTGTTCTTAGCCATGCAGTATCACCACTTGCAAGATCATATCCAAATAGAGATTCTGAGAGGTAATTAGTCCACTTTTTGAATATCCATTTGTCTATGTAATCAACTAGGAATGTTTGGGTCTACATCAATAAACAGAATATTGTTATGTATTGTTTAACTGTGGCTGTATTGAAATGTGCCCAGAAATTTAGGCTGCCCAGTGGTATGAGAGCGTAATACCTCAGTGTGCAGCATTGAAATGAAGACAGCATGACAAAACCCAGGATGAGTCCAATGTGAGGTTCTCTTAGTGTGGAAGGGAACCAGAAGATAATTGGTCTTTCATCAAACATTCTGCTTAAAGTATTTCAAAGGAAGGTCGCTGGTTTAATGTTTGGTATGATGTATGTATGTACTATGGCAGAAAGAAATGCGTGTGATCAAATTGCTTGTTTAGACACAAAACTAGACAGCAAGGCTAGAAATTTCCCTAGTTCTTTAACACATGCTTCCATAAGCTGTTTTAAAAGGTTTGATTTGTAATTAAGCTATTAAAAGGATCAGTTCAGTTTGGCTGTAATGTCAGAACTGCCATTAAAAGTAGCATACTTCTAGACATGCCTTTTTTAATGCAGTTCTTAATGTCTTTCGTAGAAACACTGTACAGCTAGTACTTTCTCAGCTCTCACCTTTGCAAGTTTTCTGTTTTTTGAAAGGGGGAGGAGAAAGAAAATGAAGGCATGTCAGCCATGTTGTATTTTCATTCATGTATCTGCTCTAGCATCTTATTCTAACCCTCAGTACAAATCTGGGCTAGATCAGAGGATGTCTCTTTCCTGAGACTTCCCTAGAATCCCAACGGCTTTTAGCTCCCCAGCTAATCGCAGGGAGGGGTGGCGATAACCCATCTAGATACAATTCCAAACTCTAGTCAAGCTGTTAACTTCCAGCATTTATGTCACTGGAAGGTGAAATAGTTCTCTTATAGTAAGTTCACCACAAAGTGGATGCAGTCTTTCGCTTGTGGATTTAAAACTGACAGTATTTTAATAGTGCCCATGAATATCTAGGTTTTCTGTGGTATTAAATTCACAAAGGTTGAGACTGCATTTGTGCCTGTGATGGAGATACAGGATGAGCGTTACACAGTGTTACACACTGACATTTAAGGCTGCTGTTTTAAGATAGATGAATGGTGTATCTGTTAAATGTATACTGGCTGACAATTCTTGCTGCTGAATGAAACTTCATTCTTATATAAGTATAGATAGAACAACTTAGGGATTCCTGAAGTTTTACTTGTGTCTTGGGTCCTGACCTTCATTAACATCTCTGTGGCTCTCCAAAGGATATAGTCGTTCTCTTTCAAGGTACCTGTATTTATTACAGACATTAAAGTATATTTGTAAATGCATTTCATGGAAGCTTCAGATGTCATCAATATGTGCACTTCACATGTACATCTCTTACTGTGTTTGGGAAAATGTTTGAATTTTGTCACAACTTCAAACCTTGGGAGAAGTCCCAGAAGCAGTGTTCAGGTGTCGTACATTTGACCTGATTTTCTGCTAGTTCTGGGCTGTCTGTGCCAGTGATGTCCGAGTCTCAGAACTCATCATGCCAGTGGCTTGCCATTCTGTCAAAGAGAGTGGTGTTGCAAGAGGAACAGCATTCAACGAAGACCTGTGTGCAGGTAGTTCCCCCAGCACCAGTCTTGTCAATGCCAAAGGACCTGTAGGTAGATGATGAGCTGTTTGGTAACAAGTTTGTTGCAGAACCTCAACAGCAGTCCATGTTCAGTCTCAGTTTTTAGTTAAACCTGGTGTGCTTGGGCATTCGAGGTGTATTTCAGATCCTTCTTCCACCTGTTAGGCAGAGTGGTCCAGGCTCTGTATAAAGACTTCTCTGGTGGCCTGACCTAAAGCCTTAGCCATCCAGGAGCCTTTTGTCCTGATGCATTTTTTTGCCTTTTCTAGGCTTGTTAGTGGTAGGTTAAACTGTAAACAATGGTCTCCCTTTAAAAGCAGTGACTAGCTATATGACATTGTACTAGAAGGATGAACAGAGACTAAATTAAGAGCACTTGAAAGGGTAGGAACTTACAGGAGGTTGAACTCCGCAGGCTGACTTGAGGTTATTCAGTTTTGTCATAACTGGCCCTAGCTTCCCTCTAAGTGGAACGGTTTGTTCTTGAACTACCTCGTGGGTTTAAATTCGTATCAGCTCTTTCCAGGGAAAATTTCTGTATACAGAGTCCTATTTTGTAGATAACAGTCTCAGTAGATTTCAAATCTTTCTATGTGATCATCGTTACTGCTCTTTTTCAGGGTCAGTTCAACTCAAAGGAGCACAAGCCTAAGTTAATTTAAGGCTTTCTAGCCAGCTGCTGCTTCTGATATTCCCAGTGTGAAAAGAGACATATTTTGGTCCTTCAGCATAGGCCTTTTTCTTGTCCATGTTCTGTAGTAATAAGTCCCACAGAACAATAAGGGGTAGATTCAAATCACTCTTACCAGCATCTTCATTCAAGCTTCCAAATATAACATCTGGAGTGTAGTTGGAGTTGAAAGCTGTCTTCTGTCTGAGTGGAAACAGTAATCAGCTGACTCCTGAAAGTAATTCTTACAATCTACAGAAATTACCTTAACACTGTTTTGTCCCCAGTCTGTCTCACCCATCCTCTTTCAAGAATGGCTCAGGAGAGTTTGATAGGTAGTTCAGTAGATTTTGTTAGAGCAGATTCCTATCATATTGAAAGGAGGAGTTTTCCTAGTAGGAAAATGAGGAGACCGATCCATTTTGAATCTTGTATGCAAGGTCAAGCTTGTTGTTCTGACTTGAGCCAACATGACTGAAAATCACAATTGATTTCTTAATATTTGGGGCCCCAGGGACATGAGTCTAGCTGTAAAATATGGTTATGGACAGGATAGCTCCTGCTTAAGGGTCAGGGTCAGTAAGTGCTTTGAACAGTTTTAGTATGGCCTTGGGCCATAACCTGTCTCTAGAGTGTGTCATCTTAAGTGAGTTAACTAAAGAAGTCTGTAAGGACTGATATTTTCATAGAATTACAGAATCATTTAGGTTGGAAAAGAGCTTTAAGATCATTGAGTCCAACTGTACACCTAACACTTGCCAAGTCCACCACTAAACCATGTCCCTAAGTGCCACGTCTACATGTCTTTTAAATACCTCCAGGGATGGTGACTCAATTACTCCCTGGGCAGCCTGTTCCAATGCTTGATAACCCTTTTGGAGAAGAAATTTTTCCTAATGTCCAGTCTAAACCTCCCCTGGTGCAACTTGAGGCTGTTTCCTCTTGTCCTATTACTTGTTACTTGGGAAAAGAGGCCAACACCCACCTCTCTGCAACCTCCTTTCAGGTAGTTGTAGAGAGCAATAAAGTCTCCCCTGAGCCTCCTTTTCTCCAGGCTAAACAATTCCAGTTTCCTCAGCTGCTCCTCATAAGGCTTGTTCACCAGACCTTTCACCAGCTTCGTTGCTCTTCTTTGGACATGAAGTTTCAAGTTAATGAGCATTTTCCCAGTTTTATTCTGTTTCTTGATAGACCACAGGAAACCTTAGCAGGTGTTTGGCAACAAGCTCTTGCTCATTGATTCATGTTCTTTGAAACAGTGGACTCTCTGTTACTACCCTGTCTATGGTCTCTGTATTAAGGTGCAATTTCACATTATACCTTGTCTAGCCTAACTGTGGGCTGTCTCCTGTCAGCTGCCCTTTTTCTTCCTTCTCAGTCTGTATATTCCTGACTCTTGCCTTAGATCAGATGTAGTGGTCCTGCAGTCAGAAGGTGAGTCAGACAAAGTGTCTGGTCCGAAAACAAATACGTCAACACTCGTCATGTCAAGAAGTTCATCCAGCTTGTGGCTGCGTGATGGGCAGATCAGAAGCAAGAGAAGCAGCAGGAGTTCATGTTTGGGGAAAGATGGAGAGAGTGGAATTGTACCATTTGACAGCCATAAGTTATCTGGATCTGGATGTGACAAAGATGCATCCTTAGGTTAATATGTATGTCTGCAGATCAGGATGTTGGCTTACATGTTGGCCTGTTGCATGGTTCAGATATGAATGTGTGCTCAGACTGCATCTGTAAATAGCAGTGTAGCCACATTTGGGAGGCAGACAAGATCATAAGAAATGAGGAATGGAAGACTGGTTCTGCTGTGATATGGCCTTCCAGTATAACTAAGACTTCTGAAACCTTTCTTCAGTTCCTAGAGTTGCGGATTGGTAACAGGTTCCTCCTTATTGGTGCCAAACTGGTGGTGCAGGTGGATGAGGGAAAGGGACTGTCATGCCAACAGGTCAGAATTCAGAATTTGAGGAAGCCTTGGCAGGGTTTTGCTACTGCATGTCTGGACTTGTCATTTACAGGTGATAATCTTCAAAACAACAATAGTCTGGGCCATATATAAAGTGATCTTTCAATCTCTGTGCTTGAAAGCTGTTTGATCTCTTCATAGTGTACAGTTCAACTGATCTAACTGCTGACAGGTCTGTATGTTAGGTTTGGGTTGCCCCTGGTTGGCCAAAATAGTCCTGGGAGCTTTGAGAGCTGTCAAAGGGAATGTTAAATTTGCCTGCTAGATCTGCTGACACAGAAAGCAGAAATGTGCTGTCTGAAACAGTCCTTCCTTTGCTTCACATCTTGAATGGTGGGTGGCTGTCACTAGAATGCATGCTGTGTCTTAAGAGGTGTCAGCAATATCAGCTTTTCCTACACAGACTATTTGTCTGAGTAAAGGTTTTAGATTGTTTTTTTATCTTCATGCTCAAGCAGATCCTTCTCAGGTGCTCCTTAGTCAGCTTTTAGATTATATTGCCCTTTTAATACCGGGGGATATTTCGTAAGTTCAGTTAAGGCCTACTGAACAGTTATTTTGACTGTTCTTTCACAAACTTGATGTTTTTTTCCTGCTCTGGTACTCACTTATTCATGTGGAGCTTGGCTAGAGCTTTAGATATTTGATTTTACTGAATCTTATGTCGGCAATCTGAGCCTTTTGAGTGATCTTAAGGTTTATTTGCACCATAGTTGCGCTGTAATGACAGCTAGAAAGTGTCCCTGTGAACTGAGGGCTTGCAGTGTGTAAAAAGAGGAGCTTCTAAGCTCTTATCATAAAATAAACTAGGTATGTAAATAGCTTATTCCTGGTTTTACTATATGATAATATTAAGGGAAAAACCTTAAAGGGGCATCTTTCATAGGAGAGCTGTCTAATTTTATTAACCAGTTAACTGTGTTTTTTCCATGTCTTCCAAAGAAGCATCTTTGAAGAATTGTGGGAGTGTCTCATATATCTGTAGAAATTCTGGCCTCAGCCAAAAAAAACCCCCAGATTTCCTCATACTAAAGGCAGGGCAGAATGATAGGTTTTTTGTTCCTAAGCATTTTCAGTGTTGAAAATGGATATAAGCACAATTTTTACATGTTTATTTTAAAAATTGTTCTCTGACCCCATGGATGTGCTTGAGTCCCATATATATGAAGTGGTGTTCTTTGGGAGCAGTATCTAATTTGATCACGCTTGCTTCCTCTTTCTTTGCTGCTATGTTAAGTATATGACAGTACAGCCTTAATTACCTTTCAGTTTTTGATGTCTCATAATGAATGTTTTTAATTTTGGTGTAGGAGCAATGTAGCATGGATCTGCCTTTGAACTCTTGACCTGATAACTTAGTGAATGTCTTTTTTTCTACCTTTCTACTGAAAGTGAGAGTTTGGGTCTTTGATCTCTATTCTCTGAAAGGAGCTAGTGAGAGAAGAGATTCCCAGGTTCTTTATGTGCAACTCTGCCGCAATTGTTGGTGTAGCAGGAGTTTCACCCTTGACACCTATTTGATAGCAGACATTTTTGGTATATCAGTCACCCGGGATGTTGAAAATACCATCCTGTATCATTCATTTTCCTTCTGGTATATGAAGGCATGACTATTGATTTGCTTCTGGGAAGGTACTCCAAGAAGCTTCAGACATGACAAACTCCTTCTATGTAAGAGCTTGTGTTATTCAGTCCACGTTAATTTTCTGGTTCAAAGACCACAGCTGATAGTAGTTGTGAAATTTATAGGTTATCCTGGAGTAAAAGCTCAAATCTTTCTGAAGGCATTCTCAGATGAAACTTTTTAGCTGCAAGATTGCCTTCTCTGTCCCAGGGCTGAATAGACCCAGCATGTGTATGTTTGAGTCCCATACTGGCCTTGCTGTTTTGGGAACTGGCAACTTCAGGGCAACAGCTGATTCTCTGCAGTATTGGTCATTCCTATTTTCATTCTGTCTCCTCTGGTTTAACTTGCTTTTTGAGATTGAGAAACTAGAACTGCATCGAGTATTTAAAATGCCGTTATGTCGTGGGAGTGTACATTGACAAAGTACTATCCTCTGTTTTATTTGTTTCTTTCTTAACATGCTGTACTTAGCTATTGAACTGTGGTTTCCAAAGAATTACCTATTATGACCCAGATCTTTAGTTGCTGGGTGGTGACAGTCACGACTTCAATTCTGCATGTAAAATTCAAGATTTCATTTTCCAACATGCATCATTTCATCTACATTACATAAATAGAATGGTGGATGAAATTAATTCTGTTTGTGAGGCCCTTCTGCAGCTATTGGACTTGTAACTTAGATGTTATTACTTGGTTCAGTGTTTGCTTAAAATGTTGGACTGCCTTTTTTAGTACTAACACACTGACATGTCTTTGAAGTTGGAAGACTAAACATGGAACACGTGGTATTTGGTCTTGCATGAAATAGTAATCCCTAAGCCAGCAGGAGAACTATTGCTCCTTTTTAACGTGTTACTATGAAGTGACCTAATAAAAGGTAGTCTAAATACGTTTAGACTATGTGTGTCCTCCCTTCCACTTATGCAACTAAACCAAAAGAAAATGCCAGTACAGGTAAAATGTACCTTTATGATGTGAAATATAAAATAAGCTTTATTGTAACCATTGAAGATTTTTAAAACTAAAGTAACATTACCTTCTGCAAGATGGTAACTTTTCATAGCCCATTTTTGTACAATAGTCAGTGCTTCATGTATCTTGATTATGGAGTTTATAGTTAGTGTTTCAGCCACTAGTCCCTGATGAAAGGAAGGCTTGAAAGTTTAGCTCTCAATCAAGGATACAACTCCTGCTCAAGGAGTACAACTCAAATAGCTGAATGTTGGGAAGGTATGTTGGAAAAATACTACTTTGTACTTGTTGATAACTGGTTGCTGTTCAGCAGGACCAGGTAGGCTTTTTCTCTGAACCACTTACTGTTATGAATTTTCTTAAATTCTAACTTATTCTGGTTTTGGAGCCAGTCTGTTTCTTGTTTCCACTACCTCACGATCCATGGTACTTCCTTTATAATTGTGGGGATTTTACACCTTTTAAGTTGTCTTGTAAATCTGTTGGCAAGGACTAGTGAAGGTCTCTGTCTTAAACGTGAAGGTCAGCTGGGGGGTTGGATGTTAATGTCTTCAGTGCCTCCCATAACTGCTGTAATCCAGACTCTGTGGAAAAAATATTTTCTGTATGGAGAAATGCAAGAACCTGTAAATTGCTTTTATCAAGTACACTGGTATCCGCATGTACATTCTTGATAATTAAGATGCACGCCATTTAGAAATACAGAGTAAAAATCTTACCTATGTGTCACTGCTTGCATGTTAACATGGTAGAAGATAAGTAATACACCAATTTAAAAATTGTGACGCTTCAGTGGATTAAATGGTGCGCTAAGGAAATGAAAATTCAAAAGGATTCTTTGGTTAGGGATATCTTAAACTGACTTTTAGCAAAATTTGATTGCTTGTTGAAATGCTTGTGAATGTTTAACCAACAGTCTTTGTTTAATACTTAATTAAAAAATTTTTTTAGCACATTAGGTAGAATCATCAAAGTGACCCAAGAAGTGATTGACTACAGGGCCTGGATTAAAAAGAAGTGGGGGAGCAAAATTAATTTATCACCTGAACTTGGTAGGTATAGCAGGACTCTTTGAAACCAACTTAAATTTTTTTATTGAATTTGATGTATTTCTAAGTACTCATGCCTTGGAATTAATCACCTTCAGATACGTAGGAAAAAATAAAAGGAATTTATAACTTTCTAACCCAAGACTAATTTTCTCTGAGCCTGTTTTTCAATTAGCTTGCTAAACTGCAGCTCTTAGACTTCAAGGCCCATGTGTTTGTATTCTGTGCTCTTAAATGATACTTATGTTTTCTGTTAACAGATAATAGGTTGAAAATAAGAGACCAGATATCTTTGTGCAATGGAGAACAGCAACAGAACAGAGACTCTGAACCATCTTACAACCAACGCTTGACCTTGTCATTGGCTAGTACACAACAGTTATCCTCTGGTTCATCTGCCTCTTCTGTATCATCACTCTCCGGCAGTGACATTGTAAGCTTTTTCTTTTAATGGGTTAAACTAATAAGAAGCAGAGTTTGTCATACTCTTCAAAGCCTCAACTGATACAACAGCAGTTAATGTGATACTATCCCTAAGCTGCTACAGCAAATTAATAGCTTCCCCTGCTCAGAAAAATTACTGAAATCAAATATTTTTTCATTAAATTAAATGGGTCTTAATTCCATCCTAAACCTTCGCTACTCTTTGTGGTAGTAGTTAGATGTAATAAAATATAAAACTCCAAGTTAACAGTAGCTAATTAAATAAAGAGTAGAAATATATCTTCATAAATCTTCCCATCAAGCAAAATCTCCCATTGTCAAATTCTGGTCCTTTTTCCTCACACCCGAAATTGAACATGAACATCATACTGTGCTGTGAAGGTGAATAATATTCCTTACTATTTTCAGCCAAGCAGTCAGTTCATGTTTTAATGGTAATGGGACCCTCATATGTAAAATCTTGCTGTCAACTTCCTTGTTTGAAAGTGCAATTTGAAAGTAATTGCTGGGCTTCATTGTAACTTCCTGGAAGAGGAGGCTCTAGTCTCTTTATGCAAGTTCCCAGACTCTTAAGATTCTATAAGGTGTTCTTGTTTTGGTATGGAGTTAAATCAACGTGGAATTGGGCAGTGCAGATTATAAAGCACAAAATTGCGTTGCATGGCATGAGGTGCTTATTATAAATCTACTGAAGCGTTCTGTGCTAGGTAGAGGTATTGACTGGAACAAGATGTAATATCCGGTTAACTACAATAGTGAATAACTGGATGATGCCAAGAGAGGTCCAAGTACCTGTTTCTTGACTGCTTTCAAAAACTAGTCAAATATGGAGTTAAAAGTTGAGAATAGTATTCAATAAAAATTTAATAACTTTTGAGGGACAGATGCCTTCTTTATATGTTCTGGTTACTTTCTGTAATTTCTTTACACTACTGAATTTTCTGTGTTGAATTGTCTTTTCACTCCATCTCTAGTAAATGTGGTAAATGCTTTAGTTGCACCATCTGGCCAATGGAAAAAGAACAGCATGATGCTTGCCAGTGATACTACTAGCTATGTTCCTGGTTTGAGTATGTCAGTGAGAAAGATTTTGCTGTAATAATTTTTATGAGAAAATACAAATATTTGCTTAATATTGTGCACTCCCACCGTAATGGGTGGTGAGTGGTTATGACCTCCCCTTAGTCCCTTTTTGCCTGACGTTGAAGATGAAACTTCATTGCCTGATGCCGGAGAAATTAATGAAAAGTGAAAAGGAGCCTTCAACAAGAAAGACCTGCAATCAGTTTGGGCATCCACAAAGTAAATGGAAATGCTACCTTTTTTAACAAAATAAAAAACCTTATGCCCATGTGCTTGAGATAGACCCTAGTTTAAGCCCTGGTCATTTATTGGTATTATGTCCTTAGACTGCCAGCATGTTACCTTAATTTGGAATGGAACGGCAGGTTTCTGACTAACTGAGTTCATCCTACTCACACTTGGATATGTGAGGATGAGCAAGTTCTGTTTGGGCAATCCTGAGCTGCACCTGATTTGGGAAGAGAAGCCTATTCTGCAGGAGTTGAAGAGGCTATCCGTGGCATTATCTGGCATAATACTGTGCCCCGGTTGCAGCAAAGGAACATCTAGCATGAGTGACAACTGGTATTTGTGCCAAAACTTATGTTGCACTGCAAATAGGTATGATGCAGTGAACTTTGGTACCAGCTTCAGAACAAGGGAATAAGAATATGCATGTCATTGCTGTTGAGTTCGTAGTGTTAGCTCTGATCTTGTGGAATGACTGTTCTTCAGGAATGATTCTGTATTCATTTAAAGTTAAATCTTCTGAACTTCTCTAATACTGAAGACTGAAAGCAAGGTATAGATTATCAAGAAAATGCAGGAGACAGGGAGATCTGAGATTGACAGTTTGCTGATATCTTTCCAATAATTAAGGCTTTATTTTAATAGCAAAATATTCATCCCTATGATGTCACTGTTAACCTGAAAGCACAAGGTCTGCATCAAGACACTGTTTCTGGAGAAGTATTTTGCACGACTGCAGCCTATCTTTTGCTGTCTATCAACGACAAGATCCTAGCTGTTGAATTAGAGGGACTTGATAGTGTATTTGCTTTTCAATTTACTGCTAAAGTTTCACTGGTAATGGTGATCAGCTGCACCTTGACCATTCTGAGATCTGCCTACCAACATAATAGAAGTCAACTTACGTATGTTGAGGAAGAGGAAATAGGCTTGGCAACTTGTGACTTTACTTGGTCATATTGCCCCTCTCTGAACTTCAGCTTCTACTGAAGTTCAAGTATTCCAGACGTCCACTCTAGCACAGAGGTAGCTATATTCTGAAGTCATCACATCACTGTAAGGCCATAAGTCTGGAGGCCTTGCCTATATTTGTCAATATGCCCTGGAAACAATATTGGCAGTATATATTAAGTATGCAAGCATTATCAAAGCAGTGCAGTGTTGCACAGGGATCCTAGAATTTTTATTAAACCCTATAGTTTAATAGTTCATTGTAATAGTAGTTACTTTAGTTGGTTGTAATACAGCATGCTGTATGGTTTTTAAAGATTTGCTTCCCTGAAGTTCTGGCAGCATTACAGATTTTGCCTTATATTCTGTAAATATGGCTCAGCAGCTGAAGAGACAAGTGTCTTGGTGTCTTGGACTTATGGGCACTTCAGAGATAGCAATGGTTATAGATTTGTTCCAGCAGCAGGAGAACAGGTGCCAGAATAGAACAACAAAAAGGAGCAGGTTTTTCTGGAGACCAGATTGGTATAAACCAGAGCTAACATTTAAAAGTCAGCCTCTCAACTTTTGTACATACTCAGAAAAATGGAAGTGTAGGGATATAAGAGCTTAAAGTTACTATGCTGAGTTCTTTCCGTTCTTGCTACCGCTTTCTAGCGGGGACCATACTGATGGTACCCTTTGAAGATGAGAACTCGTGTACCTCTGAGGAACAAGAGAACTGCCTCCTTCAAGGACAGTCTTCTCTTTCCCCATGTATTTTAGATGTATATGCTTTTCCTCAGTACACTGCCTCAAATTCAGGAGGATGATTGCTTTCATCTCTGCATGTCCAGGACTAACTTACAGGTGAACACACTTCTGGGCCACTGTCTACACAGCCCAAAATAAAGAACTGGACCTAATGAGACTAAATCATAATTTGTACAAAAAGTATCCTTTTATGGATTTTCCAAGGCAGCAAAGCTATTTACAAAATGCCTTATGCTAGTACTGTCTGGCTGATGAAATTCTAGTTGTGCTGTCTCTCATAAGTGTCCTAGCAAACTGCAAAATCTTAGTCACAAAAGAAAGCTTTTGTAAGGACCAATAAATTTTGAATCAAAGGCTGTGAAGAGAAATCTGTCTTCTGGTATCACTATTACTATTAGTGAGATAGCTGTTCAGTTTATGGGTTTGTCTTACTGTACATGTCAATACAGAGCTTTGACTCTCTCAGTGGCACTTCTAGCATAGTTCCTTGCAAAATACTGAGTACTAAAGTTCCTGCCCTGTTACCTCAGCTCTGTGAAGAATATAAATATTGGTGATCAGGAGCAAACTGCTGAGGAACACATGGGAATAAGCCTATGGATACGAGGAGTCTGATCATCAGAACGTATTTGACTGCACATACATTTTTCTGGATTCTGTTAATTATCAAACTGATCTATGTAGTAAGTCCTTTTCTCAGTGAAGTATTCTGCTGTGCAGGTATTTAAAATATCATATGCTGCTTTGACAAAAAGGCAGTATGTATTCTTCACTTACTCATGCAAACAGGTAAGTTGCAAAATACTATGCATTCCTACATGATCCAACAAATGTTGAAGTGCATAATGGAAGATGCTTTGTAAATATCTTTGCCATCAAGGACCGTGAAAAGTGTGTGAGTTTTTTTACTCTATGGGAGCAAGAGTCAAACTGTTCCACAGTAGAAAATAAGCCTCTGGCATTAGGAGATCTGACTTAACCTTCATACAGAGTTAAATAATTGTTAGGAGAAACTGAAACCAGATGAAATGAGCTATGTTCGCCCCCAGCTCTCTGCTTGTTCTGACTAGTTGCAGATGTCAGTCTGAGAACCTAAGCAGTGACCAAATTCCTCTTGAAAATGCCTTTTTTTCCTGGGTGCTTTTTTGTTCTGGACCTGCTCTCTGTAACTGGTGACCTGGATTTCTTGTTGCTTAAGCATTGTGGAAAGCTGCTTTTTATTAGCTCAGGAAGTTGTAGAGCAGTGTTGGAGAATATTTGCTGCCTGATCAACATTCTCTGCCAAGTAATCCTAGGTATGTTTTTGCAGTCTCATTTTAGTCTGGTATAATTCCTGGTGCTAAGTATGCTCCACAGTTTTGATGCTGTTATGCCAAATAAAGCATAGCATTTTATGCAACAGTGATACCTGCATATCAGTAACAGATGTAATGGCTCAAAGGAAAGTTTTAAAGCTCTTTTCTGTTACCTAATGGATATATAATCTCATATCTAGTCCAACACAGAATCTCAAAAGTTGTTTGTTAGAAGTTTGGATCTAAGAAATTTCATACACCTTACCTCAGTGTTTCTGGTGATAATGTTCTTTGGGCTTCTATGACAAGATTGTTTTGTGAAGAGTTCTGACTTCTCAAGACCATGCAGTCATGTCAAAGTAGTTGAAGTTTTGGTGAATAACGTACCTGTGTAGTCTAGTTTGGGGGAGAACACAATCCTTGCTTCTATTTAACTTTTTGGTATTTACCATATGTTCTTTCAGATTGTTCTTGAAATTGTAGCTGTAGCCATTGCTGTTCAGTCTTTATAACAATGTTTCATCAGAATGTCAGTGCTTGATCTGCCCACTGTTCTGCCCCCATCAGCTAGGGAATATGCTGAGCAGTATCTGAAGTGTTTCGTGGAATGTGTCTTTTCACTGTCTTCAAGTATTACATATTCAGTGCTTTGATTGGATGCTTACATTGTGAGAGTAGTATATAAATGACTGATAAGACTAATACGCGTTATTCCTGTCATTCTGCTGAATGCATACAAGATCCACACTGACTTTGGAACTGTTACTTGCTCTGCAGTAATTGTGGCTTAGTACTTGTACTCAACATGCTGAATGAAGTTATCACCATCTCCCCTTCTTTCCTATTAGTCAAAGACTGTGAGCTTATTAGCAGGGACTGTTGTACTTCCCTGTTCACAGACAGAGGTGATAGAGTATATGACGTATCTTGTCCTGATAAATGTTGCTGCTTTTAAAGCAATTAAATTTGGAGGTTTAAGGTATGTGCTTGTCTGCAGTAGAGGGACAGATGCTTCAGAATAGTTACTATAACAGCTCTTATAGTCATTAAGACAGATCTAACAAGACTACAATTAGTTTGTAGAGTTCCAGTTGAAGTTGTGTGTGTAGGGAGAGGGCGCAGAAGGGGGTAGCCTAACAAAATTCTCAGTCTGAGGGCGAGAGCTACACAGATTTTCTCCCTTCTTTCTACATGCCCGAATATTCTTATGTCCTAACCAAAGTAACAATTCAAATATGTGTATGAATAGTTGATAGTCTTTTTGTAGAAGAATGCAGATTCTATATTACTCTTTTCCCCTTCCTGAACAAATAGAGGCAAGTGCTCTAAAAAGTAGGCCTCTTAATCTTTAAAGAAAGATGTCAATGCTGAGTTGCAGCCAGCTTGTCTCCAAATAAAGCAGTGGGCAAGCCCAAGCGCGCAGACACAGACAACCTGATGTTACCAGGGAAAAGCATTTGGTTAACACTTGATTTGGGACATTTAAGAGTTTAAGCCTCAAATCCTTTAAAACTCTACCCTTTTCTCCTATGCTTGCTGTGCAGACTACTGACAGTTTTTGTGGACCAGAGGGGAACAAATTTTTCCAGTGCTGCTTTTGCCTGTTTTCTCTTTCACCATATAGTCCCACTTTTGTTTTTTTAGCCCATATCTCTAACCATGTGCTGTTTTATACTGTCTCATGCTCTCCTTCAGTTCTGTCTCAGTTGCTTGAGCAGTCTTATCTGTATCTACTTGAAGTAAGAGTAAATTTCTGCAAAGCTGCAGGAGACACAATTCTGAACACAAAATTATAAGGTAGTTTAATCTAATAACAAGTTATTTGAAGCAGCAAAGGGTGCAGAGGGAATGTGTAAATCAGCAAATAAAATTGGATTTTACTGCTATGATGTCAGTGAAGTAAGGAGAGAAACACACAATTTTGTAAAAGTCAAGCTTAGACTACTTTCTGATGCCAAAGGCTAGTTTTATTCCTGCTATACCTTAACATTCCCTCTCCTGGAAAAAGAACAGAGTTACCTAAGCCATTTTAGGATGGAAGAAAACCTAAATTCAATATTTATATTCTAGTGTGGTATATGTTCATCTTGCATAATGAGTCCTATAATTTAGTGTTTAACTTGAAAAACACTAGCTTGAAATATTCCTGTACTATTAACAATAC
The DNA here is from genome assembly GCF_030936135.1 of Gavia stellata. Taxonomy (NCBI): domain Eukaryota; kingdom Metazoa; phylum Chordata; class Aves; order Gaviiformes; family Gaviidae; genus Gavia; species Gavia stellata. The sequence continues at coordinate 78,102,657 of NC_082596.1, forward strand.
AAACCAATTGAAAGCCTGTGAAATGAAAGTATTAGGGGTAACAAAGGAAATTTGAAATGACACGCTTCTGGGACTTTTTTTTTATTTAAGATGGCTTATCTGAAATACAATGAGTATTGATAAAACACGGAATAAGTCCACAGTCAGGCCTGGCAGGATATAATGAGGTGAGGTTAAAGGGGTACTGTGCTTGTGTTTCATCTTGGTAGACACTAATTAGATTACATTTTTAGTTGTCTTTCTATAAAACAAACACTAACGCTTTTGAAGGATGCGTATTACTCAGTTTGCTTGTGTATCCTGTATCTCTTCTTTCACTTCTCCCCTCCTCTAAGCACAATGACCAAGATATTTTCCTTCTATAATGCAGTTGACCTGAAGGCAGAAAAATCAACCAGTTGCATCTTACTCGAGACTGTTTTGTATTGTTCATAGGCTGGCAAATGGAAATGGTGCAACTGTATTGGTGCGAATTCTCTACCCTGTGACCTCCCATAGAAGGAGAAAATTTGTTCATCTCAATTCTACTTTATTTACACCATAGTTAAAGTTATGGCTCCACCTACCAAAAAGGGAAAGGGAAATGGCACAAACTGAGGTGGAAGAAATGAGATGGGGGGTGTGTAATCCATGAAATCACCTTGGAAGCATGTTGATTTATCAAGCAGAGTTAAGTATGCCAGGGATAAAACCATTCGAACGAGAGCATGCATTGAAGTTCTGCTCCTGCATGTGGCCCCAAGCTATGAAATGTCTGAAGTTTTCTGGTGTTGCTTTACGTTCCAAGGAATGTGGTTTTACACTTTTACTAAGCCAATCCAGTAGTTAGATGTTCTTGCTAGGGGTGTTTCTGTTCACTAGCTGCTACCGCTTTTCTGCACTGGTGTTTACCTAATCCCTGTGGTGAGCTGATTCAGAAGGTGAAGCTAGTAAAAAGGGGATTACTGTTTCTGTGGTTCACCTCTGAATTGGCTCATAATAATGTTAAATGCTCATGCAGGTATAATGAAGTCCAGAATGGGAAAAGAGGCAAAAGGAGTAAGACTGGCAGAATTATCTGTTAAATCACTTTAATTGTAAGAAAGGAGAGTAGCACATGAAAAATATCTGTATAGTGTAAAGTGTTAACTATAAACACCAATTTTCTCACTGTTTTCAGTTCTTTGCTTTCAAAGATGGAACACAATTTTTACTGAAGTGGTCATTGTTCTCTCACAGCTTTCAGCTCCTGAATGTTGTGGGAAGGAGAAAAAAAAAAAATGTTTTAATTAGTGGGAGAAGTTTGGAGAATGGAAACAATAAGAAACTTTTTGCCAAGACCTCTGTAGTTCATTCTTGGGGATTGGGGTGTAAGAACCCAAATCTGTCATATTAGCAAGAAACTTGCTTTCTGTTGTTTAAGTTTTGATTTCTGAATACTGATTTCTAGGATACTTAGACTCTTTTACCAGTGGGCCAAAACTTGAACAGACTGGGATTGTGATTTAATCTTCTTAGGCCACTCCAGCTTTTAAAAAAAATATTGTCTTGGAAATTGAAAGCTCTAAAATGGTAGCTATTGTCAGTCAATTGAAACTTCTCAACTGACTACATCATGAAACAAAGCAGAAGGCAGTACTTCTTCATGCATTTAGAATCATGGAAAGGAGGCTTATGAGTATAACTGAGTGCACATGAAATTCATGGAAACTGAACTATTGTCTTGATGGATGAATATAGCTGTACAGTTTACCTTGTATCTTAAGCCTTGAGTTATTAAGGGAATTGAAATAAGCTCTTACAGCCAGACCTGGTTAGGAGCTTCTGGTGGGTAAATATTCTCTTGCTGATGAGGTCCTGGAACTTATTATAATGGGAGATGCATTTTGCAGAACAGTGAAGGAGTTCTTGTTCTCTATCCGATGTCTGGAAGAGAAGTTTGGATTGTAAGATTGCTTCAGCTCTTCATCTTTCATATGAGACTGCAGTGTTTCACTGTTTCTCTCTAGACAGAAGGTTAGGGGATCTCAAGCAAAATTTGCAGTTAGATGACAGTTCATCAGTAACACTGGAGTTTCCAAGTCTCTTCCATACTTTAATTTTCTTTCCAACATTAAGGTAAATTAAGAAGTCCTCAGTAATCAAGGCTATGAATAGTAGAAATCTTCCTTCAGGGTACTAAGTTCTTATCCAGGAAGTTGAAACTGGTTTAAAGAGTGTGTTTTAAAATGGAAACTTTCCAGTAGGGTAATCCTGTATCTGGCAGTCTCTCTTTGTTTCCAGAAGCATCTCTTTAGAAGATACTTTCCTTGTAGGATGAAGGACTCTGTATGATTGGCATTCATAGTAGTAGTATTCAAGAGATCAGGAACTTACCTTGCTTCTTAGTATAGTAATTTTTGCTTTATCCCTGGATTATTTACTAAAATCAATTGAGGGATCTTACCCCTTTGTTTTACATTCATCATTATACAGTGTGACCTCTGTAGCCCTTACCCTAGTAAGGGTCAGTGCTTTTGTCTTCCAGACATGGATCTAAAGTGTCAGAGTATTACCTCTATGCATTTACTTGCAGGTCTTCTGAGCTTCTGTAATGCTTCAAGTTTGCACATTACACTTAAGAATCCTGTCCAGAAGACCAAGTTACACTTAAGAATCCTGTCCAAAAGACCAAGTAAGACTTAATCCCTCAGTTTAGGCAGTGCTTGTGGAAAATCAGTTCTGTTCACACTAGACTCAATTTTCTGATCACTGAGGTTAACCTTTCAGCTTGAGTAAGAAAGGTAATGCTCATTGCAAAAGGATTGTGATGCTAATGAGAAGTCAGCATATCAACTCCATACAGTAATCCTGTTAGCAATCCAGGATTGCCTCAGAAGAGAGATACTATCTACTTCTGAGACTTGTATCAGTAAATAACATTGAGGCAGAAGAACATACCTATTACAGAATTAAAGCAACACAAGCTTCCTTGTGCTGAAATTTATCTAGTCTCAGTTAAACCATATGACTCCGTTCTCTCTTCCATCTGCTGCTTCCATACTGGAGTTTACTTTTTGTTGCACAAGACCACTTAGAAATCTTATAAATGGGAAGTGTCCCATCTGGGTTAGGTATGTGAATCTTAAGTGGGTTTATTGTATCAAAGCAGAAGAGAAGAGGGAGATTCTTTGAGTGGAGAGACTTAAAACTATTCTTTGGTCAGGTCTGCATTGCAGAAGATAACGCATTGGTTTGGACAGACAGTAAGATCCCCTTTTCCCTCCCATCTGCCTGCTCATGGTTACTTATGAGCTTGCTCAGAAGTTGTTCAAACATGACTACCCTTTCTTTATTTTTCCAGTCTTTTTATAAGCTTTTTAATAATTCCATGACCAATAGTGTCTAAAGAAACTTCAGCTTAGAAATCCAAGTTCTTGTCCCTGTACCTGACTCTACCACCTACTTAGTTGAGAGTGTGTTAGCTTCATCTTTGTAGAGACCTTAGCCTGTACCTGTAGCTAATATTGTAGGATTGGGCAAAGGAGCCATCTCATCCAGGCAGCTGTCTTTGCATGTACATACAACTAAGCTTAATTTTTTGATCAGTGCTACAGCATGTAGTTGCCCACTGTGAACATATTTTTAAATGGTAAATATCTAATCTCATAAATAAGACTTAAGTTTCTGCACAGATTCTTGTTACCAGTATGATCTGTCTCTAGTGAACTCATGATGCAAATATCTGAAACTGCTTCATAAAGGCATACTGTAACTTTTACGACTAGTTGACCTAGTAGGAGAGCAGCTCCTTTCTTTCTATAACTTATTTTTTAGTAAGCACAACTTTATATGGACCAGTAAAGGAGCGATTGCTCTAATAGCTGACAGTTTTATTCTACTGTGGGTATTCACTTCAGCTGGGATGCAAGTTTTGCTTTCTAGTAGTTCATTGCTAAGGCTGCTCAGTATTCATAACTGTCAGTCTCTCTTAAATGACCTTCTCCTTTCCCCAAGAAAAGCTTTAAAATATTTTCTTGTTTCTGTTCTTGAAAATATTTTTGTAGACAGCCTATTCTCTAAATGAAGAATCTAATTTGGAAAGCAAGGCCCTGTGAAGGCAGGTAGTAGTGCTGGAGGTCTGTTTAAAGTTTGCTTGGTTTAAGTGAAGTGTCTTTGCTTCCAGGCAATTAATCTTTAGAGAAAGAGCAATAGAATACTCAGTAATTACTTTAACAGTAAAGATCCTTGATGATCTGAGCCAATAATGTCTTTTAATACGGTAACTCCTAAGCTACTAATTGGCTAAGCCCCATCTCTTGCTATACTTTGAGCCAGATGGCTGGGAATGGAAAAAACACTAGTGGTTTGGGATAAAGAATAAGTTTTTCCATTATTTTCAAGTTCAGAATACTTTGGAGTTAAGCAGCAGTAAAATATAGGGAAAGCTACTTATCTGTTGCCATGTGTTATGGCTGAAAAATAAGTTTTTACAAGATCTGTGTTCAGAGTTGTTTCAAAAGGCTGTAGCTTGCTTTTCAAATTTCTCAACTTAGAAAATAATTGGTCATTTAAGAACTGAGGCAGTCAGTTGGGTGTTTTCAGACTTCAGTAATTCCTATAAACACCTGCATCTGTACTTTCCTCCTTGCTTGTCTGTGAAGTGCTCCAGGCACAAAGTGTTTTAACATCACCAGTATGACTGCTTATGATGCATCTGTAATTGCTGTTGGTTAGGCTGGAAGGAGGAGGAATAGTAATTGGCAATATCAGTTCCATTACAATATCTTTTTCTGTAATCCTATATCCATCTTGCTTCCCGTGAAGAATTATCACTCAGATTTCTGAGGGAAAGTGAGGGGAACAGAACTCCTAACCAGCAGTGAAGTGGGTGACTGGTGCACATATACTAGCCTTGACTGGCAGACCATCTCCTTGTTTCTTGGTAGGTGGAGCCCTAACTTTGCTGTTGCTGGGTAGAATGGGAGAAGACTATAACAATTACAGTGAGTAACTTTGCCATACAGATAAGTACAATCCAGAACACTGTTCAGAGGACTGATTCGGTCATGACACCTAAAATTCTAGCCCTTGTATCACTAACTGTCGCTGTTCTTGTTCCGTTTTTTTTTCCCAACCTTAGTTCCCATCTTTTAATTCAAATTTGGTAGAGAATACAACTTTGGCTTTAGATTGCACTGACTGGAACTGACCTGTGATTGCCATAGACTTGTTGATGTTGCCTCTGTGATGCAGGTTCAATTAAACTTTTGCTAGATGTGTAAAATAAACATAGTGCTGTCTTGTATTTTATTTTTTACCATTGAAAAAAAATCATTAAATTTTACAGTATTCACATGAGTTGATATTTGGGTGCATTTTCACATGCATAGCCTGTATATACTGTACTTTCTGTAAAGTTGCTTTTCTTTTCCCCTTTTTCTCTGCCAAAAGGATTCTGATACACCACCTTGCACAGCTCCTAATGTTTACCAGTTCAGTCTGCAAGCACCGACTCAGCTTATGGCCAGTTTACCACCCGCATTGCCTATGCCAAGTGGTAAACCCCAATCTGCGCCTACGAGAACCTTGATAATGGCCGCCAGTAATCAGGTATGAGCCAACTAAATGGAGCGACTTTTTCATGAGAAAGCGATCAAATCGGAAGTGTAGGTCGTTTGCGCTGTGCTGTCAGTCTAAAAATCTCTGAAGATAACCTTCATATAGCATGTGTGAAACTTCATAGAATCATAAAAGTACTTATCTGCCATGTCAGATGTGGGATGTGGGGAGAAGAATGGGTGGGAAAGGATTCGGTGTTTGAGATGCATCTCTGAATATAAGAGCCCTTCCACAGCACACTGACACCTAGGAATAAATTAAAGAGAGAGTGTCAGATGTCTGACTCCTAAAGTTGTATTTGAGACTCTTGGTGTCTAACCAGTGGGATATTTGCAGCTTTTTAGGCTATTTAACTTCCTGTTCTTAAAATAAAAACTTCATATAGGTGGTGTATCTGTAAGCTAGTTTTTGAATCTGAAGAAATAGTACTGACCTGTCTAGGCTTGTTTAGTTGTTTTTATTTTAAATTACTAGAACAGATCTGACTACACTTGTAACTTTCTGCAACACATTTTGAAGATAGAGAACAGAAAATTAATTATGGGCATGTGTACAAGAATTTTTACCGAAATATTAAGTGTGCTTAAATGTGCTGGGAGGTGAACATGCAGGGAAACTTTGTGTTACTTAACTAGCCTGAAGTATTTTAGCTAGTATATCCATTATAGTATAAGGGGAAGAAAAATCCTGTTTTTCTTGCAGCCTCTGTGCCTCTATCTGTAGGAAAATATTCCCTCAATCTTGACTATCAAAACTATCAGTCAAAACAGCTGCTTCACATGAGCTTTAATGCAACTTGTGGGTTGTAGGTTGTCTATGAAAACAAAATAATGAGCTGGTTTCTTTGAAACCTAGTTTTGGTCAGGTTCTTGCAATGTTTACCTTCTCTCAGTCTGTCATAGTTCTTGGGAATCTAGGGCCAGGATATTTTCAACTTAATGACCTTGTCTTTTATTTTATTCAGCACTTCCTTGACACTTTGGGTGTGACACAAGATGCACTTGCTTCAGTTTCTGCTTTGAGATTGTTCAAGTATTTTGTAGAATCTCAGAATAGTTGAGGTTGGAAGGGGCCTCTGGAAGTCACCTAGTCCAACCCTCCTGCCCAAAATAGGGTTAGCTACGGCAGGTTGCTCAAGGCCTTGTCCAGTCGGGGTTTTGAGTGTCTCCAAGGATGGAGACTCCCCAGCCGCTCTGGGCAACTTGTTCCAGTAAAAAAGTTTTTTCTTAAATTTAAATGGTGTTTTAAGATCCTTCCCGAGCTATCTCTTCTTAAGATGAAACAGTTCTATCTCTGTCATCATTTCCTTGTACAACAAATGTTTCAGTCCCTTATTTATCTTTATGGACCTTCACTGGACTCATTCCCGTACGTCTACGTCTCTGTATTACTGGGGAGCCCAGACCTGGACCCAGCACTCCATGTGTGGCCTCACCAGTGCTGAGTAGAGGGGAAATGATCACCTCTCTTGACCTACTAGAGATACTCTTCCTAATATAGCTCAGGATGCTGTTTGCCTTCCTTGATGCTAAGGGCATGTTGCTCGCTCATGTTCAACTTGTCCACTGGGAATCCCTTGTCATTTTATGCCAAGCTGCTTTCCAGCTGGTCAGTGCCCAGTGTGTACTGGTGTGTGGGATTATTCCTTCCCAAGGGCAGAGTTTAGCATTTCCCTTTTTTAAACTTCATGAGATTTCTGTCAGCCCATTTCTGCAGCCTGACGAGTTCCATCTTTATGGCAGCACAACCATCTTATGTATCAGCCACTCCTTCCAATTTTGTACCATCTGCAATTGTGCTGAGGGTCACTCTCACATCATTCAGGTTATTAATGAAGCTGTTAATTAGTATTGGCCTTAGTATCAGCTCTTGGGATATACCACTAGCTGCTGACATCCAGCTGGACGTTGTGCTGCTGATCAAGATACTTTGAGCCTGGCATGTAAGGGAATACTTTTCATCTTGTGAGTTTGATTTATATGTCTAGAGATGGTAACTGCCACTTAGTACAGAATAAAAAAAATAAATCAGATAGTGCTTTAAACATTGAAACTTTTAGGTGAATAATGAAGAAATTTCATCTGGACAGCATTTTCAATGTTCAGTAATATCAGTATTGAGTTATGGCATGTTATAGCTTGATGCCCAAATTCTTCATAGTTGCTACACAAGTGCTTGTTTTAGGCACTTCATTGAAATGTTTTTCACCCTCTTTTTCATTTAGACCAGGCCACTTTCCCTTTGCATACTGCAGGTGTTCCACTATTTCCTTGCAGGCAGGTTAACATAGAAGGGGCACTATCTTTGAAAGCTGTGATCACATGCTCTTCCCAGCTACCTCTGCAATCCTCAGTCATCTACCAAGCCCCAGTTGTATTGCAAGGTATGCCTTTTGTTTTAATCTTCTAAGTTATTACACAGATTCCTCCCCCCTTTACCTGTCTCCCTACTGCTGAATCTTACCTAGGCAAAACCAGCCTATCTGCACAGGAAGTATTTTCTATTTGTGGGAAGCTAATAGAATGATATATTGCTATTTTAGTGTTTGCAGTTGAGTATTCACATGCTAGTGTACTGTCTGAAACTTTTGAAGTTTGTTTAAAATAAAACTGGAGGGCTATTTTAAGTCAAACTTCATCTGAAATACAAACTTAGTCTAGTTTATTCTTTTCCTTAACAACTCTGCTTTTCTGAAGAGGTACCCTGGAGCTTAACTTCATCAAAATTACACAAAAAATATCCAGTTTTGAGGCATGCAGTTGTTGGTACAAAACAAGTTGGCATCCAGAGTTTTTGCCTCAGTTGTGAAGAGGCAATGTGTTGCATGAATTTTGGATCTCTGTTGGAATTTTGAATCTTGGAAAACAACTGCTTTGTAGCACTTTTTCTGGCTTTCTGTTACTTGGCTGTCATTTCCAATACTTGTTAACTGTTCTTTCAGTAGTTTGTACAATACTTACATGTTTAAAATTGGGAATTTTTCTGTGGCTTTTGCTTGACAAAGATGTGCCTTTGGGATTCATGTTAAATCAGAGGAATTTCTTGCTATCTACAGTTCAGAAATGGGATGACGGTTTTTCTGCATTGAGTTTACCGAAAGCTTTTGTATTGTGAAGTAGAAATACTCTTTTTTGATAAGGATTATGACCAAGTGGTAAATGAAATCATTCTACCTAGAATACTGTAAATGTCTCCTTTTCATTTACAACTTTCTGGTGTGTGACTGAGCTACATTAGGTTGATGGCTTTCCTTTTTCAGCTGAAGTAACTTAAGGCCATGGTAGTTCATAACTTTTAATGGGCACATTTTACTAGCCCAGGGGACTCCTATCCTGATAGACTTGAACATGTGCAAGCCTTTTTCTTAACAGCAAGTGTTCTTTCATATTCAAAAAGTCTTTGAAAGGGATTAATTTGTCTGCAGTGTCTTCATCCTGTTCCTTGGCAACTTTCTCTGCCTCAGTTCAGCTTGGAAGCTTACCTACGTGTCCAGTACTGCCCTCAAAAGCAGGAGGTGCCAATGTCAAGAGCACTAGCTGTATTTTGAACAACTTCTAGCCTTGTAAGCAAATTCTCTTTCATGAGAGCTTCCTGATACTTTCTTTTTTGAAACAGCTTTGGTGTGATTACCAACTCTATTTACATACTGCATAATTAATTGGAGAATTTCCAGGTAGTTCAGAGACTAATTAAGGTCCTGATACAGGTCTGCGTGCTTTTCAGGATCGTCATTATCATTTTTGCAAGGTAATCATTCTTCTACTTTGCTGACAAGCAGTTTGAAATTTCATTTGTAAGAGCAGAACAGTTTCTGAAGTGGTGCTGCCCACTGGAATAAGCAGAAAAACAGATATTGGCGTGCATGTCCAGATGAATGGAGGAGGCAGAAATTGCTTGGTGACTTCCCATGGAGAAGAAAGGACTACTTTCCTTGTTGTTATTTTGGGATGTAAGTAGTTCAGTTTGTTCTTGGATTGCTGGTCACTTAGTCACCAGTGAAGACAGAAGAAACTTCATGTTGCTTAGGTTAGAAGAACTCTTTTCTTTTACTTTTTAAGTTGTGTTTTTTCCCAAAGAGTGGTCTTTTGATTCAAAAGTATCTAAAGCCAGTAAGCACCAGTCCTTCTGCTGCCCTGGCTTCCAGTGTGTCTAAGAAAACCTCCACTGAAGACCCTTCAGATGAGTGGTGTCTGATCGTGAATATGTTCATTGAAAATTTCATAGCAGCATTCACTGGCTCAGTTGTGAAGCACAGGAGACAACTAAGAAATGAAATGTTCAAGTCAGTGCTGAAAAACCACAGTCTAAGTAACTCATAGAAGAACCTGTAGAAGTAGTTAGTTTTTCAGGTTCTTTCGTGTTTAGCCATATAAGGCCAGACACAATATAAACTGCCTGTTTGTATTACTTTACAGGCACTTCACTGGCTAAAATACTTTGCTTCAGCATTTGCTCTTATCCAGAACAATTTTTAATGGAGTTGCTTTGTCTCACTAGTAATGCTGATACTGCTAGTATCTCTGGAATGATTCTTCAAAAGTTAGCAGCATTGGAAACAAAAATAACATTGGTCAGGGACTTGAGTCAAAAATGTATTTCTTTTACATGAGTGCAAGCAGTTAAGTATAGTTCACTTTGAAAGGTACATTTGTAAAAATACATTTTAATTCATGTCAAGGCTGAACTCTAGTCCACCAAATACTTCTGAGAATGCAGGTGTCATTAACTAGTCAGATGTACAAATATGCTAAATTCCTTTAGTATAGTGTGGTGCTTCAGAGTTTTTAGTATGTTAAATTTAGAAGTCACCTGATTTGTTTCTTCAATGACATTATTAAGCTGTTTAGGTACTGAAGGTTTTTTCAGTCAACCAGATGGCATTTTTCTTACCTTTTATTTAGAGCTCTCTCATTTAGGGTGGAATACTTTTTCAGTGTCCATGCATTTTCTTAGGCAAAGGAAGAAGGATACTACTGTCTCCTTTGGAAACAGTTTCAATTCTAAATGTCAGACTCCCATCTTCCGTGTATGACAGAACATTGTTTGGTTTTTATTTAATACATGCAAAATTAGGAAAAGATGATGTTTTATTTCATTTCCTAAAAAATGGAAAACAGAAAAAACTGCTTTTGAGTTTCAGAGGCTGTTCAGCTGACAACAGTACTCAAGGTGTTTTTCATCTTAGATTGTCATATATTTATATGGATGGTCTTTATGTGGTGATATCCTTCTGTGTATGGAAACTGACTCAGCTTGACTAGACCCTGGGTAATGTAATCTGACTCTGTTTACAACAGAAGGTTGGATTAAATGATCTCCAGAGGTCTCCGTATAAACATCCAGCCTCCATATAGGCATCCAGGTCTCCAGAGGTCTCCATATAAACAGCCAGTCTAGATGTTTATACGACTGTATGAAAGTGTCTGGCCACCTTCGTGGTTGCTTCCTGAGTGCTTTTTGAGTTGCAGGAAAGACACAAAGTCTAAATAGTAGTTTCTAGGTACATAAATAAACCTACAATAACTAAAAGATAGACTTATGGAAATGTAGAGGTAATACCTGATTTTTGTTTGCGTAGTACACCTTTATCTTCCAATGTCACTGTAATCAGATTGTTGCTCCCAAACTGAGATTTATTTGAATATTCACATATGCATTTCCTCTGACTTTGACACGTACTGTATTGATATGAGCTCATCATTTGGAAAGTGTTTTGGGTCTGCTCACTGTAATAATACTTTTTTGTTCCAAATAAAAAAATGAGAAATCTCACTGAGGTAAGATTTCTCTTTAAGGTCTAAAATTGTCAGCTTTATCCTAAAGAAGCTATTATCTCTTGTTCTCCTTAATGACAAGTATGTGGATAACACTTCATGGCCCATGTCACAACAGTAGCAAAGTTGTAGTATGAGTTCTGTCTTCTGGTAATGTTGTTTTGACTCTCACCCCTCACTTTTGAAACTTGACTGGTGACAAGATCAAAAAGGGTATTTATTTCATGTGTCAGATTCTACTTTCTTTACTGCAAGGTAGTTCAAAATATGCTCAGATTATGATGGTAGTCTCTATTGTCAGTCACTCATTCTGGGGACTAGGCCTTCTGATCTCTCAAATACTAGTTTATTTTTGAACTGGTCATAATAATAGTTGCCTAACCTGTTGTTAAAGGTGAAGAGAACCAAGAACTTCCCTTTGTTACAGGCTACTGGCAGATCTACCGCACAAAGTAAAATAAGATACGGAGGACTGACGTAACCTGCTCCCTTGTGGCTTTGAGTCTTTCAGTTCTGTAGTGTTAGAAGATAAGAAACATCTAAAACTTTTCTTCTTTCGAGCTCTTTCTAGTCTCCATGTTGATTTTTTTTTTTCTTTACTGCTCTTACAGCTGGCTGTATAAATGCTGTTTTCTCCTTTTAATGGGAGCAGAAATGGGTTTTGGCTCATTTTATAAAATCTGTTCAGGACTCAGGATCTTGTCAGTTGTAGCTGAAAGTAGCCAGTAGGTCCAAACAAGGGGCCCACAAGGAGCGGAAATGTCTTTGATGTTTGCAGTGTTTTGGGCCTTATTTCCCCAGATTGCCAGTTCTAAACATCTTGAGTAACAACTTTAGTTTTGCTATACTTCAGCTTAGAAATCTAAACCACTTAAATCTTACCAGGTTAAGAGTATGCCCTGGTAGCTGGTGCAAATATTTTGTAGAATCCTGTTGGCTAATTTTAAGTAATGAAGCTAGGTTGAACCGTTGCCTGATAGTTGATATATTGTTCATGCAGTAACGACTAAAATGTTGATTAGGTCATTGTCCATTGTTTCTCTGCAAAATGATGAATTTATTTCATAAAGAACAAGAAGTTAGATTTTACTTACATGCAAGATGCATTTTTTAGTGTATTTCCAGATGTTGTTATGCTCAGAAAGTGGGAAAGTGAACATAAATCCTTTAAAAAAGGGTTCTTTATGGGTTTTTTTTTTGCTGCAAGCCTAAAATAGAGAATTTGGAAATGTGGTGAGAAATTGAAAAGAACTTTGTGAAATATTTTGAAGATGTGTATTAAGTTATTTAAGGGGATACTTAGAATGTTAATGGTGCATTAAAGTTCTTCTGAATACTACTCTGTAATATTTCACATGGAATGATTTTGAAGTGCATGAGTTTGATTACATTTCCAATCAACTGCAGGCTAGATTCCACCATGGCCATTAATCCTGTAGTCTTAAAAAAAAAGTAAATATATGTTCTTTCTAAGCTATCTGATGCCTTTTCTAAACTTTTTCTTTAGCTTTGTAGGTTCTTACCAATTATTTTTGAACGCTGTATGCATTATCTTTTTTAAAGTTCAGAGTACTGATACTTCATTTTACTTGCTAACACTTCTCTGCTTTTTTCCTCCTTACTTTAGAGATGCTAACAGGCAAAACAAACCAAACACCAAAACAATTCAGAAACCCTGTTTATGTTTAGACTTCAGCTCTGTTATGTTACTTTTGTTATTTCAAAGTGTAGGTGATTTATTTTTGGCTATAAATTTTCTTTTTTGAATAATGACAGTCTTTGAATGTCACCAGTTTTGTATAGTAAATTTGACAGTATTTAAGAATAAAAGTTTGGTTTCCTTAGCAAATAATTACTTGATGTTTCAATTTCCACCAGATTTCTGTTGTTTGGGGTAAAGGCTAGGAACATCCTTTTCCTTAAAGTTCTGTTAAAATATCTGGAAACTTTTTTAATCTGGTATGTGATACAGAATTCCATCCCACCCCTCCCCCCCGTGCCCTGTCTTGTCTTTATGTGCAATTTTTTAGTTTTCCCTCCAGATCTAGTGGCTTTTATTTGCAAAGCATAAAATTCAACAGACTTGTCAAAAAAAAAAACCCAAAACCAAAACAGTTCTATTTTTCAGTTGTTGAATCAATAGCCCTATGATGGGAGATTGTTCTATCAAGATAAATAGTTCTAATTTAGAAGTCAAAACATCTAAATGAAAGATTTGTCTGTCATATCACAGATGGAGGGGTTTCTTTTTTGATTATCTAATCTCTCTCCAGCCATCATCTGCTTACAGACATGCCATTTCTCAGTCATTATGGGAGTCCTGAGCATGTGAATATCCAGCAGTGTGTGGACAAGAGAAAGCTGTTTGATACAGCCTCTTGGGATTTCCAAAAGACATGAAGTAGATTTCTTTTACCAAAGATTCTGAATGAAACTAAGTGAAAGATATGTGTCCTCTTGTAAACAATTAACTAGCTAGAAGATGAGAAACAGTTAATTTTTGTAGTAAATGGAGTTTACCAGGAAAGCCCTGCAGGAGTTTTTGCTGGGCCTCGTGCTGCCTAACATCTGAAAGGCAACGGATGAAGTGTGGCGAAGTTTGCTTGTGTTGTTAAACTCTTTAAGGGCCAAGTGAGGAGGAGTGCAGAAGGACCTTTCAAGTTGATGCATCAGGAGGGAAATACTTTAAACTTTGTAGAGAGTGGTAGGCCCTGGGCTGACAGTTTCTTGCAAAGATGGGATCCTGACATTTTTGCAGAAAACTGCTTTGATAATGCTTTCTTGCTTTCCTACTGAGAATGAGTGTCAAAACAAATTTCAGACATTATTAGGAATAAAGACCAGAAATGAAAACATCATGTAAAAATCCATGTACATCCCCCATCATGAACAGTGAGTACAATTTTGCCTCCTACATCAGAAGAAATTTATAATACAAATGGAAGACGACTAGGGAAGGATGGTAAGAGTGGTCAAACATAAGGAATTGCTTCTGTGTGAAAAATGAACGCTTCTTTAACCTGGAGAAGAAAATGAGGAGGTATACAATCTAGGTCTGTGTAGTCATCAGCAGTATATGGAAAAGTCAGACAAGAATGACAAGAAATGAATTACTCCAAGAACTGAAAAATCATCAGATAGTAGGTTCAAATCAGACATGATGCTCATTTAAGCTGTGAAATGCCATAGCACAGGATGCAGGATGCTAAAAGTTTATGGTACCAAAAATCTGAACAAACTAGCAAACAATGTCTAGTTGAGAACTAGTAAATACAAAGGGTATCCTCTCTGACTTAAGAGGTCCCTGAGTAAACTTCCTTAAGCACCTGCTCTCAGCTGATGAATCATGAGACAAATAGATTCAGATTCTGCTGTGATAGTTTGGCAGTCTTGATGGCCTAAAGAACCATTGAAGCACAATGCTTCATGACAAGCTAGAGAACACTTTCTAGCTAGCTTATTAATCATTCTTTGAAAGTTTGGTTACCTCTCGAACAAACCTGGGGCTGTTAGTTCTTTTAGAATACAGGTAGATAAGCTTAACTGTCATACTTGCTGTGCGGCTTGTCTGATCTTGTGGTGACCTGCCTTCCTGCCCCCAATAATTTTTTTTGCGGAATCCTCAAATTGAAGATAAAGTTGCCATATTTTTCACATTTCCAGCTGAAGAGTATAGGCTTGCTGACTTTGTATGCTCCTTAGTCGGAGTTTTGCTCTGGTTGTACAATAGCAAAACTCAAGTTTTCCTGTCTTTTTCAGCGTATAGTTGAGGGTAACTGCAATGACTGGCTGTTTTTAGTGTTTTGACTGTTGAAGGATCATTTTTAGTATTTTGACCTCATTTATTGTAGATGCTTAATTGCTTCTATATCATTGAGGGTCAGGTGTACACTTACTGAACTAGAAAACTGCTGCACAAGAAAGTGACGAGATGGTGTGTTTGCTTGAAGGACTGCTTGCCAAAAATATAAAACATATTCTAAATTTTTTTAGTTTCACGTTGTTGACTCTCGTAAATAGTTTCTGGTAGATGATTTAGCAACATGCATCAATAAATAAGGTTTGGGCAGTTGGGTCTCTTAAGAATGAGTGATTCTCAGCTTGCATTCCCTT
Source organism: Gavia stellata (assembly GCF_030936135.1). NCBI lineage: Eukaryota > Metazoa > Chordata > Aves > Gaviiformes > Gaviidae > Gavia > Gavia stellata. The sequence goes on from NC_082596.1 coordinate 78,118,124, forward strand.
CCTGTTTGTCCTTGAACATTTCACCATTGGTGGTCTGAGTATGTCACTTAGCATGTCTGTCTTGGGAGTCTAGAAGTTGTATGTTGAAGGTTGATTAGGTTGCTGTAGGGCACACTTTACAAATTAAAAAAGTTTAAGGGTTTTTTACCACCCTGCAGTTAACTTCAGTTGTTCCTCAATACTAGTTTTCTCCCGTTTGTTTTTCTGTATGCTCAGTGTCTCTTCTAATTATAATTTGACAGTAAAATGTTGCTGATGGAATTATGCCTCCAATAACTGTTTTGGTTTTGTGCACACAACTGTAATGATGGCTTGGTGTTCTCATACTTATTTCTACTCCTAACTTGTTTGGAAGTATAGGTTACTAAAGCAGCTGCAGATATTTCATATTCTAAGTAGTTGCCTCAAATGTTAGCCTTGTGGTGTTCCTCTTTAACCACTTGTGGTAGGCAAAATGATGTATTAGCTTTTGTTGAAGGCAGCCAGTTGTCTATCTTAAAGTTATTGCTGTCAGACATCAGAAAAGGTTGCTTGCATTGAAGTTACCAGTATTTGGGAAGTCTGTTTCAATTTCATCTTTTGAAACTCTTGGATGTATTTTAAGTACATAGACATTAAACTAACTTACTGTATGCCATTAAGTGATAGGGATGCCTGTAGTACCTTATGGTGTGGTAGATTTACTCAGGCTACCACTAAACCTTTAATTGTTTTGCCTTGGTCTGGATGTGAGGGATGGTCTAGGAGCCATGTAGCCCTATGATCAGACCAGGAGGATTTCAAGCTCCTTACAAGCCATAGCTAGTTTACGTGTAGCCGAGTGAGATTATGGGCCGAGCAGACTTCTGCTTTGTATGTATCAGCTCATATGATCATGCCCTTACATTTATCCATGATGTTTCTGAAAGTCTTACTGAGTATCTCACTTGCTCATGCTCTTGCTAAGATCCTCTAGAATAGATGTGACTGTCACAATTAGTATTTAATGTAGAAGGTCTGTTTTTTATCAGGGTGATGCATAGTGAGTATATTTCATACTGAGATCCGAGGGCTTTAAGGATGCTTTGAAATCTACACCATTTCATTTGCAGTACATTTACTTCAGAAAACACTTCTTAAGCTGTTAGTGCCATTGGACTTGCACATCTAAGATTAGACAAGCATGAAAAGACCAGTTGCTTCAAGCAGTGTTCTGTGGGAATGATTTGTATGTTGAGGAAATACCGCTGGTAGTATGTGCTTTGTTTCAGTTGTTTGTATGCCTAAACTGAGTGCTTATCTTGTGTTTTTTAGCAGCACAGTGGAATGAAGTTTTCCATGAAAGGAACTCATAACCAAGGCAACAGCTACAGCCCTGTCAGCAGTGGAGGCATGAGGCAACCAGTTGGTAACCGAGGACACCACCAGTACAATCGTAATATATGGAGAAGAAAAAAACACAGAGACAGTTTGCCTATTAGTCTGAGCAGATAATGGCAGATGCCAAAATGACCTTCCCTGTTCAGACGAACTGAGTGAGTGCCACTCAACTTGAGGGATGGAGACCAGCGTCCAGCACATCGTTTTATTGGTGTTGCCAAATATCTGCAGCTGACTTCTTTGCATGTTTCTTTGTGTGGTGGTTCAGTCCATCTTCAAGAAGTAGTTGTGCTTATCTGTGAAGCCTTATTAAATGTGGAAGTTTGTTTTCTGCCTTCCCACAATGGTTCATACAGTGCCGAAGCAGCTCTGACAGTAGAACTGCAAGGACATTTACAAATGCTGTGGCGCTTTTGCTGTGGCTACATCTGTTCCTTTGTGGGTTCTGTTTTCTTTATTTTAGAAGTGAAGGAAACTTCAGCCCCTTGGAATTCTTTTTGGTTTTTTTGCAGCAAATCAAGTTGGGAATTCATAAAAGCAAATTTGCTGCTCTCCTGTTTTTGTTTCAAAGTTCAGAATTTTTTGCTCTGTAAATATTGGAAGTATAATTTGTGCAATAACTTGGAATTTTTAATTTAATTTCATATTGTCACATAAGTTATATTTAAGGGGAAGAGGTTTTTTAATTTACAGATCCTTTCCCAGGTTGCATTATCTAAGTTGGGTTCATAGTTTTGGCAGGTTGTCTGAGCAGTGTTACAAACATGACATCTGGTAATATATGAGGCTTCTTGATTCACAATGAAAGTGCGATTTGGCTTACAGTTTTAAGAAGGTATTAAGCTCCAAAGCATTTTGACCCTGTGTTTTTTAGCTCATTGTCTGGCCTCTATCAGTAGTCTTGCTCTGACCAATGAGTTTTAATTTTATTCCTTTAACTAGACAACAAATCCAGCATTTGTAGTACCAGAAGTAAAACTTTTGAGAGGGAGGGGAAAAAGGTTGGTTCAAGTCCTGATGTGAAATTAAAAAGCTGTGAACTACACGCTTTGATGCATTTTAGTAACATAACCTGTTAATGTTTGGGTTCAAACAACATTATTAAACAGAGGTACCCGGCTTAAGGAATGTGGAGAAAGGAAATATGTTGATTCCATTAAGGAATCTGTATAGCAGTATGCATTAGTTCTGTTAAGAGCAAATATATAAAAAGTACTTCAGCTGCTCTAAGCATTACGAGAAGTATCTTTTAATGTATTGCAAGAGAGCACAGCCCAGTGTTGTACACAGTATGAGTGGCTGGCACTTAATTTACAGATGCATACAGGTATACTATGCAAGTGTGTATTGCCATGACAAACACTGTCTTTAACTTTTTGAAAAATGTACATCCTGCCTAACCCTGAGTTTTTAAAGCACCACAGTTGTCCTGGGAGTAGGTCACATCTCATGCCCTCTGACTTCCCATTTTTTTTAATGAGAGTTCTTAAGCTATACAGAAAACTACAGATCAGTTACATCAGTCCACTAGCAGAGAAAGCTGAAGAATCCTGTTAACAGGACATCTATACTATGTACAGATATAGAAGGTTTTAAAACTGATATCGGAATATTAAAATGAGGTGTCAAGCATGAAGCTTTTTAATATGCTGTATGCCTTTGAAGCAGAAGTAGTACATGTTATTACTGAATCTGTCAAACACAAACAGGTCCTTGAGGGGAGAGAGGGCAACATTCCAAAGTAGAGTAGTGCATATCTGTTTGCAAAAAGTTTGTCTTAATGCTCCAGACTCATCACAATTTAAAAAAAAAGTTTTAAAAATTGTGAGTTGATTCATAAATAATATCTAAGGGCTGTTACATGAGCCTGTACTGCTTAGTCTTCACACACTAGCAATATTAAGCATAACTACGTTAAAGAGCCTTCAAAGGCTTTAGTTGGTGTCTTATACTAGCGTCCATTTTAAAGCAAAACTCATTCGAAAAGTGGTATCATGTAACACTTCAGTCATGGTGAACCAAATAAATTGGCCTGGCTATCACTGTGGTTATGTGCTACAGGTTTAAAAAAAATCATGTTTAAATTTTTTGTGTGGACAACTATGTGGAAGCTAAAATTGACATATTTTTATGTAAAGTTTTCTATTCTTTGATTTTTAATAAACTTTGGAGACCAGTCACTTTTCTGTACATTTATGGGAAATCTAATGGATAAAGTAATGCTTGACCTTACCCAGTGTTTGACGTACGCTTTGAACATCTGCTTTAAATTGTTCATGCTGAACACCTTCAGAATGAGCTTGGAAGGTGGATGGATGCCTTCTGCAAACATTTGTGTTTATAAAGGGAGTAATGAACATGGCAGTTGGTTTCGTAGTTGTGGATTTCACACCTTGATAATGAGAGAGCAAGGGAGCTGGAGGTGGTTCCCAGCAATATTCTTAAGAGGCATTTGATTAACTGATCACTTGGGATATGTTAACTTTCTATATAACTTTTTAGTCCCTCCCTGTAGTTTCTAAATTCCTTTGAAAATTTTTGTCCAGTTTTCATCCTCCTCAAAGATTGGATATCTTTGTCTTTTTTGTTGATTTCTGTTAACCCTCTCAGAGGACTCTGAAATGTCAATAACTGACTCAAATTCAAAATTTCAGAAATTGAGTCTTTGGAAGGAACTTGTGGGAATCTGTGAACTCCAAGGAAGGGAACTGAAGTATTTTTAATAGACAGTAATTCAGGACTAGGGATTCAGAATCAGAGAGGTCTGTGGTACTTGGTCAGTCTTAATGAGTATCTACTGGAGAAAAATAGAGAAGTGGTGGGAAGGGAAAATAACAAGCACTCAGTAATAACTGGGATAATAACAATTTTTTTTCTGTCAAGGTCAGTTAGCCAGTGGGACACAGCTGACAGAGGGATATATAATCTCTGCATACACAAAGATTTAGTGCAGCAGCATTGGTCTTGGAAATTGAGTTTTCCTGGGCTTCACCTTTTCCTTTTTCCTGTCCAGGTGATGACTTTGCTTTATTCTTCCTACAGATTCTTCCCAACTATTTATCCTTGTTAGTAGTCTCCTTTTAATGCATTAGGAGTCTCACTTTGTTCCTTTGAACCCTTGTTCTATGATAATAATCTCAGGCATCCACCTGAACTGTTTCCCAGCCCTATTGACTACTTTGTATACTGTTCATAGGCAAAATTAGCTATGGACTTTAGATGTGGAAGGAAGAGACTGCAAATTGGATGGATGAATAGGACCCACAGAGTACATCACAGAAAATGCTCAGTTGCTATCTGTTGCCATTTCCAAGAGATGACAGTGCTGGTGTTGCATTGGACATTTCCTGTAACTCCGTCCCCGCATGCACTGAGGCAGGGTAAGAAGACGGAAACGTGACTGCTGGTTCAGCAGCATTTCTTTCCATGGGAAAAGCTGTGGGACAGCATCTTGAGATTGAGCATAGCAACAGCCTGTCAAAGAGCAGTGTTGAAATATAGTATACCTTCAAGCAATATGACCTCTTTATCATTTGTGAACAAAAAGAAAAGCTTAAATTGTGAATGCTAACCGGCACCAAGTACCTCGGTGTATATGTGTGCGGGGGTGAATGTGTCAACTTCTGAGCTCTCAAGGACAACAAGCTGCCTACTTGCTGGCTGCTGCCAATATAGTCGGGTTATAAATTTAATAACACATGGACTAAACCAAAGTTATGTCCTGAATTCTCCAATTAAGAGACCTGACAGAGCCATCAGTAAGGTGGCTGATCATGTCTAGTACTTCTGCACGTAGACTATTTTGATTGGGGCTTGGAGTGTTCTGAAAGTAGATGCAGTGCCAAAAAGAAGGATTTTGGAAGTGGTCTTAGAAAGAAAGGAAGCCTGAAAAGACAGACCCTGGAGATCAGGCAGATGTGTGGAGAAAAACACCAAGGCATGCCCCAGGAGCTTGGCTGATATTGCCGCAGACTGGTAACTGTGGGTAGCTGTATAGCATGAAGGGACATGGTTTTCTGCCTGACCTTCGCACACCAGCAGCAAGCCTCCCTGCTGGGAAGGGAGTTGAGGCACTAGCAAATGTCATGCTTTGGCGGAGTAAGCGGATGAGTGTGTGAAATAATCAGTTGGGATAAAAGCTCTAATCTTGTTGGTTTGTAAATAAACCCCAGTATTCAGACCCAGTACAGGTGGTTGTTTACTTTAATTCACCTGTTACAGAAAACGGTATCACAATGACAATACTGGCCATTTACTGAACCTCAGGTTCACAGCCAGAAGACTGTTGTAGCTGACCTTTCCCAAAATCATCTTCAGATGGCTTTAGGCTTTCTTTTCAACCAGGATATTAACTTGTATTAAGTTTGGTTGTATTTACTTCCTTTCAAGATGCTGCATAAGTTTCAGTCCTGGAGGTGCCTTGCCTATTTTGGACGACAGAGGTCCTTCATTTGTTCATGGCAGTAGGAGAGCATTTAAGGAAACCTATGGACAGCTTGTGTCTGTAAGAGATCTATTGGGCAAAATGTTTTTAACTTTTTAACCAAGGATTCTTACTAGAAGATCAGACATATATTTCTGGTATAATTGGTTAAAGTAACAGTCACAGGCTACAGTTGTGTTTCAGTGAAAGGATGAGATTGGGATTGTCTTGTAGAACATCTTTACCTGAAACATTCAACATTGCTGCCTAAAGCTCCGGTCACATTTCTTCTCAGTGTTACGCTACTGCAAAAGTTTTGGCACAGAATGTTGCCCATGGCACAGCAGTCTTTCAGCTTCAAATCAATTAGGGATTCTCCAACCATTTGCTTTATTAATAAGCCTTTTCTATTGAGGGATTGTTGCGTGAACATGAAATTATGAATGGAGGGATTTTTTTCCTTAAGGGAATAGCCCATATGCATGTTCATACTGTTGATATACATGTCTATGGTTGAGATCAGGAAAATTTTCTGCTGTGTTATTGCTAATGCCCTTTGTGCTACTGCCTCTCTTGCTAGGACTGTGGGTGCAAAGGGCAGCTCATCCGACCCCAGCTACTTCCCCCTTACCCACTGATGTGACGTGTTTTTCTGCTGTGAATTCTTAGCTGTGCAGCAAGATGTTTCCTGCTTCAGTAACTTAGGAGAGTTGAACAGTAGGTTGATTTACTGTCTTACTAAAAATGGGTTCCAAATAAATGCTTTACTGACTAATTTTTAAACCTAAACCAAACAGGATTTAGGAGCTGCTATTACAGGATTTTCTGTGTGAGAGGATGAAAGTGGTGTTTAAACTGGAAGTCCATAACCTTTGTACTAGGATTACCACTTTCTGTCAGTGAAAACTTTGGCACTGATCCCCTTGGGGATGTTCTGTTGAGAAAATCTTTGCAAGAACATTCCTTGCTTCTTGTTCCTCCTTTCCAGAGAGGAAAAGTTGAATCTTCTGAAGGGCTACATCCACCCCTTCAGAATTACTGTTGGATTCATCTGACTAATTTGAGGAGCCAAGATGAGTAGGTGAAATCTCACCCTTGTCAAGAGTTGCCTGTCCTGTGATAACAGACAACTTGAGTACCACTTGCTGTATAACCATGGGCAAGATCATCAAATCATCTCTGTTCTCTCAGGGAAATTTCTTAGGAGGCTGAGGAACAGATAATAAGGTTAATCTATTAGTTGTTCATCTATGTCTGTGCAGTATTCTGCGGATGAACAGAATAGAGTTGCAGTTCTCAGCTGCAACTGCAAGATTTGTTCTGCTGTCTTTGCAAGGACCTCGGGGTGGGGAGCAAAGTCAGCTCCGTAGATCTGTTTGCCCCTCAGATTAAGAGGAAATGCTGCCACTTCTGCTCAAGAGCAGGTCTGTGTAACAGCTTTCTGACTAGTTCCTGATAAAACAGTTGAACAAAATGACTTGCCATTTCCTCCCACTCCTCTGTTTAAAAAGGAGTGGTCAAGGAATGTAAGGTTATGCGAGTTGCATGCACCGTGTAGATATGAGTGTTAGAAATCATGAGTGGTTAAGCACTGAATACAAATGCTCTAGAGTGGTGAACTTTCCATCCCTTGAAACTTTAAAAACCTGCCTGGACAAGGCCCCAGGTAACCCAGACTAATGTCAAAGTCAGTCCTGCTGGGCCAGCAGGTTGGGCCACATGACCCCTGTAGGGCTCCTCCTAATCTAAATTGTTCTATGACACCACAAAAAAGAATAACTTATGTTTTTATTTACTTCATCTCTGTTGGTTTTGTGAAGTGTTTTAATGGGGACAGAAGTGAGACAGGAATTGTTAATTTTTTTGCTTTGTCCTGCACTTGATAAAATGTAACTGCAAATTCTAGGATTAACAGGTTGAAACAGGTAAGAACATACTGGAGAGTTTGGCAGAGAGGAACCTTATGAAATTCAACAAAGGCAAGTGTAGGGTACTGCACCTGGGGCGGAATAACCCCATGCATCAGTACAGGTTAGGGGCTGACCTGCTGGAGAGCAGCTCTGTGGAAAGGGACCTGGGGGTCCTGGTGGACAACAGGATGACCATGAGCCACCAATGTGCCCTTGGGGCCAAGAAGGCCAGTGGCATCCTGGGGTGCATCAAGAAGAGTGTGGCTAGCAGGTCGAGGGAGGTTATCCTCCCCCTCTACTCTGCCCTGGTGAGGCTGCATCTGGAGTACTGTGTCCAGGTCTGGGCTCCCCGGTTCAAGAAGGACAGGGAGCTGCTGGAGAGGGTACAGCAAAGGGCTACAGAGATGATTAAGGGACTGGAACATCTTTCTTATGCAGAAAGGCTGAGGGACTTGGGTCTTTTTAGTCTGGAGAAGAGAAGACTGAGGGGGGATCTTGTTAATGCTTGTAAATACTTAAGGGGTGGGTGCCAGGAGGATGGGGCCAGTCTTTTTTCAGTGGTGCCCAGAGACAGGACAAGAGGTAACAGGCACAAACTTGGTCATAGGAAGTTCCATCTAAACATGAGGAGGAACTTCTTTACTTTGAGGGTGGCAGAGCACAGGAACAAGCTGCCCAGAGAGGTTGTGGGATCTCCTTCTCTGGAGATAATCAAGACTCTCCTGGACGCATTCCTGTGCAGTGTGCTCTAGGTGAACCTGCTCTGGTGGGGGGGTTGGACTAGACGATTTCCAGAAGTCCCTTCCAACCCCTATCATTCTGTGATACTGACTTTCGAAGGTAATAATCCCTGGAAATGCATAGTCCCCAAACGTAAATTACTGATCAAGGAGTAATTCAATAAATCTTCCTGACTAAAATGCATTTTTGATGGTATCTTCTCTGTATTATTATTTATAAACATGTATTTTGTCTTTTCTGGTTTCAGTCAACTTGCATTTGCAATGGTAATAAAATGAAGATGTGCGGGAGTAGTGGTTTTGTGTAGGACATCAGCAAAATACTCAAAAATGCTAAGCCCTTCACCTTCCTGATGGAAGTTGCATAGATTCATCATGGAAACTTTTGATAAATAAAATCTGCTTGTTTGCATTTATTCTGCAGTACAGCAGTAGGTAGATTACTTACAGTAATACTGCCTGAAAGGTAGTAAAACAGCACTGATGGAGCTGTGAAAGCATCATGAAAAGGCTTTTTTGGAGGTAAGATTTGGAAGCTGTTATTAGCCCAAGTTATACCTAAATAACTCTAGATCATACCTGTCTAGATCAGAGTTGTCCCTTACTTTGCATCGTAGAAATCAGAGGGAGAATGTTCATCAGCAGTGGGTATATAGAAAAGGAAATTTCCACAAAGAAAAAGGAAGCAAACCCTAAGAGTTTAATGATCTTAACTTGAAATATAAAATAATCATCCCAGCAGAATGGGAATTGTGACATGCCAAGCTGCAGCTCTACTAATAAGGACTTAAAACCACCAGCAAAAAACCCTGTAGTGCTAGTATGATACATGGAGAATAGCTCCAGGATCTCTAAGATACCAGTATCACTAAGAAATGGCAAAAGTCATTATCTGGACAACCCATAGAAGTATTTCATCTTTATTTCTGTGGGAAAGCAGAACAGGGCTAATTAAGAACTGAGGCAAATTTTAACACTCATTTATTAAATGTTTTGTAATGCCTAACCCAGTGTTGCTGCTATTAAAAAAAATATTTTTTTTTAAATTGTTCAGTAAAGGATATGATATGATTCAGTGCCACATGGTGAATGAACCAGGGTGTTACCTTCTACTTAACCGGAATGGAATCAATAGATGGCGCTGAGTGCAAATTTTTGGGCCAAGGTGGTGCAGTTAGTCGAAGATTAACTTTGGAAACAGATTATTTTGACTGTGTTTGCTAATGATCATGACACAAGAACTGCCACGCTGAATGTGCTGATGTGACAAATGTGGGAAGCGTGGCCAATACAGTGTTAGAGTTTTGTAGTACTGAGTATTAGAGATGGGATGAAATACAAAGCATAAGGCTGGAAATTCAGAATCTATAGCTTCTTTCAAACAGTGAAAGCTTATAGGTTAGAAATGATAAAAAGGAGGGACCTGGGCATATTTGTTGACAGTATGACTGAATTCACCAACCTGTCTCATAAAGATGATACGTGAACCTAAGACACATCAGGTGAAATATCTCCAGTAGTGTTAGTGATTTTCTTTTATTACAAGTCCAGAGTGTTACTGGTTAAATTACCTGTGGCTGTCCTCATTTCAGGGGGGAAAAAAAAAAGGGGTCAAAAAGAAAAGAAGTGTAGTCCTCTTTTTTTCATGGCAGGAGTTACAGACACAGGTTTAAAGAATCTTCTGACACCTGAGGATCTACTTCATCTGGAGGTTCATCAAAGCTCAAGTTAGCTTTTATGATGTCGTGTCAAAATGATGTGAAGTGCTAGGGGTGACAGATACCATCACCCAGCTTTTTGCATCAGTTTGCACTATTCTTGTATTGACAAACTTTTGATCTTTGGCTTTGATGTAGGAGTGACTTGCCTCCTGGGGATGATGAACATACTAGCTGACTGTCATTTCAGATCTATGAATGACAAGTAGAAGTGACTGGATGTATTCGGCCTGGGGAATGTGGTATGACTGAGGTAGCCAGCTCTCCTTTCTCAATTTTGGTGGAGAAATGCATGTGGTTTTTCTCTGGGTTTCCTGCCAGATGCTTTTGTGGTACCTGGAAGAAAAAGGCATGTGACGTCTCAGACCCCTCCAATAACTCTTAGCACTTCAGTGGATAAAATGTGATGAGAATTTCATTACACCCTTTCACCTAGCCTGGCACCAAGACCTAGGTCAGTCCCTGATGGCTCTTGCATCCCATTCCTGTTCATTGACCTACTGATACAGATAGGTCCAAACCCAAAAGTGTGGGAGACGAGGAGTGGCGAGGCATCTGAGATTGTGAGGAATGTTATTCTGTAGGCATGAAAGCTGTTTACATTCTCATGGCATGGCTCCTGGCTGTCGGTGATGGCTTGAAAAAAGGCTAGTTCTTCATCAAGGAGAAGGTTCCTCCTGTGGGGAAGGAGATACCTATCACAAGATTGTTGTGTCTAGACGGAATAAATTTCTCTGTCCCCTCCCCAAGTCCCTCTCCCATCTACGTGTACAGTCAGGTCTTAGTGACCTGAAAGAATTTTCTTCTCCACTATTTTAGTATATGTGCTTTAACTTGTTATGGACAATCTAGACTGTCCCAAAGGGGAGAAATATCTCCATTAAGCTGATTTTACTTGTTACTTGCTCTACAATATTCTTAATATCCATGTTCTCAGATTTATGCAGGACAGAATTGTTTTTTTCCTCTGTACTCTCCCTGCAGCTCTAAATTTGATGCTTAAAAAAAAAAATCTGTTATGAACATGCTCTTAGATTATAGCATGGTCTAGTATATAGTATAGCATGATTATAGCTTTATACAACAGAATTTTTTGTGGTTGTTTCCCATCTCCTGGAAAGAGTCAAGGTTCAGGACGTAATGACAGATCTGACCTTATTGAATCTTTATCCTTGCTAGTTTCCTATTTTCAGTCCTTTCAAGTGTCTGGTGCAGCTTTCTCTAAAGTACATTTTGGATTAGGAAATTAATTTATTGGTTTATTTTCTCAGGTCAGAGGCTTCCAGGCCAGAGGAATTTTTGAAGTTTTCTTGACATCTAGGGGATGCTCATGGCACTAAGCCTTAGTCCCAATACTGTACCTACAGCAGACAGGATGCTGGGACCAACTCTGACTATGCATTTGTCATTCAAGCTGATGGGGCACATTAGATCATGTTAAGAATCTGCTACATGATCATGCAGTAATCACAAGATGCACCTTAGTGATCAGAGCACGTTCCGCTATGGCATAAGACACACATGGAGCTTTGCTCAGAAATGTCTCCATCTCCGATATGTTCAGAACAGCTAGATGGGATGTCTGTCCGTGTGTACCTTCATCAAACATTATGGAACTGTTGAGACATCCAAGTGTACAGCAGCATTTTGCAGATCAGTGCTAAGACCATTATTTGCCTGAAAGACTCAGAAACGCCCGGGGAGACCCTAAGATGTAGGATGCTGCCTGGAGTATCCAAGGGTATAAACAGTCATGTCAACCAAACCTCAAAGAAAAAAAAGGCTAATAAACACTTCTCAGAATGATCCACCTGTTCATTCATCTCACAGCTATTTTCTCTTTTTCCCTATAGCCCTTTATCTTTTATAGGAACTAAAAACCTGTGCTTTCTGGCTCTCATGAACTCCTGAGAGGAGAGAGGACTATGGGGGAGGAAGGGCAGGGAGGCACCTGAGATTGTGAGGACTGTAATCACCTAGGCCTGAATGCTATTTAAATTACTGAGGCAAAATGTGCTATTCATTATGCATTTAAATTTCAGAGACCCTTTTGATGCACATGAGGTAGAAAGAGCTCAGCAGGATCTTTCTAAAGATGTTTTATGAAAAGGATTGTGGTGAACATGAATTAATTTTTTCAGCATTGTTTAAGCAGATTGCTGTCAGCAGTTACTTCACAATTAGCTTGTCCTTATTTCTTTCTAGGTAAACATTGAATCTGGAGAAAAAAGAGCTTTTTTCCTGTGCATTTTGCAGAGGCTTTTCTTTACTTATTTTAAGTGAAAGTCCCCATGGAGTCCTGGAACTGAATGTTGCTCATCTAGCAATAAGACTTGAAATTGACTCAAGTATAGGATGTTTTTTTTTTTTTTACTTATCTCCTTACAGGGTATTACAAGATTTTCTGCCGTTAATAAGGTAAATGAAATTTGCTAAATTCAGTTCGCCCAGCCTGCGGAGAGGGTGCGCTCTTGCACCGTTCTTACATCCCGTCACGAAATAAAGAGCTCACCCGCTTCTGGTTTGGAGGCGGTGCTACCTTGATTGCAAAACCTTTCCTGAGGCACAGGGTAGCTTTAAACATAATTTCATTTCGTTTCATACAGATAACGCTCAGAACACTTTATTTGTGATAAGTAATGGATCACTGACCAAGGTAGTTGTTTTTCTATCAAAATTGTGCCTGGGAAACCCTCCATTCGATTTGCACTGTACTGCTATACCACTAACATAACATTTCATACTTCCAGATGTTAAATTGTTGTTTCCTTCTTAGGGATCTCTCAGTCCCTTAACTACGCACATCCAGCTCAGGTGCATGAGGTCCTAATTGTTTTAGCATGCAAAAGAGATTTTTTTATTCCGGAGTGCTCTTGGGAATGGAACTGGGACACTGAGAGGTTTTCTCTAGCTAGGCTGAAATGGCCGTTTTCTTTTTTTCCCCTCCCTTCATGTTTAAGATGTCACCTGAAAATAGATTATACTCAGCATGGATGTAAAAGACACTCTTGGAAATAGCTCCAAGCATCATCCAGATTGGGGATTCTTTGATTTGTGCAAACAAGTACTAAAGTTCCTTGTGTTATCCAGCTTTAGTTCAGTGGTCAATTTACCATTAATACTATTTTCTAAAGGTTAAAGAGTTGATAGAGTGAAATCTTTAGTCAGTATCATAATAACAGCAATCACCATGGCAAATGAGTTTGTGTTCACTAAATGTGCATAGGGAAGAATAAATAGGAATAGGACTTCTAACACAGAGCCAAGATGTGTGCAAGCCAGAACTTCATTCAATTCTTCTGTGCAGTCCAGGCTGTGTGGAGGGAGTCAGTGTTACCATCAGTTTAGGAGTTAATTTTGTGCTTTTAAAGAGGAATTGGAATTGCAAGTGAAACAGGCTGAATCAGTAGACCTTGTATTTAAATAAGGTCTTACATTTAATTAAAGAACTTCTAAACACAACTATATTTGTTCACCAAGTCATCTTTTCTTGCCCCAGAATTAGGGCTATTTCACTCTGGGTTTGGGTGTTGGTTTTATGTTTGGGTTTTTTTCCCTGCCAAAGCTTTTCTTTCTTATCTTCCTCCCCATTTCTTCCTGGAAGTTACTGGAGATAGGTTACTAACATCTGTTTCTCTTCTTGTACCTTTTGCTGGGGTACTACCTCCATTTAGACTAACATTCAGTTAGAGCATCTAAGACTTTCATTGTCTTGTGTTTATATTGATGCTGTGAGAAATGTGTGGTTTTACAGAGCTTCTTGGCTTTCACTGTCAGAAGTAAGCATTTGCTCTACTGTGGCAGAAGGGTCTTGCATTTTCTTCCAAAAGGAGATCTTTCCTAGAGCCTGTTTCTCTCTCCAGCTAATTCCTAGGCTGTATAATGAGTAGTCCTTCAGAAAAAAATCATGGTTTGTCACCACTGTGTATCAAACCTTTCGTGTTTTGCCAAACCTTTGTCTGCTGGAGGTTCATCAAATGTTTTAGATTTCTGCTTTGGTATTGTATTTTTCACTTTAAATTCAACATATGTTTAAAAAAAGCTTTCAGCAATGCAGCCTAGCCCATATGTCTTTTTTTCCACATAAGTTGCTTCTACATAGCTCTCAGTCATTACATGCATGCTTGAATTCAGATTATTTTAAGAATCTGAGCCATCTATTCAAAGTATGGCCAGATTTGGAGAAGCTGAGAGTAATGTTCTGTTTAGTTTCTATGTAAACTGTATAGTTTCCATATAAGACTACATAGAATACACAGATTAGGACCTTTCGCCTTTAACAAAAGGTAAGTGAAGATGGATATGACAAAGGTGAGGGAATAGTTGCCAGTCTCTTCTAATAACAGTTGAAGAGCATCAAACAAATCATGTAGGTGCAAGTTAAAAGGGAGCGCTTTTTGTAACTCGTTTAGCTGCAGAATTTCTTCCTGAAAGATTTTGTCTATGAAATCTTATTTAAGTTTGAAAAGCAGTTGGACAAATCCCAAGAAAAGAAACCTGTTTGGGGCTATTAAATGTGAGATAACGCCTCTGGATGCAACAACCAGAGCTGCAAAGGGGTTGGTTTGGAAAGGGGAGCTGTGTGGTCCATATGGAGGCATCTCTCTCCCACTACATCTCTTTTCATCCCCCTTCAAAGGCAGAGTTTTGGCTGGCTTCAGGGTGAGGTAAGCAGTCTCCAGATAAGCTGAGAGTGGTTTGTGCGGAGGACGAAAGGGACGGAAGAGAAAAGGAGTTTCTGCAATGAAAAAGATCTGGGAAAAGGCATAATAAGATGAAATTAAAGAAAATTGCATTAAAAGGGGCTGGTGATACTGGCTTCTCCAAGTGTACAGGAGAGTGGAGAGCTGTAAAGGGCCTTAAAGTGAGGAGAAAATGAAGAGTAAGCTAATTGCACAGAGGTGCTGGAGAGGTTGAGTGGAGGGAGAGATCAGTGGGACCTGTGGCAGGTGAGGGAGAAGAGGAAGAATAAAACAAGAAAGAAAGCTTTCAGCCATTTACGGGGCCTTAATACTTTCTTTGTCTGTTGTGCCCCACTGCATTGCTTGCCTGCCTACCATGCAATACCGTCTCGTACTAAAGCCTCCAGTTATTGTTGTCTTTTCTGCCATCCGCCACTTCTTTGATTTATCTCAGCCTGTCACTGCCACCGCTCTGTTGCGTGGCCAGTGCTGTTTCTAGTACAGCTCTGCTCCTACCCACACGCAGGATTCAGGCCAGTGGAGTCTGTGGTAAATATTAGTAAGGCTAATGTACTTACATATATATGAAATCAAGCTTTCTCTAATGTGTAGAAGCCTCCTTTGTATGTAATCTGTACCTTATTATTTTAATGTTCCACAGATTATTTCAGTCGCACCAAATTTTTTGAGTGTTACCTATTGGGTCTGCCCTCTGGTTTGGACTATTGGCAGTTCTGGTTGCGTACAGGTTAGGGCAGCCTGAGAGCTGCTGTAACCTGTGGGGGAATCCCTTCGTCATGCTTTTAAAGAGTTTTTTTAAACTCAATATGTCGTCTCTATGTATTTAATTCATGCTACACAGTGTTTACTAGAGGTATGCAGAAATATTCTTAATCCCTGTACTTAACAATGTCTGACATTAAAACACTTTCCTTCCTGAAAATCCAATTATTTCACATGCAGGGATTTACTCCATTTTTATTCCATGATTACTCCATTTATACATGGACTTTGGGAGATGAAATCTAGATGACTTTTATTACTTCATTATAAAAACATTTAGTATGCCTCGATATGGAAAGGAAAAAATAGATCAGGCAGACTGTATAATACATCAGGGTAATTCTTTTCTCCTTAGCTGCAATCCAGAATTACTTTATTTTCTGTGGGGATGCTTCCTCTGTTGGTGCATGTCAGAATACCGCTGTGGAATTAACTGATTTACAGCAGCTAAGAAAGTGCTCTCTAGAGTTTTAACATAATGCAGGATTTAATGTTTGTAAAATGTCTTGAGAAGTGTAGAATACTGAAATAATTAATAAGTGCTTATAAAAATCTGAGAAGGTGATATTAAGATTCAAATGTCAGCATCTTCAGTGGTTGATAAATTGAGTATGTAGAAGCTGAATTCTGCAACTTTCCCTCCTCAAGTACATGTCTGTGATTCGGTATCCTCTACCAAGCTGCCAACATTCATGTGACTTAGAGTAACTCAGTCATCTTTCTGATATTCACCCTTTTCAAACCTGATTGAATTTGGCCAACAGGATCAAATCTTCTCATAGAAGACATGTAGATGGGACAGCTAGAAAATGGAATTGCACAAGCTTCATTTTCTTAGGAAACCTACCTAGAAATATGGTCTTTTAGACCTATTCATCAGTCTCGCATCCCACTGAACTACAGTTTTTAATGTGTGACAGATATCAAGAATTGGAAGCAGAGAACATTTTGATTAAATGTCTCCTTTGTTGCCACAGGTGCATTCTGTGTATTCTTAGAATGTAAGTCCTGCTGCTAATTAAGTTGTTCACTATTTGAGATGATAGTCTTAAAAAAATATAGCTCACCTCAGGGAGTCTCAGAAAGTAAAATGTCCACGCACAGGATTGTAATTTACCAGGAATAACTACTGTATATCCATTCAGTGGAAACAATTGAAGCTATTTTCATTTTTTATAAATTCTTTTCAGTTTGCAAAAGTTACTTTTATTCTCAAAAACTGGAAAGCAGTTATCATTCTGAAAAAGTCATCTATTGATGGTTTGGATTGAGTTGAACAATGCAGAATAAAATTGTTCAAGCTGATCTCTGCTTCATGCTCCATTTTTAACTATAAAGAGAAGAACAATGAATAGATATTATATCTATGCAGAAGCAACATGCTCAAAGGGCTACAGCAAATACAAATTTTACATAATGAGTTTGATTGAATTTTGTATCCGAAGAAAACAAAACACGATAGAAGCAGGCTGGTTTATGAGCAGCAGAACTAATGAATTTCAGTCTGTTCTGGTTTTATTGTTTGTCTCTCCTACCCTGAATTTCAGTGCCTCACGTGTCTCCTGTGATATTGCCACCGGGCAGAAGCCTTGAACTAACCTGGAGCTGGAGTTTTCCTGCTAACCATTGCTGTATGGACAGAACACCCTCTGAGTTTGAGGGTCAAACTGCATGACTGCAGTTTGATGTCAGGACGCTCACGCACTTGTGTTTCCCCTTCACCTAGCTGCGGGTTTTCAGGGAAGCTGTAGAAAGCGAGTTACCTCCGGGATTGTACAGCATGTGCTCTGCAAGGAGCGGCTGAGGGACTGGGTCTGGCTCAGCAAGAGGAGAGAAGGTTTCAGGGGGAGCTGATGGGCTGCCAGGACC
Organism: Gavia stellata; assembly: GCF_030936135.1. Taxonomy (NCBI): domain Eukaryota; kingdom Metazoa; phylum Chordata; class Aves; order Gaviiformes; family Gaviidae; genus Gavia; species Gavia stellata. Next base: position 78,135,608 of record NC_082596.1, read on the forward strand.
CACGATGAGGTTATCAAGGAGGTGGAGCCAGGCTCTTCACAGTGGTGCCTGGCGGGACGATAAGAGCCAACAGGTATAAACTGAAACATGAGAGCTTCTGACTGATTGTAAGGAGAAACTTTTTAACCGTGACGACAGTCCAATGGTGGATCAGGGTGTCCAGAGAGGTTGTGTAGTCTCCATCGCTAGAAGTTCTCAAGACCAGGTTGAATAAACCCTTAAGAAATGTTTTGCTGATCCTGCTTTGAGCAGGAGGTTGTATTAGATGACCTTCTGAGGCTGAAGTCCCTTCCAATCTAAGCTGTTCTATAATTTTTTCTGTCCAATGTGGTTCACCTCATGAGATAGCTGCATGAAATATACAGGGAATTGCATAAGCAGGAGATTGCTTTTACATTTTTGCCCCTCCTGCTCCCATTAAAAAAAGCTTCATTTTGCTTGTGATAAAAATAGGTACAAATTTTGTTTCTCTCCATCACAGCAAGCTGGTTATACTTGGGGGGGAAGCCTTTCCTACACCACATCCTACACCCATAACAGATCAAAGGCAGTGAGGAAAACCCTCCTGTTAAAACAGGACCGCTGTGCAAGATGAACTGAAGAAAGCTGTTTATGCTTTGGTATTTCAGTTTCTTTTGCAAGGGGTTTCAAGGGAGTTAAGCATCTCTGTTCCCACCTATTTAACATTTCTAATATTTATTAACATAATTTGTCTTTAGTTTCTTAATCCTAATATTTATAAAACAACTATTGGTTTAAAGTTTAATTCTCTTATAATAATAATTCATTCTCTTAGTAGGAGTGTTTACCATCTTGTTGACTGACATCTTACAGAACCTTTTTTCTTCTACAGCCATTCTTGAAAATGTTTCCCAAATCATGGAAGGAAGGAATCAGCTTAGGTAATCGTGAATACTCCCTGTATTTCTTGCCAATTTGCTTCATTTAAATGTGGAAAAAGCCAAGGAGACTGACTTTGGCTTTCTCCTTGAGATTACCTTTTGGTATATGAATCTGCTACACCTGTCTTAAGCCTTCTGAGGTGTGGTGATGGCTGTATCCCCTTTCTGTGCACCACTGTGACTTTTTTATATCCTGATATGGTTATGCTGGATGCAAAACAGTTGGTAGGACTTTTAAAAATCAAGACTGTTTCTGAAGACAGCTTGTTACATCTGTGATATGATTGAAATATTTCTTTTGCATCATTAATTGGTGGTATTCTTTTCCCTTGAACCATGATATGAAGTCAAGAGCTTAAACAGGTTCAGAAAACAACTAGCTCTCTGCTATTGATAAAAGCCTGTACTGCAACGTTAGATAAGACTGAGAGAAAAACAGCTAAACAGGGAAGATTATTAGTTTGGACCCTATGTAGGCATCAAAAGAGTTTCATGGAAAAGAGGTGAGGCAGCAAACCAGCCCATTATATTTTTGAAGTTTAGACTAGACAAAAGGTTTTCTTGTTACAAGTGGAAAATTTCATGTTTTAAGTTTGACTTAGCTCAGAGAATATACTGAAAAATCAGCTTTAACTGCTCATACTTAAATAACCAGAATATTTACAGAAGGTATTGAATGGTTGAAAAACATACTTTCTTTCTGAAAGGAACAACAATTGATAAATAAGAAGCTACTTAAATAATATCAGTACCATTCAGAGTTGGCTTTAAAGGCTAATAGGAAAGGAGAGAAAAAAACCCTATGGTAATGATTTCAGGTAACATCAGCAAGGAGGTATTTATTTTTTTCCCAATTTGCCTATTAGTTATTAGTTTACTGTGTGTGATAAATTACCACTCACACCTCTGCCCTAGAATGTAAATCATAGTAGACATGTATTTTCCCTGCAAGGGCATAGTTTTCACTAATCCCAGAATGAGACGGCATATGTGACAGCAACTTGATGCCACAGGGCACTGTTGTTTCCAACACAGGCTAGAGCAACCACCCCGGGAACATCAGAGGTCTCTGCTCAAATGCAGCTCCAGAGGAGGCTGCCACTCTCCAGGTCTGGAGCTGCAGGGAGTGCCTGGTGTCTCCGGCTACGGCTGGGGCAGAGGGAGATGACGTCCATACCTACAGGAGGTGTGTGCTCGTTGAGGAGGTGTGCCATCAAGTTAAGGAGCTGTGGGAGAAGGGTGGCACATAGCACAGTATTAGGGATGATGAGAAACAGATTGGCTGCATCCAGACAGGACCCAGTCACTGCAGAAACAAGAACCTGGACTCTGGGCTGCACACAGGAACAGCCAGACCCTGCGCTACCTCAGGGTAGCAAATGGAGGCTCCCATGATCGTGAAGGCTGGAGGCTTGTGACTTCAGGCAGCCAAGGGGCAGTTCCTTCTGCAGCTGCAGATCTGCACCTACAGAATAGGGTCAGTGCCCTGGCAGCAGGCGAGGGGCTGGACACCAGGTATCAGAGCTGGCCAAGCCTGAACCTTGTGACAGCACCAAGAGGAAGCGATCCCTGGTAACAGTGGGAGACTCCCTCCTGCGGGAAACCTGCCTCGCTCTCTAGGGGGTTTGCTGCTTGCTGGGAGCTTGGATCCAGGATGTTGTGGAAAGACTGCCAAGGACAGCCCTCACCGTGTTCTCCCCTACTGCTTTTCCATGTGAGCATCAGTGATACTGCTGGGGAGACCTCGAGCGTGTCAAGAGTGACTGCAAGTCTCTGGTGTTCAGGGTCAAGTACATGGAGACCCAAGTGGTTTTCTCCTCAAACCAACAATGACAGGGAAGGGCTTGAGGGAGGATTGGATGGATCCTACATTTCCTCTTATTGAATTTCCTGGGAGGTTCCTGTCAGCCTGTTTCTCCAGCCTGTCAATGTCCCTGTGGATGGCAGCACGACCCTCTGGCATATCAGCCACTTCTCCCAGCTTTGGGTCATCTGCACACTTGCTGAGGGAGCACTCTGCCCCATCATCCAGATTGTTAATTACTCCATTTCCTGATGTTATGCTCACTCTTTCCCTGCTCCTCTGGATCCTACTGTCTGTGGTTTCATTCTGGTGGTGGGTGTTATGGTGAGTTCTCAGCACCTTTGCCAGGAGGAATATGATGTTAGTTTTGACAGTTTTATGTTCCTCCTTCTTGGGGTTATTTCTGTATGTTTCCTAACCTTTTGCACCTTTGCTCTTTCTTCATTTGTCTCCAGCTCTGTGTTACATCAAAATTTAATATATCTGGTCTCTTTTATGTATTACTGTTAATAAATGTATTATTGTTCTGTTATGTTACCAGTCCTGTATTTCTCTATACTTTATCATTATGTTA